>NC_080379.1:29882739-30245608 GCF_014773155.1 Arachis stenosperma
CTTTTTAAAGAATAACATTAAAATTTAAAAGTCTAAAATATTTATTTAGTATTGATGGTCTTTTCAAAGGCTTTAAAAATTAGGAATTTGTCCTAGATATTAAAAATAAATGAAAATATGCTATTTAAAATTAATCTTGAAAAAACTAAAATATCCTTTTAAGATTATTGTTGTTTAATTAAATTATAATGTTAAAATTCAAATTTAATTTTAAAAAGATTACGATGCACTTTTAGATCATTTTAAAATGACAAAAATATTAGTTATACAATCAAGGCTATTTTATTAATTTAAAAGAAGAAATTTGTATTTGGTTTTAATAAATCCAAAAACATTATTTAGTGTTTATTTTAAGGTTAAACTTACAAACTTCGTCTTATTTAAATTTCTAACGTTTTAAAATCATTTTAATTTTGTCTCGTCGTCAATTCTGTTAACAGATCCCTAACGGCAGGATATTGAGCCAATTTTAAAACGTTAGGGACTTAAATATGATAATTTAAACGTTAGAAATAACTTTGAGACTTATCTCAAATTTTGAGGACAAAAATAATACTTTACTCTTTAAATATTTAAAGTTTATTTTATTAAATTAAAAAAATTGAATTTGAATTTTTTTCTTGGCTAACTAAAACACAGGAATGTGAATTTGAATTTAATTAATAAAACCAAATATATTATTTAGTATTAAATTTAAATATTAAGATGTTCTTTTAGGATTAGATTATTAAATGATTTAGAAAAAAAAATTTTGAATTTTAATTTAAAATACTAAAATAGGAACAAAAATAGAAGACCAGAACAATTAAAATAGGGCCAAAAAATTGAAGATAATTTAGAAACATATCGGAACAGAAGAATAGAAAATGACAAAGGAGATGTAACGTTGAACAAGATACTAGTGACGGTAGTGAGCGGTGATAGATTTGGTTAGAAGTGAGATTTGAGAAAGAGAGTTATGAGGTAAAATAAATATAAAGAATTTTTTAATTTAAAGCAAAAGATGTATGAAAATTTTAACTGCAAAAAAATAATTTAAAAATAAAAATATATGGAGTATTGATTCATTAAATAATTAAAAACTTTATACGCGGTTGATTCACCAAACTATTAGAAAGTATTATAAATATAATTGTATTAAAAATAATATGAGTATATTAATTTTTTAATTTATAATTAACAATTTTAAATAGTTATTTTTTTAAATCGAATAAATATAATTAATGATATAAATATAATAATATGAATATATTTATTTTTATTAAATTAAATTAAGTTATTAATTAAATTATATTTATTTAAATTTTAATTTAAAAATTTTATAATTTAAGATTTTAAATTATGTGAATAAAATTAGATTAAATAAAAATATACCAGTATGATCTAGATCGTATTGTAATGAGTTTATGAAATTCTAAAATAAAATAAATCATAAAAGATAAAAATAAAAAAAATTATTATGAAAAAAATACTTTTTTTATTTTATTTCAATAAAAAAATTAACACTAATAAAACACTAATTTAAAAAAAAAACATTGCTTAATAAGTAAAGATAGGAGATTAATATTTTATGATTATTTTATGGTTTTTATTTAAAAGTATAATTTTATGTTAGGGTTAATGTTCAAATTCGTCCCTGAAAGATCACGCGATCTTCATTTTCGTCCTCGAATAATTTTTTTTAATCAAATTAGTCTCTGAAAGATAAACTGTTAGTCAAATTAGTCCTTCCATCAATTGGATGATGACATGTCACGTTAAGTGCCACGTGGCATGATGACGTGACACGCCACATGGCAGGTCAATGACACGTAGCATGCCATGTGACATGTCAGTGTGCCACGTGTCACTTGACATGTAAAAATATTTTTTATTAGTCAAAATAGTCCTTGAAAGTCTAGACATAAGTCATTTTCATCCCTCAAATTTTAAAAATTAGTCAAACTAGTCCTTATATAATTTTTTTTTCTTCATAATATTATATTTGAAATATTTTTTGATACTACTAATTTTAATAGAAATATGATTGACAAACAAAACATTAATAATTGTATCTTTTTTTCTTAAAATTTTTTTCAATAAAATTATCTCTCTCCTTTAATTCTTCTCAAAATAAATTTTTGTGTGTTTCATATATGTTTGAGATAGATTATATAATTTTTCTTTTAATTTCACAAATCAATGAGATAAAATAAAATAAGAAATATTATACCTATGCATAACACAGGCTATTCCGCACTAGTACATTATTTAAATAGATATGCTTCGTATTAAAATAAAATTCCTTTTGTTTTAAATGAAATATTTAAAAAATTATATTAGAATATTAAGATTCAAAAAGTGATTCCATAAACAGTTTTTAATTATTGAGTTTTACTATATAAATTAAATAATAATAAAAATTATTATTTAAAATTTAAAATAATTACTATATTATTTAGTAAAATTTAAAATATTAAATTTTTAAATATATAATCAAAAATAATTTGATAAACTCATTTAAATAAAAAAATTCACATAAAAATTTATAATTTAAAAATGTAAAATTTTAAAATACAAATGACAAAATAACTTTATAAAAATTTAATTATTTTTATTATTTTATGTAAAGAGAATTTTGTTTATTAAGGTTTAAAAAATAATATTAAAATTAGTAGTATAAAAAAATATTATAAATTTAATATTATAAAAAAATTATATAAGGACTAGTTTGACTAATTTTTAAACTTTGAGGGATGAAAATGACTTGCTCTAGACTTTCAATGACTATTTTGACTAATAAAAAACTTTTTACATGTCAAGTGCCACATGGTATGCCACGTGTCACTGACCTGCCACGTGGCGTGTCGCGTCATCATGTCACGTGGCACTTAACGTGACACGTCATTATCCAATTGACGGAAGGATTAATTTGACTAATAGTTTATCTTTTCAGGACTAATTTGATTAAAAAAATCATTCGAGGACGAAAATGAAGATCACGTAATCTTTAAGGGACAAATTTAAACATTAACCCTTTATATTAGTGTTAATTTTTTAAATATTAACTTTTTAAAAAAATATAATTTATTGGCATTAATTATTTGATAATGTTATCAATATATAATAAAATTTTTATTAATAGAATACTTATTAAAAAACTGTACCAATACACATTATAATTGTTACGGTGGGTAACCGGAGATTAGTCCAATGGATGGCGTTCGGCGGCCCAAGTGTATGATGGAGGAGGACTCCGTGTGGGTCCGCAACTCGGGAGGCTCCGTCCGACTTGTGCTCGCGTGTGAATGGGGGGTGGTACCTGCAAAGACACTCCGATGCCTAAGTTAGCAAGGGTGTGAGCAGGTCTTAGAGAGTATTGGACTTAGGAATACCTGAGGCGTGTCAGTGTACTTATAGTGGTGAGCCAATAACCACCGTTGGAGTAGTGCCGTATCTTTAGGATAATAACCGTCCCATTATCTTAGGGAGGTTAAGATATGGCTTTATGAAGTGGTTGGAGAGATTTCAGGGGCGGTTACTCATTTGAATGAGTATTTATCTGCCAGCTAATCTCGCAACCGACTTCTTCATACCAAGTCGGGGTTAACACCGACCTCTTGGATGGAGGTGGGTGCTTCGATAGGCTTAACCTAGTGGATCAGGCCTTTCGATTGGTCCTGGGCCCTTAACATTGGGCCAGGGTATGAACAGTGCCCCTACTTGAGCCCAAATCTTTTAAAGTTTGGGTTCAAGTATTTAACTCGGGTTCGTAGTCGACTTGTTTGAAAGAACACGGATCTTGGAAACCGACGTGATTTTCGCAACTTTTGGTTTCTGACAGTTACGTCAATTCAAGCGTCGTGTCCGTTGAGGGATTATTTAGGGATTTGAGGGCTTTGGTAACGGTGCAGTCTCATTAATGACTGCCTCGTTTTTACCATTATGCCCCTTAGCCTTTTTTATAAATACTTTCCCTCTCTTTCCATTTTCCGTTTCTGCAATCTTTCAAACTTTCTCCTTATCTTGTTCGTACTGTATCCTTGTGTTCGAAGACTTCCGTTCTTCTCCAACCTCCATTTTCGGATAAAGGTTAGTTTTGTTTTATTCATGCCATGCTTTATGTTTGCATGTTTCGCGAGTAGATAGGTTGACCTGTAGATTCTAGTTTCGAATCTCTCTTCTTTAGTGGCCGTAATTTTTGATTTTCTTTTTCTTTTTCCTTTTTGTAGGTTTTCTGCCACTTTCTTCTTTATAAAAAATGGCCTCTGTAGACATTCTTTCTCAGTGGGTTGACGATACGGTCCTTGGGGAGGAACCGTTGGTTGACGCTGAGTTTATCACCCACCTTCGTACTCACCATAGGCTCTGTACTTCGGACGAGGACGAGCCCAAATATGAATTGATAATCCCGGGTCCTGAAGACCGGGTCTGCTTTGGGAGAGTTGATGAGGCGACCCCTCACTTTTTCTTTATGTATGAATGCATGATCACCCGTTTGGGTGTTTTTCTTCCTTTCTCGGATTTTGAGATATCCGTTCTGCACCACTGTAAGGTTGCCCCTACTCAACTCCACCCCAATTCCTGGGGTTTTTTGAAGATTTATCAGTTTATAAGCCACGCTCTGGACTTCCCGACTTCCTTGAGAATCTTCTTTTATCTTTTCCATATGACTAAGCCCTTTAGTGGGCTAAACAATAAACAACAATGGGTATCCTTCCGAGCCATTCAAGGTCGGAGGATTTTCACCCTTTTTGACGAATCTTTCCACGACTTCAAAAATTTCTTCTTGAAGGTTCAAGCCGTAGAGGGTCACCACCCCTTTTTTCTGGATGAGCATTCCTCCCCTCGCTTTCCCCTTTACTGGCTGCCAGCCCCCCTTGCGAAAAGATTGGTCTAGATGACCTAGACGAGGTGGAGGCGGCCATTGTAGGGTTTTTCCGAGAAGCGTGGGGGAAGTCCCCATACTTGGATACCAGGAAAATTCTTCAGGGTACACCGACCTTCGTTCAATCTCAAATAGGTAGTGCATGCATTCTTTATTTCCGAGTTGTTTCCGCCGACTTACATTTTGCCGACGAGTTGTTGACTTACATTTTACCAACTTGTAACTCGGTTGTTATTTGTTTTCTTTTGTAGATATGGCAAAAAAGAATGCTCAGGAGGCCTACCAAAGGGTCCGGGAGGCTAAGGCGAAGTCCCGGGCTAGGTCCGGGGTAGTCATCTCTCTCTCCCCTCCACCTCCTCCTCCTAAGAACACTGGCACTCCTACTCAACCTATTGTTCTCTCTTCCTCGAGCTTGCCCCGACCACCCCCCTCTGCCCAAATTCTCTCCGAACCCGAGAAGAAGAAGCGCAAGACTTCAGAGTCTGGCTCTTCTTCCTTCGATGGTGGGGTTAAGGCGGATGCTATGGCATTCGTCCGAAAGAACATCTATCCTTTTATACATATGGATGATGTTTCTGTTCGGAACCACCTTACCACCATGGCCGAGGAGAGTTTTAGGACGGCGGGTGTTTGCGGCAAGCTTTTGGACATTTTTGAGAAAGCTCCCCTTAGCTCCTTGGGTGCAACCTCGAGGGTTGAGGAGTTGGAGGGGAGACTTCGTATTTTTGAAAAACATGAAAAGGAGCTGAAAGAGGAGAGGGATAGGTTGAGGAAGGAGAGGGATCACCTGAAGGAGGAGGAGGGTAAGCTACGGGCCCAATGTACCTTGGAGGCTAATCTGAGGAAGACGGCGCAAGACAGCTACCACAGCTTATTTCAAGATATTGTGGCCGTGAGGAAGGATTTGCTGAATTCTCGGAACGCCTACGCCGAGTTGGAGGACTCTATCGCCGATGGTGCCGAGGAGTCTTGGAGAATTTTCTTGGAACAAGTCAGAGTTATTGCTCCCGACTTGGACCTTTCTCCACTACATCCTGACAAAGTAGTTATTGATGGCGCCATTGTTGATCCTCCTGTTCCCGAGGTCGTTTCCGAATCAGACCTGAAGACTCGGGGACAGAGGATTATTGAGTCTCCTCCTCGTCCCCAAGATGCTCCGAGTTCTTCAATCCTCACTCCGACTTCCTCTTTAGCTCCTCCTCCCGGTCCTGGTGGTGTTCCTCCTGGTGATTCCTCTACTCCGTCCAAGAAATGACTTCTTTTTATTTTGTGGCTATATGGGGGCCCGGCCTGTGGGTCCCCCTTTTTTAAACTTCTATTTATTTGCTGGTGGTTTGCGAACAATTTCCTTCTGGCCTTTTAAGGCCGTAAACAAAATATTCTGTTCGTTGCCCTTTTTTGGATAAGGGTTTTTAAACAAAATAAATGCCCTTTTTTGGATAAGGGTTTTCTAATCGGAGTAGGCGCCCCTTTTTTGGATAAGGGTTTAAGTTACTTTGCGCGTGCGCATGCTTTTTTCTATTTTGGTATGTTTGATCTTTTCGGAAAAACCTTTTGTTGGCTTGCATTGTTTTTTTTTTGAGCCTTTTCCGTGCGAAGGCTTGTATGCAAACTTTAAACTTTCTCAGGTTCTCATATCTCTTTTGTTATCCTTTATACTCAACTTTTGCTTTAGTGAGTTTTTATGACTTAGGTTATTTTTGTGATGCGCTTTTCATCTACTCGGAACTCGGTTTCCTTTTACTCAGAGTTCTGTCGAGTTTGCGTTACTCGGGCTCCTTTCGACTTAAGAGTCGGATAATTCCCGAGTTTAATGCAATCAACTCGTATAACCTCTTTACACCGACTTGTACCTCGTCGTTTCATCCTGACGACCATGTTAGGTCGGTTCATGGGATTTTCACGCTTTGTCGAGCTTAAGTCGGTGCGTTTCGTAGAAAGACTTATAAATATAGAGAAGGATATTTAAGAGAAATATAGTAATGAAAAAGATCTTTATTAATTGGGAAGGTACCTTTGTGCTACTAAGGGTCTTGACAGTATTTTCCCTTAGCCTCTACTATGATGCCTCGTTAAAAACCCCTCTCCAGAAAAAACCCTTCTTTGGGAAAAAATCACGAAGCTGGGAAAAGAGTACATCAGGGAGTAGAGTTCGCTTTTAACTGTAGTACCTTTTCATATTACAAGCATGCCACGACCTGGGTAACTCAGTGCCATCCAGGTCGGTTACTTTATAGTAACCTTTCCCTAACACTTCTTTGATTTTGTATGGCCCTTTCCAATTTGCGGCGAGCTTTCCTTCCCCCGACTTGTTGACTCCAATGTCGTTTCTGATTAGGACCAAGTCGTCTACAGCAAATGTTCTTCGAATGACTTTTTTGTTGTATCTGGTAGCCATTCTTTGCTTTAATGCTGCTTCTCTTATCTGGGCGTTCTCTCGGACTTCGGGGAGCAAGTCGAGCTCCTCTTTGTGCCCCTGTACATTTCCGACCTCATCGTGAAGAATTACCCTTGGGCTTTGCTCACTGATTTCTATAGGAATCATGGCTTCTACGCCGTAGACTAATCGGAAGGGTGTTTCTCCTGTGGCGGATTGGGGGGTCGTCCTATAAGCCCATAGCACTTGGGGAGCTCTTCGGCCCAAGCTCCCTTTGCTTCCTGTAATCTTTTCTTCAAACCTGCCAGTATGACCTTGTTAGCTGCCTCCGCTTGCCCATTGGCTTGTGGGTGTTCTACCGAGGTGAATTGATGTTTGATTTTCATGCTGGCAACCAAACTTCTGAAGGTGGCGTCGGTGAACTGGGTCCCATTATCAGTGGTGATGGAATAAGGTATTCCATACCTTGTGATAATGTTTTTGTAGAGGAACCTGCGACTTCTTTGAGCTGTGATGGTGGCTAGTGGTTCTGCTTCTATCCACTTTGTGAAGTAATCTATTCCCACGATCAAGTATTTGACTTGTCCTGGTGCTTGGGGAAAAGGACCTAACAAGTCCATTCCCCATTTTGCGAAAGGCCAGGGGGAAGTTATACTGATGAGCTCTTCTGGTGGAGCCACGTGGAAATTCGCATGCATCTGGCATGGCTGGCATTTTTTCACAAAGTCTGTAGCATCTTTCCGCAAGGTCGGCCAATAGAATCCTGCTCGGATTACTTTCCTGGCCAACGATCTTGCTCCGAGATGATTTCCGCAGATTCCACTATGTACTTCCTCTAACACCTCGGTGGTTCTTGAGGTCGGTACGCACTTCAGTAATGGTGTTGATATCCCTCTTCTGTAAAGGACATTTTTCACCAACGTATAATGTTGTGCTTCCCTTCGGATCTTTTTAGCCTCTTTCTCCTCTTTAGGGAGGATGTCGAATTTCAGGTATTCGACTAAGGGATTCATCCATCCGAGGTTTAGGCCGACTACCTCAAGTACCTCTTGTTCATCTTCCGTTTTTGTTACCGAGGGTTCTTGGAGAGTTTCTTGAATCAGGCTTCTGTTGTTCCCTCCAGGTTTGGTACTTGCTAACTTGGATAGGGCGTCGGCTCTACTATTTAGATCCCGAGTTATATGCTTGACCTCGCTTTCCGCAAAGTGCCCTAGGTGTTCCAAGGTTTTTTCCAAGTATTTCTTCATGTTGGGATCCTTCGCCTGATATTCTCCACTTATTTGGGAAGTCACCACTTGTGAGTCACTGTAGATCATCACCTTTGTAGCGCCAACTTCTTCTGCTAACTTTAATCCGGCAATCAAGGCTTCGTATTCTGCCTGATTGTTTGAAGCCGGAAATTCAAATTTTAAGGAGACCTCCATCTGGGTTCCTTTTCCGTCTACCAATATTATGCCTGCGCCGCTCCCTGTTTTATTGGAGGATCCGTCTACATAGAGTTCCCATGTAGTCGGTTTCTCCTCTTGTTCTCCTGCATACTCTGCAATAAAGTCGGCAAGGCACTGGGCTTTGATTGCTGTCCGAGTTTCATATTTCAAATCGAACTCGGAGAGTTCTATTGCCCATTGAACCATTCTCCCTGCAACATCCGTCTTTTGGAGGATTTGTTTCATGGGTTGGTTCGTACGGACTCTTATTGTATGAGCCTGAAAGTAAGGTCGTAGTCTTCGTGAGGCTATCACTAAGGAGTAGGCAAACTTCTCTAGTTTGTGGTACCTTAGCTCAGGGCCTTGTAAAACCTTACTGGTAAAATAGACCGGGTGTTGACCGATCTCGTCTTCTCGGACCAGGGCTGAGGAGACAGCCCTGTTTGCCACGGATAGGTATAGGACGAGGTCTTTTCCCGGTATTGGTCGGGTTAAGATAGGAGGTTGGCTTAAGAATTTTTTGAACTCTTGGAACGCCTCCTCACATTCCGGAGTCCATTCAAACTGGCATCCCTTCCTTAACAAGGAGAATAATGGAAGGGATTTTAGTGCCGATCCTGCCAAAAATCTGGAGAGGGCTGCAAGTCGGCCATTGAGCTGTTGAACCTCTCTTAAACAAGTCGGGCTCTTCATTTCTAGGATGGCTCTGCATTTGTCGGGATTGGCCTCAATCCCTCTTTGTGTTAGCATGAAGCCTAGAAATTTCCCTGCTTCTACTGCGAAGGCGCATTTTGCGGGATTTAGTCTCATCCCATGCGACCTTATAGTGTTGAAGACTTGTGAGAGGTCGGTTAAGGGGTCGACTTCTTGCTTGGTTTTTACTAACATGTCGTCGACGTATACCTCCATTAAGCTCCCTAAATGGGGGGAAAACACTTTGTTCATCAGCCTTTGGTACGTGGCTCCTGCATTCTTCAGTCCGAATGGCATGACCACGTAGCAATAGTTGGCTTTTGGTGTGATGAACGATGTTTTCTCTTGGTCGGGCTCGTGCATCGGGATTTGGTTATATCCCGAGTAGGCGTCCATGAATGATAGGTATTGGTACCCTGAGCTGGAGTCTACTAGGGTATCAATACTTGGTAAGGGATAAGGGTCCTTAGGACAGGCCTTATTCAGGTCGGTATAGTCGACGCACATCCTCCATTTACCGTTTTGTTTTTTGACTAGCACTACATTGGCTAGCCATGTTGGGTATTTGACCTCTCTGATGAAGCCGGCTTCCAGGAGCGCCTGTACTTGCTCTTCTACTATGGAGGCCCTCTCTGGGCCGAGTTTGCGTCTCCTTTGCTGTACAGGTCGGGACCCTGGGTAAACCGAGAGCCTATGAGACATGAGCTCGGGATCAATCCCGGGCATGTCGGAAGCCTTCCAGGCGAAGAGGTCGGAATTAGCTTTTAGGAGTTCACCCAACCTTTGTTTCAGGGTTTCCCCTAGGTTGGCTCCTATGTAAGTCGTTTTTCCTTCCTCTTTACCGACTTGTATCTCCTCGGTTTTTCCTCCCGGCTGGGGTCGTAGCTCTTCTCTTGTCCTTGTCCCACCTAACTCTATGGTGTGGACTTCTTTGCCCTTTCCTCTCAGATTCAGGCTTTCGTTGTAGCACTTCCTTGCCAATTTTTGGTCTCCCCTCACCGTTGCTATTCCTCCTGGAGTCGGGAATTTCATGCAGAGGTGAGGAGTTGACACTACTGCTCCAAGTCGATTAAGGGTAGTTCTGCCAATTAAGGCATTGTAGGCTGACCCTTCATCGATGACTATAAAGTCTATACTCAGAGTCCTTGATTTTTCCCCTTTTCCAAAGGTGGTGTGAAGGGGTAAAAATCCCAGTGGCTTTATTGGCGTATCCCCTAACCCATATAGAGTGTCGGGGTAAGCTCTCAGTTCTTTTTCATCTAACCCTAGTTTGTCGAAGGCGGGCTTGAAAAGGATGTCCGCCGAGCTTCCTTGGTCTACTAGGGTTCTGTGGAGATGGGCGTTGGCTAGGATCATAGTTATCACCACGGGGTCATCATGCCCGGGGATTATCCCTTGCCCATCTTCTTTCGTGAATGAGATAGTGGGGAGGTCGGGTGTCTCATTCCCGACCTGATAGACTCTTTTGAGATGTCTTTTGCGAGAAGATTTGGTGATCCCACCTCCCGCAAATCCTCCTGAGATCATGTGGATATGTCTCTCTGGGGTTTGTGGTGGCGGATCTCTCCTGTCCATGTCCTCCCGCTTTCTCTTTCCATGGATGTCCGACCTCTCCATGAGATATCTATCAAGCCGGCCTTCTCTAGCCAGCTTTTCTATCACATTTTTGAGGTCGTAACAGTCGTTGGTGGAGTGACCATATATTTTATGGTACTCACAATACTCGCTGCGACTTCCCCCTTTTTTGTTTTTAATAGATCTTGGTGGTGGCAGCCTTTCAGTGTTGCATATCTCTCTGTATACATCCACTATAGAAGTCTTTAGAGGAGTATAAGAGTGATACTTTCTGGGCCTTTCGAGACCGGGTTCTTCCTTCTTCCTGACTTCCCTTTCCCTCTCCCTAGGGGAGGAAGTGGGTCCAGGTCGTGAACCTAGGTCTCTTAATTTGGCATTCTCTTCCATGTTGATGTACTTCTCGGCCCTTTCTTGTACATCACTTAGAGAGACGGGGTGTCTTTTAGATATGGACTGTGAGAAGGGACCTTCTCTAAGTCCATTGACTAACCCCATTATTACTGCCTCCGTGGGCAGGTCTTGGATTTCTAAACATGCTTTGTTGAACCTTTCCATATAGGCTCGTAGAGATTCTCCGACCTCCTGTTTTATCCCCAGGAGGCTCGGTGCATGTTTTACCTTATCTTTTTGGATTGAGAACCTCATCAAGAATTTTCTTGAGAGGTCTTCAAAACTGGTGATGGATCTTGGGGGAAGGTTATCGAACCACTTCATCGCTGCTTTCGACAAAGTGGTCGGGAAAGCCTTGCATCTCGTAGCGTCGGAGGCGTCAGCTAGATACATCCGACTTTTGAAGTTGCTAAGATGATGCTTTGGATCCGTAGTTCCATCGTAGGGGTCCATATCAGGGCTTTTGAAGTTCGTTGGAACTTTTGCCCTCATTATGTCCTCGCTGAAAGGATCTTCTCCGCCTGGGGGTTGATCTTCTCCTTCGTCGCGGGAGTTCTTGAGAGAGGATTCTAGCTGCAAGAGTTTTCTTTCCAACTCTCTTCGCCGTTCCATCTCTTCCTTAAGGTACCTTTCGGTTTCCTTTTGCCTCTCCCGCTCTTGTTCCAATTGCTCCAGGCGGCTATGGACTAGTCCCATCAATTCTGTTACGTGGGATGGTCCACCCTTTTCTGATTCACGTCCATCTGAGGAGTTTACCTTTGGATTCTTCATTCCAGAGGTACCCTCTCTGTGTTGGTCGTTATCTTGATGTTGGGCTGTGTCTTCATTGTCGTTGCCCAGGCCTAGATTCTCTTGCTCAGAATCTGTTTCAGCATGGCCTTCTTCATGGGATCTTTCTGCCATCAAGGGATGATCTCTCGGGTCCCCGACAACGGCGCCAATGTTACGGTGGGTAACCGGAGATTAGTCCAATGGATGGCGTTCGGCGGCCCAAGTGTATGATGGAGGAGGACTCCGTGTGGGTCCGCAACTCGGGAGGCTCCGTCCGACTTGTGCTCGCGTGTGAATGGGGGGTGGTACCTGCAAAGACACTCCGATGCCTAAGTTAGCAAGGGTGTGAGCAGGTCTTAGAGAGTATTGGACTTAGGAATACCTGAGGCGTGTCAGTGTACTTATAGTGGTGAGCCAATAACCACCGTTGGAGTAGTGCCGTATCTTTAGGATAATAACCGTCCCATTATCTTAGGGAGGTTAAGATATGGCTTTATGAAGTGGTTGGAGAGATTTCAGGGGCGGTTACTCATTTGAATGAGTATTTATCTGCCAGCTAATCTCGCAACCGACTTCTTCATACCAAGTCGGGGTTAACACCGACCTCTTGGATGGAGGTGGGTGCTTCGATAGGCTTAACCTAGTGGATCAGGCCTTTCGATTGGTCCTGGGCCCTTAACATTGGGGCAGGGTATGAACAATAATATTAATAATATAAAAGAATTTCAAAACTCCAAACATTAGGAGAGTATTATAACATCTACTTTTTTACATTAACGATAATATAAATAACAACAACAACAGTAAAATCTTTTAAATACCTTTACTCCCCTTTTTCCCAAACCAAACCCCGACCCCATTTTCCCAAATTAAACTCCGTAACACTGACTCTCTTACATATACCCCCACCCGTCGCACAGAAGACAAAACAGAAGAGAGAAAGAGGATCGAAAGGAGGAATAAAGAGGTGGGATGAAGAAAAGGAAAGAGAGGAGGATGACGCCGGCGAGGGGCTGCTGCCGTTGTCGATGCTGCTGAGGAGAGGGAAAATGAGAACGCGAGCAGAGAGAAAGGCATCGTCGCGGTTGGACCTAGGGGATGCTTCTGCCGCCGTTGAGCCACAGTTTCTGTCCAATTGTTTTGTTGAACAATTATTTTTTGTCTTAGATCTTTACGTGTATTTTGGGAGAGTTAGTGAGAAAATAGCAGCGGTCGGAAAAAGTAAACAATTGGAGGGAATGCCTCTAGTGTAGTTTGTTGGAAATGATTTGCTCATTAGTGCCACTCATAGAACCTTTGGTGGTGTTATTGTTATTTCGCCCACCTCACGCTGGGAGAGTGTTCAGATAGATTGCGTGGATGCTGAGAAGCACATAGCAGGAGAGAATGGCTCATTCTTAAGTTCTGGAGAAAATATTCCTTCAAGCAGTGATAATGGAAACCGTCAACTGAGAACTGTATTGAACATTCCGTCGCCAGAAGGTATTAAAGAATTATGAGTGATATAGAGTCTAAAGTGGTGATAGTTGGGAAAATAAGGTGCCTTCAGCTTTCATCTTCTTTCTTTAGATGAAAAACAGAACTTGAACTATAATGGGGGATCAGAGTTCCAATTATGTGTAAGACACGGTCATGGATGTTAAGCTTTCATCCCTTGTAGCGCAGTAACCACCTTTTCAAGCTGAAACTGAAAAGGTAATCATATGGGGTTGGTTTAACCATGGAAACTTGGGATACATGAGAACCCAATCAAACCATTCTGAAGCTGACGCAAGCTAAGCATGGACAATATCAACATGATGTGATGTAACTAAATTAACAAGAAATGCACCATCCTTCTCACGAGCATTTCTTAACCAATACATAAAAATTATCTTAGAAAGAGAACTCAAGCCTCTCGTTTTTCTTTCTTTTTTGTTACTTTCTTTTTCTTCTTTGCCACAGAGGAAAGACCAGAGTTTGTTTCTTGACAGGCTTTGATGATAGCAGATACCTCGCTGTCATCTTTCGGAATTTTACTTAGCATAAAGTTAGCAGATCTATAATCTCCCGATGCCAAAAGTGCTTGATACATTCTACAACCACAGAAGTCGTTTAGTCGTTAATAGCCCCAGCAATGAAGCAGATGGAGTTATAGCACTGGAAACTAAAAAAAAGAACGTACCTCAAATAACTTAGCACATTGTATGGAAATCCAGCAACCTCATATTCTCTCCAAATCAAACTAGCATTACTCAAATCTCCAGCATTGGTGCAGGCACTTAGAAGAATATCAAGACATTGCCGTGAAGGCACGAGACCAAGCTAGTTCTTGACTGCCCAAAGCAAGTCTAAACCAATCTGCAAATTCGAGGACTCGGATGTTGCAATTGCAGCAAACACCTATATATACATGAACAAATTTGATGTGACTGGCTCCAAAAAGAGCAATTGTCAAGACGAGGTTTAGGGCCAAACCCCTCATTTTACAATACTGCCATGATCCATCACAGGGTAGCCAAAAAGAGTTTCAACCTTTGAAGAATTGAATTAATAGCCAATGGATCCATTTTTCAAATATTGAAAGCAACCTTATACAAATTATGTTGGGAGGGAACAAGAACTCACTTCATCAAAGAGAACTTTCAATACTAGTTCATCACTTTCAAACTTATCCTTGAGTTTCTTGAACAAGTCAATAGCAGAACTGATGCAAAATGCGGTCACGTATAAATATAAGCGCCTTACACATTGCAATTTAATTACAAAATGAATGAGAAATCAAATAGATACCGAATGGAAAATAAATTAAACCTTAGATGCTTATTGTGAACACAATATTTGATAACTCTGAAGCAGCCATCGACCCAATAGTCTAGATCACTCAATTCTGTAAGTAGCATAAGCATCCCATCCAACTCTCCTTTGAATTTGGTGAACTCTTCCTAATATGTCCCTAAATTAGTTGGCACTGAATTCGATTGTCCCAAAACGTTTGGATCATTAAATGGTTTCATAACAAAACATGTTTTTTAAGTTTTTTTAACAACTACTAAATATTTCTTTTCTAATTTTAATTATAAATTAACCCCATATATTTTATTTAATTATAAAAACTATTTTTTATTTTATAAATTATTATTTTATCATTTATCTATTATGTTTATTAACAATCAAAATAAAAAACAATAACGAATTAGATCTTCCATTGATCGTAATAAACTTTTTGGCCATTCCGATCCTATTTGTTCCGTGATGTTCGTCTGCGAAATCGTGTTTATTTGAAAATCAATCGTTGGATTATCAAAACAATCGATTGAATTTCAAGTTTCTCAAAACTCAATCGATTGGACTATAGGTTATCACAAAACAATCGATTAAAAATTGCAAGTCAGCATGGTTTTCGCAAAAATCAATCGATTGGTCATATTACCCAATCGATTGAACGATGACTAAAATGTTGGCTTAATCGATTTCTTATACTACCCAATCGATTGAATGCTCCAAAGCAACTTGAGGTCTCACAATTCAATCGATTGGTTGTGTTACCCAATCGATTGTAGTCATCAAAGTAATATGGATTTGCCCAATTCAATCGATTGGTTGTGTTACCCAATCGATTGAATTGTGTACTATGCCATTTTCAATTTTCTTATCGTTTTTATAAATTATTATCTTATTATTCATCTATCTTAACTTTAAAATTCTATCTTCAATTTTTAAAACTTTATTTTGATTTAGATACTCTAATTTTATAAAATAAATTATAATTTATTTATATTTATATTTTTTAAATTTGAGGTCGCTACACATCAAACTCTGCATTACATAAAAAATGAATAACTCTAACTACTTATAAAAGACCACCATTAAGGACAACTTTGTAGAGCAAAACACAACTCCCTAGATAAATAAAAGTATAGCGCCAGAACTCAACAGATTCAACATCAACTCGTTCTTTCCGATTGGAAACAGATTTCTAATGTCTTAATTTATTTTGGCTCAACCCCTATTTGGTGTTTAGAATTTAACTCATAATTGGAATTGAGCTTCTGAATCCAAATATATGAAATGCCTATTAGAAATGGTGTGCCTTTCTAATGTTTGGAGTTGGTGCTCTAAAAACATGCTTCCTTTGGTCAATCCATCAATCTAGTTGCCTACATGGATAATATTGCCATTACATGTAATGACTGTAAAGGCCAAAAGAGATAGAAAGTAAACAATAGAACTAGAAGAGCTGGGGTAGGAATGAACTAGTATGAAATCACCCCTTCCCCAGTTATAGAATTATAGTGGAAATGCAGGAAATTATAGAGCAGAAAAACACTATGCAGGAAATTACATGTATAAGCAGAACATCTTTAAGACAGACAACAAAGGCAGAGAAAAGAACAAGTTATTAATGAAGTGGAGTTTTCAGATTCCATAAATGTCTGAGAGGGGAAAACCTCTTAAAAATCATGAGTTTTACACCAAATAGAGGCCAAATACACCAATTAGTGGCACAGATAGCACACTACTGCAAAGATTTGGCTTCCTTCCTCCTCCCAAAACCAACTTACCAAGTCAACAAGAACTGCTCCAGAGATCTAGAACACCCAACACATAAATATATAGAATTAGCCATAAAACAAATATTCAACTGATTCTAAACTAGCACTGTACATAATACATATATCATGGGAAATAGTCTTTAATGTCTTCAAACCCATAATGCATCATTAGTGTTAATCTGTTAAGCACAACTGCCCAAATAAGCGATTTAATCTTTAAGAAGCTTTGGACTTCCAATGAATGTATCAAGGCAAAAAAGAATTTAGTTCAAAGAATGGGAAATTGAAAGTAAGATATCAGACTGTGAAGTACCTACTCCTTAGGGAAACCAAACATTAAGATTGTTATGAGGGAAACCAAAGTAAGATATCAGACTGTTATGAGGGATGAGCTAATCTCATTAAATACAACATCAAGCATCTCATACTACCCAATATCGGACTTTGGGCACCCCATAATACCCAAGTACCTAACACAGACACAAGAGAAAAAGACCTATTACCTAGACAAGGAGACAGGATGACAAAGTTAAAGAGACCCAAGACTAGGTGAATTCCTAAACATGATAAAAACTCTGGATTGAGAAGTTGTGGATAGAAGATATCTCTAAGGATGTGGAAAAGGCTAACTAAATGAGAAGTCTCCCTACATAGAAAAGGATTTTGAATCTGTCTCTACACAGATGGAAATGTATGTAAAGAAGTGCCAAAGCTTAAGTTATAATTACATGGAGACTACGTGATTAGCATAGTATGATCTATACCCTCAATGTGATGTATATTTTGTCACTATCAACATAATAACTACTTAAGCAAGTGCAATAGTTGGAATATACTTGATCAGCAGTGGATCCGTATACTATATATTAGTACAAGAGAATAAAAAACACAAAAAGTTGTTAATTGTAGTACAATGGCAAAGCACACCCATGTCCAACAAAGATAACAAGTTAAACCAGAATATTTAGTATTTCCATTTCACAATGCACGGCACACAATCCCAAATCAAATGAAGAAGGACCTCTTGTAAAAAGCACAGCATATTCTCTACATTAAAATAAAGCAAATCATCAATGTCCCACATGGTATTGCTAAAAACCTGTGCTGTATATTCAAATATATGTTACTGTTATCTGAAAAAAAGGCTACTTTGTAATTGAAGTGTTATAAAACAATTGTCATATCCAAAAAATAACCAGTTGATACTACTTTGTAATTCATTGACAAAATGTTGTTACATGAATAATCTAATGTATGATAATTTCTTTCAATTTAAGAGTATTAAGCTTTTGCAATTTCCAACCCAAAAAGTATATTAACGTATTCCCTAAACCCATCATCATTAGCCAAAAAATAAGTTTCTCTAATCTTGTGAAAGGTGTGGCAGGTGAGCAAGCTATCAGATCCGGCTTGATGGCCCTTCCCAGCAACTCGGTCTACGTGAAGTGTGTCAGCCACCTTCTCCAAACCGCCATAGAGGCCATTGCAGAACCTCATCACATGCTTCACATCGTAAGTATTTCCCCCAAACAGCTCTTTTACAAGCACCAAGAACTCCTCCAAGCTTTTCGGAAGAACACCCCAAGTCAGAATCTTCACCAAATATCCAATATCATAAGCACCATGGAATGTGACCCATGTCAGTGATTTGTTGAACAGCAGCCCAGATGCTGCTGCCAACTTCGCAAAATGCAGCGAAGAAACTCCAGCCACTGCATTGCGTGCAAAGTCGATGCCCTGGCTGCGTAGGAGTGCCACAGAGTCCTTTGCGTGGATGTCACGCATGAGGTTGAAGTCTCGGAAATTGAACTGCCAGATGTAGTGAGTTCTGTTGTTGGTTCCTAGGTCAGGGAGGTTGCCGTACTCATCTGACAAAGTGAGTCCAAGCTGAATGATTTTGAGCGCGTCCACATTGGCCTTCATGACTTGGTAAGTTTCCTTTGGGACAAGATTTCGGTAGTTCTTGTTGCGGGGCAGAATGACTACACCGGGAAACTCAGTGTCAATGGAGACAAATCGATATTTGTCAATCAGGCTGCTTATGATTTGGAACTCGGAATCAGCGTTGGCAGCCCACACTTGCCTGATCACAACCGAACTGTTGGGACTAGGCTCTAGAAGTGGCAGCCGTTTCACAAACCTTGGCTGAACTACGCCATAAAAGGGCGGAAAACCAACCATGATGGGCGGTGGCATAGGAAAAACTCTAGGTGGTTGTTGAAGTTGTTGTCGTTCATCATCGATTCTTGTCATTGTTGTATATATGGTCGTCATATTCTGTCTAACTTAACCCTGAAAAGCAACTCTGTTAAATTCTTAGAAACTGAGGTAGAAGATAGAACAAAGAATGCAAATTGTGTGCTTTGCATGGGTGAACTGTAAACGCTACACTACCTTTTCTTTGGCCGGGTTCCTCTAAAGAATGCTTTGAGGCTTGGGTGGACAGGGGTATGAGTAAGAAAAGGAATTCTTGCGGTGACGTGGTTTGTGTGGAAGGTTATGTTTGATGAAAAGGAATGAGTACGAAAAGGAATGAGATGATTTTCAAACAAGGTTATGTTTGATGAAAGAATAGCTGTTTCTTGTTTGTGCTTCAAATGGAACCGGGAGAGGGAACAAAGAAGAACAGATGAATGTGTGGCGCGACTACTGGTACATTATTCAATGATGTATTTAAGATTTTTATTTTGTGATCTTAATCATGTTATGCTTTCTTTAGATGCGGCTTTCTACTAATTGTTTAGGATTTTGATGCAAGGTTGTATTTATTTATGAAAAGTCTAGCAGTCCAGTCAATTAGAGTCATTGAGTCAATTAGGATAAAACTAAACAATGACAAATTGATTTTTTAAGATTTTACCGTTGCTAAATTTGATTTGTTTTTATTTAATTTAGGTGATTTTTTTTAAATCCATGGTAATTTTGTGAGTGATTTATTCTTGTTTAGGTATTACCATCACAATCATTAATTAAGAAAATTTTTTAAAAGTATATTAATTAATGAAGTGTAAAAGTCAAAGCTCATAATGAATCTATAGTATAAATATACCACATCATACTGTATGAATAATTGTTATATATAAATATTATATAATGTGGGTGAATTAAGACGGATTTAAGGATGGATTTTTTTATTTTTTTTTACTTTCATGTTTTTTTTAGTCCAACCTATAAAGAGTAAAGCTTAAAAATTAAGTCTAATAGTAAGGGATGTAGAAGTTAGAATCTAACCACTCTTTAAAATTTTAAATATTATAATCTTAAATTAGTCAATTAATTTTATAATTTTTCTCTTAAATTAGATTATTTTATAATTTCAATTTTGATATGATTTCAAATTTTATATGTTTAATTTATTCTTTTAATTTTATCTAAATTTTTAAAAGTTAATAATCAAATTAGTCCTTTAAAGATGAGATGCTTTTTAAATTCGTCTTTGAAAAATTTTATCAATTAAACGGGTCTTTTAAAGATTATGAATGAATTATATTTGTTCTTTAGTTAATCTATTAACAAATTTCTGTCAATTATTGATGATATGAAACGTTAATGATAACATACATAACACCTAATATATCTAATTAGACGTTGACCAAATATATTTATAAAAATCTATTAATTTAATAGTTCGATCATATTGGAAATAGGGTTTATGTTTGGGAAAAAGAATTAAATTAATATATTTTCATAAACATATTGATCAGTATTCAATTAGACATGTCAAGTATTATATATATTGTCAATTAACGTTTTACAACATCAATCATTAACAGAAATTATTAATGATATGACCGAAAAATAAATATAATTAATTTTTAATTTTTAATAAATTAATTTGATTAAAAAATCTTTTAGAAATGAATTTAATTATTAACCCAAATTCTTAATTTTTTTTCTACCTTAACGACAATGTTAAGAGATTTAGGGTGAATTTAAGTAAATCTTCTAAGTAACTTACTAAAATGACTTTAAAAATATAATTTTTAAAAGTTGTAATAGTTATATTTGGTAAATTAAATTAAAAATAATTTTTAATAAATATAAATAATAATAATAATAATTATATTTGATAAAATAAATTATAAAATTTAAAAATTTATAATAGACAAAAATATATAAATAAATTTAAATATTTATAGAATTTAATTTTAATATATTAATAGTATAAAATAATTTATATAATCATTCAATTGCATTTGTTTTTTTAGATAATTATTTATGTAATTGATATGAAAAAAAATTATTTTTATTAACATAACATTACGTGATTAAATATATGTATAAAAATATTTTATATTAATAATACATTAAAATTAAGTTTTATTTATTAATATATAAAATTATATTAGATTTTAATTTTAATAAATATAAATTAACTTTAAAAAACTTTTTAGAGTACATATATGTTATGTGGTATAATATAAATAATATAGAATACAATGTAGTGTGAAAATATTTAATGAATCAATTAATAAACTTTAAAAATTTTTCTTGATCAATGACTATGATAGTGACACCAGTGACGGATCCAGAAAATTTTGTTAGTGGGGGCAATATGTATATAATATGACAATAATTTTTATAATTATATTTTGTTATTGTAAAATATAATTAATTTTCAAATTGTCTAACGAATACATTTAAACACTAAAATAGTAAGTTAAATAGGTTTTATATTTTTTTAATTGTCAATACAATCAAATATCTTTTATTCTATATATGTTATTGAATAATTATTTGAAAAATTCATCTCCCATATAATTACAAAATTAATTTTTTATAATATTTATAGTCAAAGAGATTTTTTCAACTAATATTATTGGCAAACCTAAAACTAATTTAAAAAAATACTAATAAAAAATAATTTTTTTGAGTCTATGTAAATTTTTTTTATTTTAGAAACTAAGCCATTTGATTTTAGACATTGTTCTTTCTTATTTATTTTATTTTCAATATTTTTTTTATCTTTCTTCACCAATTGATTAGATTTTAAAATTTTGCTAGAAATTTTGATATAGATAATTTATAAAAAAATTCTTTGGTAACAATTACATAAACATACCAAAAATATAAAATTATTTTTATAATATTAAGCAAACTAAATATATTTTTTATGAATATATTTTTAATCTTCTATAATAAAAAATATTTAGTAGAGCCAAATTTTGACTCTTTATTATATTATTTAATTTTTTAATTTATTAAACACCGAATTAATAAATAAATAAAAATTTATTTTAACATCTGTAGTATATCAGTTTTTAATGATAATAAATTTATCTATTAAAATTGAATTGATGTGTTTTATATTAGTGTTTTTATATATTTATTATTATTAATATTTATGTTTTGAGTCTTTTTTTTTTATTCTTATACACTGAGAAATGTGTGAATCAAGAAAAAAGAATTAGTGGGGTCAAAATCATTTTTTAAGTGGGGGCAAAAATTTTTTTATGTATTCTAAATGAAATTTTATCAAAATTTAATGGGGACACTTGCCCCCACATAATTGAATGTAAATCTGTCCCTGACACCTAAGCAAAAATAAATTACCCACAAAATTGTCATAGATTTAGAAGAAATCACCTTTAATTTAATACAAATATAATTTTAATTTAATACAAATATAATTGTTTGATCTATTCTAATATTAAAAATAATTGTGTAAAAATATTTGAATGATTATTATTCTGTTTATTAAATTTAATTTAAAATAAAGATTTAATTTCACTGCAAAAAATTTATACACGGTTTCTCCTAATTTTTAAAGCTTATGATTTTGACGCCGCAATCTAAATTGTGGAATAAGGAAGAAGAGGGGAAGTTGATAAGGAAAGGGGAAAGTTCACATAGCAACGTCAGCAATTGGTCTTCTCCTAAGGTCGCTAAATCCATCACCACTTTAGCAGGGTTTTCTGGATTTCAAACACTTGCAAATTTCTAGCTTTCCATAATTTCCCAAAAAAGCCCCGCAAATGAGCCTATAGCTTCATCTCTTTCACTGTCGGTGCAAGAGGCTTGATACAGGTAACTTTTCGTGCGCCGCTCTCCATAGAAAATTTTTGATTTTGATGGTATTTTCAGACTCCAATTCTTCTCCAAATGTTTGGATTTTGCATAATTTCAGGAAGTTGATCAACTGGGACATGTGGGAAATTATAAGCAACCAGATAACTCGAGACTACATCATACTGCTTTTTCGAATTCAAGGCCCAAATAGGAGCGTCATTACCATCATCATTCAGTTTGAGGTAAAGTATTCTAGCACTAATATCAGCAAGAATTTCATAGCTTAGGAAACACAAGAAGTATATCTTATGTGTCTCTAGTATCAACAAGAATTTCATAGCTGAAGGTATCAAGTGTGGCACCTATACATGCAGGGAAGTATTTCAACCTTGACACATCTTGTAATAATTCATTGTTTGGTATTCTTTGACCTTACACCTTCTTACACCTTGATAATGCAAACCAAATCTTTATCATTATATCATGCACTAAAATTAAATAATCTTGGTCCATCATGCAACTTAATTTGCTCACTTATTGGAAAGGAAATATGATACATAGCTATACAATAAAGTAAAGTAATCTAATTAAAAAAAAAAACGAAAAAAGAAAAAATATATTAACACTTCATTTGAAAATGGACTCTCTGTATTGTATCTGCCAAAACAAAAGAAAGTGGTAGTTATTCATGAATAAGGAGTACATACGGTTGAGGACACTACTACTAGTTGAAAATGTCATTTTTGTGACTAATAAAAATTCAAAACAGAGAATGTCAATCATAATTAATAGTTAGTGGTTAGTCCATTGTTATATTTTCATCTTTTGGGAGTAACATGTTGAAAGGACTTTTACCTTCATGTCTTGTTCCGAATTATCATAATATAGTCACCAAACGACATACTCAGCAGTGAGAAATAAGGCTCAGAGAATGATGGTTCTTAAGGTTAATAATGAAATACAGATGACAAAAAAGAGATCCTTTACCTATTTTAAGATGTTGAGTTGTCATAGAATCTATCTCCTGCCATCAACTTGAATGTTGGGGATGTGGGTTGATGAATAAGCTATTAATTTAAAATTGGAAATAAAAGTAAGATTTATATAGAAGAGAACGAATATGATGTTGGAGAAGATGAAGTAGTTTTATTGGGATAGAGAAAGCAAAATAATTATCTGTTTTAAGATGTTGGGTCTTTGCAAATCCGTTTCCCATCAACAAAAATGTCTGGAATATGGGAAATGGTTAGCCAAATGTGGAGGTCCATCTTCCGTATGCGTTCACCCAAGAACAAACATTCACTGAGATCGAAAGAGGCAGGCAACCTTATGTTCTCCAACTTAGGACATCCTTCAATTGACAATTCTAGAAGGGACTGCGACTGTGAAACATTCTCAAGATATGTCAAATTTTCAAGTCTTGCGATTGCCAAACATTTGAGATTTGGGAACACTGGCAATGCAAAAGATGTAAGTGAATCACAGCTATTGTCTATGCGTAAGTGCCACTAGCGAGTGATGTTGTTGGTATTGCATTGGGAATTCTACATTCTTGCAATCATAGATGTACAAGCCTTTCAATGAAGGGGGCAAAGAATCTCTTGGAAATGACAAGGCTGATGAGCAGTTTGAGATTCCTAAGTCTATGAGAGAGGTTGGTTGGGTGTGGATCATGGAATCAAATACATACTCCAGCTGCTGGTTTCCATTAACTGCTAGTGTCTCCAGCATGGAAAGTGGTAGCTCCTGCATTCTTACTTCCTGTTTGCCAAATATTCTTAATGAGCGTATGATGGGAGCTCTTGGCAGATAACAACGAAGCCGCTCGCATTCTTCAATGTGAAGTTTCTTCAATGCAGGAAGGAAAGTAGGCAAGTCTCCTCTTAACACAGGACAGTTCTGTAACCAAGTTGAGAAAATGGTGCATCATCATCACACTCAAATAACTCCCATTCCTCCCAGCAACTGATATTGTAAAATGACAGAGATTTAAGGGATCGAAAGGGTGTCTCCTGATGATGATGAGTTTCATTACCCTTATAGAATTCACCACCAATCATCTTCAGCATATCAAATAGATAAAGCTTCAATTTCATGAGAGAGAGTAACTGTCCAAGTGAACGAAGCACCCAACAATTCCTGCATCCCCTCAGCTCCAGCTTAGTCAACATGTAGTACGAAGAGTGTCCTACCCAATCTGTAAACATTGTACCTCTGTAACTACTAATGCGTACCTCTTTCAAGTCTTTGTGAAGATGTAATTTGTCAAGTACATCTTTTTCGGTTTGGGAATCAAAAACGTCATTATCTTTATCCGATGACCACCTCAAATATAAATGTTTGATGTGAATCTTCTCATCCATACTTGCATTTGATGCATCACCGCTGCTAATAACTTTCTCTAATTTCTCGATGCGAAATGACCTATGAAGATGTGCTAGCTCTCACAATTCTCCAATCCCATTCTCTTTGTGTTTGCCCACGATATAGGAACTTAAAAATTGCAAATCTTTTAATTTGCTCATCTTTTTTGGCATCTCTTCCAGATCAGTGCCGCCAATATCAAGATGATGCAAATTTACAATATTTAAACAAGTTCAGCAGCCATGTTAAAACATCAGTATAATTTATTATTAAAACTTCAATTTCCATGCTAAAGATTGTTTAACTCTTTTGATTCATGCAGAACATAAAATCAGATCTCACTTTGTGGAAGCTAAGGACATTGCCTCCAAGATTAATTGCTTTAAAAATAGGTCTTTACATTTTAAAAATTTGTTATTAAATTTTTATATTAGGCAAAAATTTATAATTAGATCATCACTAATTATTATTTTTTCAGCAGAAAATATAATAATCCTAAAATATTTGCTTTTAGAACATTTCAATATTTATTATCAAACACAAAAACAAAGAAAAAAAATGACACTTTTCTTTCTTTTGAGATATTTAAATGACACTTTTATCTTTTTTATTTTTAGAATGTATATTTTTCTTCTCTAAAAAGTTAAATAATATACATTTTAGTAATACACTTCAAATCATTACAATTATGTATTAGTAATAATAATATAATATATATTTATTATTAATATAATAAATTTAATTTTTTTAAATATTTTAACTTTTTACAAAAATATTTAATTCAAAAATTTTTATATATTTCATGATTAATAATGAAATATTAAAAATAAATAAAGCTTATTACTTTAACAATAAATATATTTATATTACTATTATTACATAATATAAAATATTTTTAATTTTTACAAAAATATTTCATTTAAAATTTTTATATATTTCATGATTACTCACATATTAAAATAAATAAAATTTATTATAATAATAAAAATATTTTTTACTATAATAATATAAAATATATGTTATTGTTAATTTAATAAATTTTATTTATTTTTAATATTTTATAATTAATCATGAAATATATAAAATTTTAAATTAAATATTCTTGTAACAAGTTAAAATATTAAAAATAAATAAAATCTATTACGCAATAATAATAAGTGTATTTTACATTATTATTTTTTCTTGAATATACCAAATAATTATCACAAATTTATATATAAATATATTTATTAAAAAGTAATTTAGTGAAATAGACCAAAGTGCATATTTTTCAATTTTTGTAAAAAAAAGCGTATATTTTAGAAATAAAAAAAGAGAAAAGTATTATTTTGGTATCTTGTAAAAAAAGAGAATTTCATTTTCTCTAAAATATACAAGAATCTTTAAATTAATTATTTTTTCTAACAAGTTAAAAATATTAAAAATAAATTAAATTTATTACATTAATAATTATAAATAGGTAAAAATGGAGTATAAATTAAATTTATTACATTAATAATTATAAATAGGTAAAAATGGAGTCTAGAAGATGTAAACAAAAAATATATATTAGTTCGATTAATAATGTCTATGTCTAATCATCAATGAAATTGGAAATTTTACTCTTTAAATAAGTGTTTCACTAATTTAAGAACTTTTAAATACTATTGTCTCAAGTTTTTTTAGGTCAGATTCGACTTAAGTCAAAGTAATCTAAGAACCTTAAATTTGATATTCATGTCAAGTTTTCTCAAGCTACACTTGATCATTAATAGATCATATTACAAAGAGTATTAAGATATAGAGTATGTATGAAACACTTTACAGAGTCTGAGATCTTGGTTCTAAGATATATCAACTGCAAGAAGTATCTCATATTTGTGTTTGTAAATCTGGTGTAAGAGAAAATTGAGTTTTGATCTTAGATTACAAACAACGTAACATTATTCCTATGAGATTTACAATGAAGAAAGAATGAAGAAAATAAAGAACGCTTTGAAAGCATAAATACAACAATTTTAACACAATTCAAAAAGACATTGAAAACCCTTTTTTTTTCCTTTGTTGTGAGTCAATTCCCTAAAATGTGCAAGAAGAACAAGTTTCTTTTGCTTGGTACAGACATTTTAGCAAATATAACAATATTTTTTTGTTAAGCAGAGTCATATTTTAGAGTCAAAATGTATCTATTGAATTTGAGTGCATTTATCATATCTTAAAGTGTCATATTCCTTACTTCGGAAGTCTAAAACGCAAACTTACATTGCTTTTTAGACGAGTATTTAACTTAGACTTACATTTTAAGGTACTTGAGCAATAAATAAACCCTTTCGAGGTTTATACAATTTTAGATTGTAATAAATTACTTAAAGAAATATTTTTTAGTACTTCAAAAATTGATTAACAAATTGTTAATAGTGAATTAATAAAAATTTAATATTAGATTTATCATTTGTCAATCATCAAAACTCAAAAAGATACGAAACTAACAGTTTAATTTAAATAAGATTACAATCTTGAAAAGAAAGTTGTCATATTAATTAATTATTTGAAGTGTTCCGATTCCCCTTTCATAATGAAGAAATGATCATTTCGATTTGCTTAAAATAATAACTACTTATACTATTGTACTTGTGTAATTTATTGTTTTTTTTTTTTTAATAACTAGGAAATTCTTTTCCTTAGCTTCACCATACCACCACTAAGCATGGCAATCCATAGATATTAAAATTCCAATATTTCTTTAATTTCACTTGTACTTAGTAATTCATACCACCACCAGTAAAATCATGTAACTTCTTACACAAATAGTATTATTAATCAACATGGGTCTATCTAATTAATAATAAATCAATAAATATTTTTAAATTGTATTTCATATTAATTAATTGTTATTAATTAGTGATTATTTCAATTTTATTTTTTAAATACAAATTAATAATTATTAAATATAATTGTTTAAAGTTAATTGGTTAGAAATTATTTATTAGCAATACTTTTTCTATATATATATATATATATATATATATATATATATATATATATTATTTGTAGAATTCAAGAGGTACCTGATTTTAATAAAATACTAAATTATTTCTAAAACAACACTTTACTACAATGAGAATCCTTTTATATAATAGTAAGTTAATGTTTTACTACAAGGAGGGGACGTGTTGAGGAATATCCTTGTCCTATAATCATATTGCATATAAAACTTGTTCTATGGAAAAATTTTGATTGCCAAATAGGAAATAAAAAGCTCATGGCTATGAACAACGTGCCACATTCCTTAACAATGTTGACTATTGGATTGGTTATTTGTTTTACCATTGCTCATGATTCTATTCCTAAACATCTTCAAATACCATCTTATTATACAGCTTCAGAGGATCTAACTATGTGTTTAGATGAGTGCAAAAAACGCTTCACGGAATATTCGACATCATTGGACGCATGCAAGAAGAGATGTCACGAAAAGCACGCTAGACTAAACACCAATAGTATGTGTCTAAGCTATTGTCAATATTTTTTAATTTTTGTAAGTAATTTTGAGTTTAGATTTTTATATCATCTTATTATATGAATATTTTATATGATCAATTATATACTACTATACTAGTACTCTTTGTGACTATATAGAGCTTAATGAATCACGAGGATATCTATGGAATACACCTATAATACTTGGAAGTTATCTTCATAAAATTTGTAACAAATTATTCAAACATTTATTTGAGTTTTGAATCAGTTTTGTTACTTTATTTTTTGTTACCCACGAAACCTTCCAGTCCTCCATTTCGGATTTAATTTTTATTTAAGAATTTGTCACTAACCAGTAAATTACTAATAGAATTCAAATTCTTAATATTTATTTAATCGAACTAGTTAGCTAATTACTAGGCTAATTAAAGTTTGTTATCTGTTTTATTACGTTAGATTTTATGTTTAGTTTCTATGTATATATATATATGGTTTAGGTTTGGGTTTGTAATAATAAGGGCTATAAACTGTTGATGATTTGGGTGGTTATTTATTTTTTGTTGTTGAATCCATGATGCTATTTTTGAAAAGTCTCATACTCCATCTTATTATACTACAGCTGAGAATAGGAAGAAGTGTATTCAACATTGCAGAGTATTGTATTCAGATCCAGAGGAATTTCAAATTTGTAGACAAGACTGCCTTAGTCGGTTCCCGAAAACATATGGTAACCAAAATATTATAACTTATTGTGAATATTTATTTGGATGTTGTGAATCTTTTTTAGCTTAAAATATCTTATGCATATTTGATGTGATAAATTCTTCATTGTTTTGTGATTGTTAGAAGATTAAATTATTGAGATAATATCTAAGGAATTCATCTATGACAAAATTACAATATTCGAAGAGAAATTTTAGCAAATCATGATACTTAGAAGTCATTCAAATCATGTATGTATAAAGCAATATTTCAAAATTTCATTTTTGACCTTTTTTTCCTTTTTCTTCCACTAGATGTCATGTGTGGTTTCTGAAAAGCTATACTAGCCCTACCATTAGTATTAGAACTAAGGCCGATTCGATGGAATTTAGATCTTCTAAATTTTAATTTTGTATTTTAAAGAGTAAAGTATGATTATTTATTTTTAAATAATTTCTTTTTCATATTTATTTTTGGTCCCACCTATAAAATAAATAGTGAGAGATCACGCTTTACTCTTTAAAATAAAATTTAAACTTTAGAGAATCTAAATCCGAATCTTAATACACTATACACCTATATTTATGATGGTGATAGTAACTATAAAAATGTTATTAAATTAAAATGATAATTTTATTTATATTTTGGTAATATTTTTTAATAATATTTTTTAAAAAATATTATTAAATAATAAAAATATTATATTAATTTTAATATTATTTTTTTAATAATAATAAACTCAAAAATACTCCTCAAATATTTAAACTTTAACAAAAATTTCTCTAAAAGATAAAAACTACACAAATATTCTCAAAAGATTTAAAAATATGATAAAATAACCAGATGTGAAGGAAATTCATCTCTCTTAATAAAACAAATAAGATGACAAATAGTATCTGCAAACTTCACCCTACTTCACGTCTTGTCACTTTTATCATATTTTTAATCCTTTAATTTCGAGATTGTTTGTCATTTTCACATTTTGAAATTATTTTTATTGCTGTTTAAAACTTTGGGAAACAATTTTTGTTAGTTTTAATAATAAAGAATTAATTAGATATCAAAGAACCTGAGAGATTGGAGTTTAAGCCCTTGATATAAAATTATCTCCGTTGCAACCAAAAACATTTTTTATTTGGAAGGTTGGATTTGGATTCTCTAAATTTTGGAATTCATTTTAGAGGATAAAGTATGATTTATTACTATTTATTTTATAGGTGGGATCAAGAAAAAATATAAGAGAGTAAATATTCAATGATGAGATATCTCACTTTATCTTCTAAAATGAAAATCTAAAATTTAGAGGATCCAAATTCTGAAATGTTTATATACATGAAATTAAGGGTTAAGTACTAAAATCGTCCCTAAGGTAAGGGGCGAAAATCAAATTCGTCCCCGACCTTTTTTCGTTATTAAAATCATTCTCAACGTTCAAAAACGCTTTAAAATCATCATTTCTCGAATTCTTGGACCAAAATACCCTCATCATCATCATTCTCCTCTTCACCTTCCTCACCTCACCACCCCCCACTGCCAGAACAGAAGCCTACGCCCAACGCGAACCCACCACCACCAGCAGCAGTATCATCATAGTCATCATCACCATCATCAAAACTTTTTCCAAAATCAACCAGAATTCCAAGATGAACAAGAACCCACCACCACCACCCCCACCTCAGAAAATCATAATTTAGAAAATCATAATTTAGAAAATCAGAACTCCAAAAATTAGAATAATCAAAATTTAGAACCATCAACAAACTTCAAAACTAAAATTCTTCCTCTTTTATTCTTACTCTGCTTCTTCATCTACTTTTAAAGAAATTCAAGCAACATGCACTTTGAACAATAATCAACAAATTTAGCAACAACAATATTCCAAATTTAAACCAAATCACAAAAAATTAAATTATAGATATTCCATAACAAATTTCACAAAAAATTCAGAAATTCTACAACAAAAATCCAGTTCACAGAAGAAGAAGAAGAGGAAGAAGAGTGGCAGATCACAGGCGACAGTGCGACGGTGCAGCGATGCGGCGAGGCGGCGGTATAGCGGTGCGGCGGTGCAGCTTCCCTTCCTTTCCCCAAGATCCGCCACAAAACTGCCACCGTTATCGAACCCAAAATGGAGAGGAGAGAGTGAGAGGAGGAGCTGTTCACTATTGCGTCTGTTGCTGCAAGAAATTCGTCGTCGTCGTTGTTGGGCCATCGCCGAACTACTGCCGCCGTTGAGTGCGTCGTGGCCGTGGTGGTCGCTGGAGGAAGAGAGAGCCAGAGGAGAAAGAGAGCAAGCGAGATCTAAGGAGAGAGAGAGCTCGGGAGCAGAGGAAAAAGAGGGGAAACCCGTGCTCAGCCACCGCCGCGCCTTTGCTGCCGAGAAACGCCGCCGCCGCCACTAAGATCCACCACCGTCACCGTCGAGCAGAGCCACCCCGTTCTTTCTCTCCCCCATTTCTCTCTATATCCCTTTCTTTCCTTTCTTTTTTATTTATTTTATATTTATTTTATTTTATAATTATATTTATTTTATTTTATAATTTTTTTAATGAGAGGGGTAGTTTGGTAATAAAAAAAATAAAATTGATAAAAGGATGATTTTAAAGCGTTTTTGAACGTTGAGGATAATTTTAATAACGAAAAAGGTTGGAGACGATTTTGATTTTGACCCAAGACGTTAGGGACGATTTTAGTATACTTTAACCCTGAAATTAACGTTGGACAAAAATTATAGAGTCAACATAATTTATTTTTAATTAGTATTTTTAGTTATTAATTCATTTTTTTAGTCTAAAAATCTAATAATATATTTTTAGTCCATACTTTTAAAAATGATTGACTAGTTGTTGGTCAAAAATAATAAATTGTTAATCCTTTAACATTTTTCATTAACATTCGCTATAGTATCTTCTTTACATACATTAGATTCAACAAAATGAAGAATTATAACTTTTTGATACATAAAAGCTAATGAATTGTGATAATGAATTTTTTTAAGGAATAAATTAATATATAAATAATTGAAGAATTCAACGTGAAAAATAACGAGATTGATAGTAGGTGAAGTATATAGATGTTATTTTCTCTGTTATCATAAAGGAAAAATTACCGTAAATTAAAAGACAGTTAAAAGGATTTAATTATTAAAAAAGATGTTTAATACTAAAATTATTAAAAAATCAAATTTTTTTATAATATTTATAATATTTAAAAAGAAGACCAAAATTTTTTATAAAAAAATAAATATATCTTTAATTATTTTTATTTATTTTTTTATAATTTTTATATTAATCATTTTTATTTTTTTCTAAAGTTTTAGTAATTTTTATTAATTATTTATTTTTTTATTTTTCTGATCTTTCATATTTTTTTATTAACAATAAAAACTTAATATACAAATCCAACCGTTATGAACATCTCACAAGAACGAGAACCATTGTGAAGATTTACATCATTAAAAAAAATTCCTTCCTAGAAGTAAAAATTTACTTACAAATGATGTTTTTTTAGAATTCTAAGTTAGTTATCCTTCACCGCACCAAATAATGGATCATTCTTATAAAACTTTTATGGTTTTCATTGTATACTAGAGTGAAACTAGAAAACTTCATGCATCTTGTGTTATGTGACTTTTTTTTTCCTTAGATTTATGTTCAATGGTTGCACCATTGCCACATCTAAACATGATTTGTATATTAGGTTTATCTTGTTATACCCAACGAGAGGAGAAAAGGATAAAAGATTACAAAAATAAAAAATTAATAAAAATTACTAAATTTTTAGGAGAAATAAAAATTATTAATATAAAGGTCATAAAAAATAAATAAATAAATAATTAAGAATACATTTATTTTTTTATAAAAAGATTTGGTCTTTTTTTAAATATTATAAAAAAAATTTAGTTCTTTTTAATAATTTTAGTATTATAATTTTTTTTAAGAATTAAATATTTTTAATAGTTTTTTAGAATAATTTTTTTTATTATAAAAAATCCAGATATTATTCTCAATCTTTTTACAAGATAGGTTTAGCATTGACATGCGAAACTTATGTGTCATTAGTTCATTATTAACTACTCTTAGAATTAACATTCTCTACAATATCTTCTTTACGTGTTAGACTATTCAATGACTAAAGGAAGACTTATATATAACTTTTTGATACATAGAGGCATAAAGCTAGCTATTGAATTGTGGTAATTAATGATTTTGTTTTAAGGGAGAATTTAATATATAGCTGGAGAATTAAATGTGAAAAATGATAAGATGCTAGGTTAGTTATATAGATGTTGTTATATATGTTATTACAAGGTATGTCAAAATTATGGAGAACTTGAGAACCTAGGAGTTACTAGTTCATTATAAACTACTTTAGTCCCTCTTTTAATATATCAAAATAAATTGATAACTACATCTCTTGGACATTGTTTGTTTTCTAGGATTGAAACTTAGATTAAGAAATTAGAGTTGAATATTGTGTTTAGTGATAAAAAAAAACTAAAACTATGTTTATGTTCGGTAAGTTGGGTACCGGACGGTTCGAAAGGATCTTCGTGTTGATAAGGAGGGGTCGTGGCGCAGGCGAGAAATATGGGTAAAGTGGTATGTGTGACGTAGACCCACCTTCTTCAAAACTTCCCCATACAGCTTTAGTAGGGAGCTGTCAAGGACACGTGTCCGGGTCGGTGGTTGAGCGCCTCGCACCCAACCGTTTGGGTCGGGTGGCCTATGGGTTGGGTCGACCCGCGTGATGTTTGGGCCAGGCCGTAACAGTTTTTAATTTTGGAATACAAAATTTCAATTCATTCAATATTTTTAAAAAGTAACAACATAAGAACTGAAAATTTTAAGAACATTAATATTTTTTTAAAATATTTTATTTAATTTTTTAAATTTTAAATATACTCTTCAATTTATATTTATCTTAAACTATATATGTTATTAAAATATAATTTAATTTAGTATATTTTACACTAAACATATAATACAAAAATTTAATTTAATATTTGTCTTTCAATTTTTTTTAAACGTAGTCTTAGTATAAAAAATTAACCATAACTAATATTAAATATAATAATATTAAGAAAAGATTTGTGCCTACATAAAATAAAGTTATAATATAGTAATAATGTTGTTTATTTAAGTTATTTATTCCATTGTTGATGAATTCCATAACATTAATCCTAAACATTTTTGGGCTTTATCTCTTATTGTATTGCAGCCGAATCTAGAAGGGAGTGTATCGACAAATGTTTGTCACGCTATTGGAACACTCAAACTAAGTTTTTAGAGTGCAGAAAGAAATGCTATGATAAGTACCCGATAACATTAGAATTTTAAGTGTGAAAAAGTTATTTTGAATCTTTTGAAAATTTTATGACATTTTGAGTTTGTATTAAGAGGATCTAGCTATTAATTGTTCATTATTAGGTACTTCAAACATAATGATTATGTCATAACATATTTTAAATATAATATTGTTAAACTCAAGTACTCAACTTTCAGAGTTTCAGTCAATTAATGTGTCCACAAGTTAAACTAAATTTACTGTTGTAATTGTATTTTATCAAGCAAATTAAAATTAAGAGGGGTATTTTGTCCCTTGGCTATAAAAAAAAGGGGGGAGGGGGGGAAGAATGAAACATTCTCTAATTTAATCATTACCACCTAGCAATCATATTGAACCATGGCATGCATTAGTGAAATGACTCAAAGATTGAGGAGGAGGGGATTAAATTGTACTTTAAAAAAAATTGAAATAAAATCAGATTTAAAACAACTTATTTATCAAGCTCTTGGCTATTAAACAACAAAAACTAAGTTAGAATCTAACTGTAAAGAAAGAATACGTATGTATAGTTCCTTTTCAAATACTTTGATTTGTGTTATATATAAACACAAAATAGTACATACATTACCTTCTTCTATCTCAAACTTCAAATATCTAACATTTTTAAATATTTCTTTTCTTAAATTTTCTGAGACTAAATAATAATTTAGATTATATGAATTTAAGAATTTTAAACATTTTTTTCTCAAGTCTCTTAATTAGATTTGACATTTAATCACTATTATATCATATTACAAAGAATTTTGCTAGGGAACCAAGAAAGTATTCAGCCAATTTCTGCCAATTTTTATTGGGCTGGATCCAAAGCCCACTACAACAAAAAAAAATCATCTCTCCATTACCCCAACCCTAATTTAGAATTACATTTCACTATTTCACCTTTCCTTCTTTTACCACCACCGTTCATCTCCTTTCCCTCTCTATCCCGTCAATAAACCTCCCTCAAACGGCGAAGAGTTGCTGACCTCCTTTTCACGCCACTCTGTCATCTTCAACAGCACTGCTCAGCGCCGTTTCCGTCTCCCAACTCGACGATGTCGCCACTGCACGCGAGGACGCTGTCGTCGTCAACAGCGAGTCTCATGGCTTCCTCCACTGGTTCGGACTCTGGTCAACGTAGCTACCGCGAACTCATGACCTTCCCAAACTCGCCTCGTCGCGCCGCCACCCTCAACCTTCCACCGTGCCGCATCAAGTCTGCCACTGCCTCCATGACGCACCGAGACGTCTCTTCCTTTTCCGTTGTGCGCTGCGGCTCGTCATTCACCACATTGGTCTCCAACAGGTTAGTAGACGGTTAGGGTAGTTATAAGTAAGTTTAATTTTTTCGAATTGAAATTGGGTTTGAATGTAAAGAGGATGTTTATTTTAATTAATAGGCGGATAGTTCTTTTTACAGTAAATTGGATGTTGCATTTTATCATTTTATCGTGAAGAAATGGTCTACAAATGATCTCGGATGTTACTTTTTAGCTTAGATTGATGCTTTATTTGTTCCTGTATATGGATGTTTCCCAAAATTAATTTTTCAAGTTCTTAAAGGTAAATGGATGTTGCTTTTTTGGATGTCTCTCTTAAATCGTTGTAGAAGTTTGTGTTGATTATATGATTTGAATCGACTGCTGCATGTTACTGGTTCTGCCTGAATTGTTGAATTCTACATTGACATATTCTCCTGGTTTCTTTTTTATGTGGTTTGGGAGTTAGGAAAAAGATTAGTTTAAATTTGCTTGAATTGAAGTTGGGTTTGAGTGTAGTTATTTAAACATGGTGCAAGGGTGGAATTTTTCCTAATTTGTTAAATGTTTCTTATCAACTAAAACGGATGTTCATTTTAATTAATAGATGGATGGTTCTTTTCAAATTAAATTGGACGTTGCATTTTATCGTGAATAGATGGAATTTATTTGATTCTGCATGCTGTATGTTTATGTTTTGATGCTATTTTACAGGACTCCATTGTAAAAGAATCATTGGTTATGCAACTATCATACTATCCATAACCGGATATTACAAGCAGGGAGCATGGTAAATCAGCTACAAGCAACAAGTTTCGCTTCACCGATCCAGAATACTGATGAATGATGATCAAGTAGCAAGTGGCTCTTTTATTGTGAACTTGATATATTCATTGCAGAAATAGTATCACAAAATCAAAGAACATGCAAAAATCTACCCTTATGTATGGGCTTCCTATATTGTTGTATATGGTGACTTTAGTCTATGGACTGCATATAGATGGAGAAAGCTTCTAAAAACTAAGGACAGAGTAAGAAAGTTTCAAGAAAAACTATGGAAGCTTGTTGAAACTGAAGAATCTGATCCTTTTACTTCTAAGAATCTCCTCATTTGTCTCTTTTCTGATTTTTTTTTTTTTGGAGTTTGTGCATGTTGGCTTTGAGTTTTAATTATTGTATCTCTGTGCATGTGTTTGAACAATTGTAGATTAGATGCATACTTTTCAGTTTTAAAGCCAAACCAATGGAAGTGATTGTATTTTTCATTGAGTTCAAGAGGAAAGATGAAGAATAAAGAAAATCCTTTTATTTAGATACTAGAAGCCAATTAGTATAGCATGAAGAAATCACTTTTTTTTTGTTATGATTTTAGTCAATCTCTTGGCTTTTATTTTTTTGATTTGGATGATAATTTCATAACTCAAAAGAATGACTGTCTAGACCCGACTAAAAAATTTAAGATGTTCAAACAAGAAATGCAAAATTAAAATGTTATTTGTGTGGAGGTTGCAAATTACTCTGTCTATTTAAGGTACTAATGTTTGGTATAATATATCTTTAAGTTTAAAAATAAGATATTGTTGTTCCTTTTCTTATTTTTTTTCCTTCCTTAAATTTTTTTAATCAAGCAACAGGATAAATTCAAATTTTTTTCCTTCTTTTGTGATATTTATAATCACTATCAAATGAATCATCTCTACAATAAAATAATTTATGTTAGATACCTAATTATTTTTACAAAGATATAAGTGGATGTTACTTTTATCAAGTATCAAGATGTTCATTTTTCATGCTAAATAGATGTTACTTTAATAAAAGTCATGTGAATAAAAAAAAAATATCCTATATAAGTAACTATAAATTTGTTATCATGCTAAGATACAATGAAAGGAATCATAATATTCATTCAACTTATCTATACAATTTGCAACACTGTTAATATAGGAATTCAACATGATCAAAATTAATAAAAAAAAATCATTCACTTAACATTAAAAAAAAACATCTATTTATTTAACAAAAGAAACATCTAATTGTAATTTTTTAAATTGATAATTAATTTTGACTCATTCAGTTCCAAAAATCTCATATCCCCTTTCTAATTTCTTGCTCTTCCACACCTTTGCAGGTTCCAAAAGCAAGTGATGCTTACAATTTTTACAATCTACAACTAAATTTGTCTTTAAATCAATATATTTAAAGACTTCTTCATCCAAGGATAGTTTTTTTTTACTTCTATCACAGCCATCCATCTTCTTTTTCTGAAGTTTATCTCTGGCCAATTATCTAAATTACTTGCTAACGAGCATAGAAAATATGTATCCCTCATGAATTGTGGGTTGTCCTTTGCTCTTATAAATCTATTTTTTCAATTTACTCTGCAAAGAGAACAACCAAATCAAAATAAAAACACATAATGCCATTCCTAAAAAACATAAAAAATGTATTAAAAAAGAACATCCAAAAAATATATAAATAAATATCAATTATTCAATTTTTCACACTCATCTTTAATTTACAATGGCAGATTTCACCCTAGTCTAATTATATTCCATCAATTAATCAATTTTCACCTAACCCATGACAATGAACATAAGCCTATTATCTATATGTGTTATGCATAGCAAGTTGATTGGTCCATTATTTAAGAGTGTATCTAAGTATATTGGGAGAATGAGAGTTGATGACTATAGTGACCAAACATGAACTTACTCTTTGCAAAGAATTAGATCTTCGCATATATGCTTCTGTTCCTTCCTAAAAGTTGCTTATCTTCCTTTTTAAATTTCTGGAATAATTCATACCAAATTCAACAAATAAAAATATGGAAACCAAGTAAGCACTAGCAATAGTTATGAAATCAAAGAAACCTGCTTATAGAAGACAAGAAAAATAACATGCAAAATTATGAAGTAGCAGTAAATAGCTAGACAGAAACCTTCAATCAGCAACAACGGGGCAATGATTCTTGCAGTGGACCAAGGAAATTTGGTGATGATTCTTGCAGTAAACTACCTATCGGCACGAAATTTGGCGCACCAAGAAGACAACGATACAGTAGTCATGGAGGCGAGACTGGTGGCGCACTGGAGCAGCGACGAATCGGCGCTTTGGACAAGAAAGAAGACCGACGAGATGAGAGGGAATGGTGATGAGGAGGGGCAGTGATCCTGGATGACGAAGCGGCGATGCGATGATGAATCGAAAGAGAGGGGACAATAGAACTTCTTCTGATTTCCTTCGCGGAGGTGAAGAAGTGGCTGTGGGATGTCGCCTAACGGTGCGGTGTTCAGTGTCGGGGCGGCTGCACCAACTGGAGAGGAGTGTAGACAGCGTCACTATGAAAATAGGAGAAGGAGAATGATTTTTGTGGGTAACTATAGGAGTAGGAGCGGGAGAGAAGGGGGAGCGTTTTTACACTTTTTTTTATTAGGATTAGGTTAATTAGCTTTTAATTATTCAAATTTTGAATTTTAAAAAAATTTAATAAATTATTAAATAAAATTGTTTAAAAAGTTGGCTGGTTTATCTTGGTTCCTTATACTTTTCCTATTACAAATAAACAATATGAAAAAAATCTCTAAAGTGAGAATGCTAATAAAATAGTAAAATAATATTTTAATTATTTTAAATATATAATATTTATTATTTATCAGTCTTACTATATTAATTTAAAGGTTATTAAAATATTATTTTATTATTTTACTCATTTTAGTCTCATACTATGATAATGTGTGTGAAACACTCACAGCTTTTGAATTCTATAACAATTTATCAAGATATAATCTTAAAGCAGAAATAATCAGTTTGTGTTTAAAAATTTAGCTATATATAATAATAAGTCTAAATGACAAATATTAATCTATACAAAGTTATTCTAGTGGAAAAAAAAATAAAAAATACAAAGAAAATCCTAAACACTTAATAAAATTTTGCATATGTTATTAATTTTACTATAATTTTTAGGACTCGTACATATAAGAGAGCCATGTGAACGTTGAAAAAACTATTCTCTCGTCATCACCACTTGTTTCTTTGAATTAGCTTGAAAGGATACATACTTTTAGTGGGTACAAACCTTTTTTCAATTATCGTAGTAAATTAAATAAAAAGTAATGAAAGAGAAAAACCTGATTTAAATGGTTCAAACTTAATAAACATGCTCATTTTTGGAGCCAAATATATCTTTATTAGTGTCTTAAAGGATGAAATGGATATCCTTAAAAATTTTTAAGAATATCCTTTGTCCCTTTATTTCTGTAAATATTTATGGTTATTATCTTTAAAAAACTTTTTAAAAATTTAACACAAACCATAAAGTTTAACATAAGGCAACATAATTTAAAGTTTCAAATACAGATCAAACTAAAACAAAATTACCCAAATAGGACTAGAATCATAACAAATAAACTAAATCAATCTAAAATCTTACTAAAAGATTTAAATCATAATAATGTTTTCTCTGTTAAACTTGTTTTATAAATAAACACAATTAGATTATGACAATAAAAAAAAAAGAGGTAATTTTGTAGTCAAGTACTCAAATTGTGGTACTTCATATTTAAAAAAAAAAAAAACATAAATCATGTCATGTTGAAAATAGATTTTTTTAATTATTTAGTAAAGTATAATCTTTCATCTTAAATTTCTTAAATGAGACTAAAAAAATGTGAAAAATATTAAATAATAAAATATTATATTTTACTAAACAATTAAAAAATTAAGAGGATTCACTTTATGACATATCTTTTATAAATTGCCTATTTGCATAAATTTTGTGAATTTCCGTGGAATGGATACCTCTAACTCTACTGTTCTTAAACTTCTTATTCTCATTTACTTGCAGATAGTTTTTCTGTTTCTATTTCAATAAGAATTTTATGGGTCTTCATTTAAATACCAACACTCCCCCTCTCTCCGCACTTCCCAGATATTTTTGCTTCTTTTTTGAACTCTTTCAAACATTGTCTTTGGCTCTAAGGCCTACAATTGCAACATCTTGGTTTTGACATTTGACGTGGGTTAGAAGTTTAGAGTTACATTGATTTTGTATACTAAGTTGAACATTTTGGAATAAATATTACAAAATGAAGAGAGGATGCGGTTATTTGAACCGAAAACATCATTGCTGCGTTGGAGCTACTAATGTTAAATAGCATTTTCACTCGCATTAACTATTCTTTCAATTTTAAAAACCGAAACTAAAACTGTTGTTCCAAATGGTAACCATTAAAAATTCCCAAAAACAGCGCGGTAATTTAGCACCGGTATTTCAGAGTAGCTACTGTAGAATCTGATACATGTTCGACAATATTGTAGATGAAATACATATACTACTGTGATGTAAAAGCTTTTGCAATTTATAGTTTTATCATAATTAAAAGAGTAAACTCATTAAAATCAAAATAATAAATGAATTTAATGTTTACATCAATTTGTACTAATTTAAAATCATTATATTTTATGTTAATTTTACATATTATGATCGTATCGTGTCTTATAATTGTTAATATTAGGCATTCTCGTAACAACGTTGTATTGTATATTTGTATCGCATTCATATGTCGTATGATCATTCATAGGAAGATAGCTAGATAATTTTATTAATATTTACAAGCAAACAAGAGCATTACTTCATAATAGTATATCATAAGACAAATATTGTCATAAACCAGCACAAGATCCAGTTAGAACACTTAGCAAATAACTAAGAAAGCCAAGAAAGTATGGGGTTTAAATGGATACAACCTTGGGCCAAAATTGAGGCCATTGTACAGTGCCAAATTAGGCAACTGATGGGCGGAGTACATGATCCTACCAGGTATCAGCTGCAACAGGGGACATGAATTGCCACATTGCCGCCCCCTGAATAGCTGATGATAGGAACTAGCTTGTTGTCGGGGACTTGACTTGAGGAGCAAATGTAGCAGGGTTCATAGTAGGAGGCGGCGTGAAAGGTTGTGCATTCATTGATTTCAGCTGCTGCTCCAACGTTTTTTTTCTCTGCCTTGAGTCTCTGTTTCTCGTCACAAAGTTCATTCTTTTCAGCCTGCACATTAAAGAGGAATAGAATTCATGGACAAGTTAGTTTGTGGTGTACATAGCTTTTAGAGAAGACATGGTGTTAATTTTAAGGTAGAAAACTCAGTCATCTAGACTCCATAAGCTCTTTGAAAGAATTCTGTTTATAGATTAATATAAAATAAGAACCTAGTCTTCACCGTCAACTTTTTAATCTTTTCTTGTACCATATTTGAGTCTTTCAACTCTCCTGGGCATCACCCCGTAATTGTGTCACCATTCTGACGGCATCAATCAGAACAGCAGCCTTTTCAGATGGAGCCTAACTCAACAAACCTAACCATTAATCACAAGTTAACCATAGCAACAAGTTTATACATATAGCGACAAGATAATATAAACAGAAAAAGAGAAGGTAGGTAGTTTACTTGTCATTAAGCCTATCCTTCCGCAACTTCTCTCTACATGCCTTGGGGCTAGAAGGACATGACTCAGATCTGCCCCTGCAATAGAAAATTAACAAGAAAATCCTCCAAGGTTAGGCTATCTGAATTGGATTCTATGACTTTTGGAGTTCCGTTTCTTTTTTCTTGTGGTTATTCGGAGACATCTAGTGGAATAGGACTTGTTATTCTTCTTGCTGCTCTATTGAAAATCCTATTGGGCCTAGAGAGAGGGCACAATAAGTGACTGCTGGGATTTAGAAAAGTCAGAAGTGCCTGAAGAAATGCAGGTAATTGGACACTTTGAGTTTTAAATGTTGAGACATAAAAAATACATTCAATACTGACAAAGAACAATGATATCAAGAAAGTAGCAGAAGAAATTGAACTATATGAAGTCTAGATGGAGTAATGTTATTTAATTGTACTGGAATAAAATAGATTATACGTTGAGCAAGATAAATACATGCACTGGAATAGAATTCCTTTGTTTGTCATTTTGACTCCGCTGTTTCTAGACATCTATAAGTTTTTCAGTACTTATGCATGACTGTTTAATTAGGTCACCATTATGACGACATAAATCAGAAAAACAGCCTTGTCAATTTTGGTAGGCCTTCCTAGGCTCCAAAATGGAGCCTAGTTCAACAAACCTAACCATTAATCACGAGTCAACCATAGCAACAAATTTAAACATATATACCGATCAGAGTACTTAGGATGAGTACCTAACAATCATATGGAACCATGACATGCATTAGTGAAATGACTCAAAGATTGAGGAGAAGGGGTTTGAATTGTGCTTTAGAACAAAAATTTGAGATAAAATCAGATTTGAGGAAGTTTATCAAGCTCTTGGTTATTAAATAACAGAAACCAAGTTGGATCTAACTTTAAAGAACACGTATGTATAGTTCCTTTTCAAATACTTTGATTTGTGGTATATATAAACACAAAATAGTACATACGTTGCCTTTTCAAGCTATCACAAACTTTAAATATTTATGAGTCTAAATGATAAATATTAATCTATTCTTTTTCGATATACAAAGTTATTCTCTATAAAAAAAAATAAAAAATACAAAGAGAATGCTAAACACTTAATAAAATTTTGTACATCTCGTTAGTTCTTCTAGAATTTGTTGGGTTCATACAGCGAGAGTCATGTGAACGTTAAAAAACCATTCTCTCTTTTTGCGGCCGTAAAAAAACATGCTTTTTTGGAGAGAGATACTATTCTACCAATCGAGTCACAGGTATCTAACATATTGATATCTAACTATTTTTTGCAAAGTGGTGACGAAGGGTATAACTTGTACAAATATTTTCATTTTCTAATTCGATTCGATCCATTCGTTAGTAGAGCTATTTACTCGATAGCAGACATTTAGGAACACCTCTAAAAGAGGGACAAATAGTCAAATTTGAAAGAATAGTCATCGGCACTTGATTCATTGAATTATCTTAAAAGGATACACACTTTTAGTGGTACAAATCTTTTTTCAATCATTGTAGTAAATTAAATAAAAAGTAATGAGAGAATAAAACTTAGTTTTAAATGGTTCAAATGCTTAATAAGCAAGATTACTCAAATAAGACTAAAATAAGATTACCCAAATAAGACTAAAATCATAACAAATAAACTAAATCAATCTAAAATTTACTAAAAGATTCAAATCATAATAATTTTTTCTTTGTTAAACTTGTTTTACAAATAAACACAATTTGATTATGACAATGGACACAAAAAAAATTTTCTAGTCAAGTACTCAAATTGTGGTGCTTCATATTTCATTAAAAAAAATATGTATGGATTCTCTCAATTATTTGGTAAGGTGTAATCTTTTACTTTATATTTTTTAAATGAAACTAAAAAATAAATATGAAAAAAATATTAAATAATAAAATATAATATTTTATCAAACAATTGAAAAAAAAAAAAATTCACTTTCATGTTATATTTTTCATAAATTGCCCCTTTATATGAATTTTCCAGTGAGAATTTAAACACATTCCCTGCACAACGTGTGCAAGTATTTTTGCTTCCCCGCATGTTGTGCAAGTATTTTTGCTTCTTTGACTTGGAAGTTTAGAGTTGCATTATGATTTTGCATACTAAGTTGAACATTTTTGGAATAAATATTACAAAATAGAGAGTACGATAAATATTACAAAATAGAGAGCACGATAATTTGAACAGAAAACATTATTGCTGCATTAGAGCCACATTTTCACTGGGGTTAACAATTCTTTCAATTTTACAAACCCAAACTAAAACTGTTATTTTCTACTAGACTCATAGATCCCCGCATTAGAGCCACATTTTCACTGGGGTTAACAATTCTTTCAATTTTACAAACCCAAACTAAAACTGTTATTTTCTACTAGACTCATAAATCCCGTAACAACCATTACTGTATTTCAAAGTAGTTACTGTATTATCTGGTAGATTGATACATGTTAAATAATGTTATAGATAAAATACAAATATTACTGTAATATAAAAACTTTTACAATTTATAGTTTTATCTTAATTACAAGAGAAAACTCATTAAAATCAGAAGAATAAGAAAATTTTAATGTTTACATCAATTTGTATTAATTTAAAATCATTATATTTTATGTTAATTTTACATACTATGATCGTATTGTATCTTATATTTTTTTTGGCGTTTCTTATAATTTTTTAGGCATTCCCCTGACAGCATTGTATTGTATATTTGTATTGCATTCATATGTCATGTTCATTTGTAGAAAGATAGCTAGATAATCTTATTAACATTTACAAGCAAACAAGAACATTACTTCATAACAGTATATCATAAGACAAATACAGTCGGAAGCCAGCACAGTACAGTTAGAACACTTAGCAAATAACTAAGAAAGCCAAGAAGGTATGAGGGTAAATGGATACAACTTTGGGCCAAAATTGAGGCCATTGTACAGTGCCAAATTAGGCAACTGGTGGGCGGAGTACATGATCCTGCGAGGTATCAACTGCAGCAGGGGGCATGAATTGCCACATTGCCACTCCTGGATAGCTGATGATAGGAACCAGCTTGTTGCCGGGGACTTGACCTTGAGGAGCAAATGCAGCAGGGATCCCAGTAGGAGGCGCCATGAAACTAGGTTGTGCACTCATAGATTTCAGCTGCTGCTCCAACTTTTCTTTCTCTGCCTTGAGTCTCTGTTTCTCGTCACGAAGTTCATTCTTCTCAGACTGCACAGCAGAGAGAAATAGAATTCACGGACAAGTTAGTTTGTAGTGTACATGGCTTTTGGTCATAGATAAGACATTGTGCTAATTTTAAGGCAGAAAACTCAGTCATCTAGACTCCATAAGCCATAAGCTCTTGGGAGGAATTTTGTTTACAGATTAATATAAAATATGAATCTAGTCTTCACCTTCAGCTCTTTAATCTTTTCTTGTAGACCCATATTTGAATCTTTCAACTTTTGGGCTTCGTCCCGTAATTGTGTCACCATTCTGACGGCATCAATCAGAATAGCAGCCTTGTCAGTTTTAGGAGGCCTTCCAGGCTCCAAAATGGAGCCTAATTCAACAAACCTAACCATTAATCACGAGTCAACCATAGCAACAAGCTTAGACATATACCGACAAGATAATATAAACAGAAAGAGAGAAAGTAGGTAGTTTACTTGTCATTAAGCCTATCCCTCCGCAATTTCTCCCTACATGCCTTGGAGCTAGAAGGAGCACACGACTCAGATCTGCCCCTACAATAGAAAATTAACAAGAAAATCCTCCAAGGTTAGACTATCTGAATTGGATTCTTTGACTTCTGGGGTTCCACTTCTTTTTTATGTGGTTATTTGGAGACATCTAGTGGAATAGGACATGGTTATTCTTCTTGCTGCATTATTAAAAACCCTATTGGGCCTGGTTAGAGAGCGGAGGCACAATAGGTGACTCCGGGGATTCAGAAAAGTCAGAAGTGCCTAAAGAAATGGCAGGTAATTGGACACTTTGGGTTTTAAATATTAAGACACAAAAAATGTATTCAACACTGACAAAGAACAATGATGTCAAGAAAGTAGCAGAAGAAATTGAATTATATGGAGTCTGGATGGAATAATGTTATTTAAGTGTACTGGAATAGAATACATTATACGTTGAGCAAGATAAATACATGCACTGGAGTAGAATTTGTTTGTCACTTTGACTCGGCTATGTTTCTAGACATCTATCAAGTTTTTCAGTACGTAACTGCTTGATTATTGTTAAAAATATAAAAGAAAAAGGAGTAAACTATCAGAAAGAAAAATATTGAAACAACTAATCCTGCCTTTCGATCTAAATCTTTAACAAACTAGACTTGGAAAAGAACAAGTTACCATTACAGAATAAGATTGTTTAGTAGCTACACGTGATGATTCTGTTTCCATCTTTGACTGGTACATTTCTATTTTCAATGAAAACAAAATACTAAAAAATAAATTGTGTACCTCTTCTTTGAACCAGATTCTTTGATTCCATCAGAATCGCCCAACGAGCCATCAATTTCAACACTACGAGCAGATAGTATTGCAAATAAAAACTAAGTCAAAAATGTTCTTTTATGGAGAGGGAATGGGCGGATGTATATAGTGTCATAATGTCATGAAGGAGAAAAAATGCTTTAAATAACATCATCACATGTAGATTAGATTGTTTCTAATATGTTACCATGGAAATCGGTTAAAGCAATACAATATCTAATCATAAATCTTTCTTGATAGGTTCAACTGCGAACGTCAAAGCATCTTCAGAAATACTTTTGAGATACACCCATCCCAATAGCAGTCTGAGTCACAGTTCTAAATATCTTAATCCAAATTTAACGTTAAGGGTGTGTTTGGTTAAGGGAGGTAGAAGCAGGAGAACAAGAACATCGTACTGGGGTTAAAAGAATTACATAAAGGTTCAAACATGAAAATGTGAAAAATGAAAATTCACAATGCATAACGTGAGTACCCCACTCGCACAAAAAAAAGGTATCTGCCTTAGATTTCACAAATTTATTTGTTCTGAAAAATGAAAGGTTAATTAACATACATTACAACAAAAAACTACTTGAAAAAAATGAATAAAAAAAATGACAATATAACTACCAATCCTTATCCCATAGCCTCTAAGGCTTTACAAAAGAACTACCTTAATTATACACGATTAACCCTACACACTCAATCCCCTACACTTTTGTACCCAAAAGAAGGAAAATTGGCCGATACAATACGCATGTCTCTCATAATCAATTCCACCAAAATACTGTGTTCGAGTTTACAGTGTATAGAAATCAAATGCAGAATCTCGTGCATGGTAAAATGGTTTACTACGATAGTTCAAGCAATGTAAAAGCTGAAGCACCAATAAAACCGCATCTTAAGTAGTAATTCCAAGCACACACAGCAACAATAAAAAAAAAAAAATCACAGATCATAGTGTCTGAACTAAGAAATTAAATCGAAAAAGGGCTCAAAATTACAAAACCAAACCAAAAAGGCGTAACGTTATAGCATTAGCATACACAGTTACGCAAAATGAAGCAAACCCTAATTACCAATCTTGACAAAGGGGGCAAAATCAGAGAGGGCAAGTTCAACATAAAAAAGGAAGAAGTTTTAAAATAAAAAAGAAATTAAAACAAAAAACACGAAATTGATGAAGTGATCTGAGAGTACCCGACATTTGAAGAACCATTGATGGCGTTGGAAGGCCAATTGAAACCGGAGGAAGGAGCAGCGAAAGTGGCATCGTGGACGGGAATATCGTCAATCAAAGCGTAATCGAAAAGCCAGTTGGTGCTTTCCCGGGAAGCCATTCTTGAAGATGAAGAGGCTCTCCCGGAATTTTCTTTTCCCGGCGGCGGTTGGTGGGGAATCTTTGGTGTCGTGATTTTCCTGGGAAACAAACAGGGGCAAAGGGTGGTGGTTTATGTTTGCACGTTTTAAATTTTTTAAGTATTCTTATATATTATTAACGAATTAGATAAATAATGTCGCAAATATCTCAATGTGTTATTTAATATTTCAATATCAAAAAGTAAAAAATTGAGAGTTTTTATTAAGACTTTCTATGTGCATATAAATATATAATCACTTGTTAAAACCTAAAAGAGATTTTGTTAATTTTATATTTATTGTTTTGTCACTTTTGTGTGTATCTGTCTGGTTTCTGGGAAAAGAGGGAATCCGTGTGCGTGGGTGAATGAGTGAAGGATGAAAATAAATAAAAATAGGTGGCGAATAGCACGTGGGGTGTGGTGGGTATTTGGTAATGTGGATGAAAATTTCCTCGTCGTCGGTCTTCAAGGACAAAACCACTCTCGGGCTTGACACTGACTTTGACTTGGGCTTAGGTTGGACTTGAGCTAAAATCCATGAGTTTGTGTTTTATTAGATAGGGTAATCTGACCAAAAAAATGAGTAATATATTGAAGAAAAACCGAAACGAACAAGAGCAAAAAATTATTTTCCTAAAATAATTTTAGTTTTGCCATACCTGGCACTAGATGGCTAGATGTAGGGGTGTCGAAAATTCTCAGGAGGTGGGGATTTCCGTAGGGACCGCTCCGAATGGAGTCTTGATGATAGAAAATTTTCTCCGTGGAGATGGGGATGGGGAACAAAATTCTCCTGAGATAGGCGCGAGGATCCGAGCGGAGATCCTCGTCCCATCCCCGATAATTCTCCGAATGTTTGAAATTTCTTAAATAACCTTACTTTATTTTTAACATAAGGGTTTTTTTAGTAATTTCACCAATTAAAAAACCCTAATCCTATTATTCAGTCTTCCCTACTCACTGTGTTGTTTGCTGCGCCATCTACTCTCTATTCCCAGTCCCAACTCTTCCATCTCTACTTTGTTCAAACTCCAAAACTCCAACAGCACCATACGTTGTTCTCTCCCACAGCCCCCACTCTCTCCAGTTTCCACTTGATGTTAAAGACTATATCTTATTGTTTTTTCTTAGAATGGAAATTGTATTTTAAGATTTTATTTTATAGACTATAATTTACTATGTTGTATTTGTGGACTTATAATCTTGGATAAGATATGTTTGTGTGTTTGAAATAATATTTTCTAGTTTGTTTTTTATTTTTTTGATATTTTTTACTATAATTTTCATATGAATGTTAAACATAAGAGGATGGAGAATGGGGCCCGCGAAAAATACGGAGAACGCGAAAAATGGGAATGAAGACAATTATCTCCCTACGACGGAGATCGGGACGGGGATGGAGATTAATTCTGGTCCCCATCCCTGCCCCGTCCCACCCCGCCCCATTCCATTGACATCCCTAGCTAGATGCCTTAGTTATGAGTTTTTCATATGAATAAAATAAAAATAAAACAAAATTATGGTCATCTTAATTATTTCCATGTCCTTTTTTTATATATAATTTTTTTGTTTAAAATAACAGAAAAAGAATTAACATAAATCGTGATTATAAGCGACATATTTATAACCAAGCGGTCAAAGAGTAAATCGTGATCTTAAAAGGAGATATAAAAAGTGACGGATCTAAAAAATTTAAATAATATAAACAATATGTAGCATATAAAAATAATAATTTAATAATTTTTTTTATAAATATATCAAAACATAAAATAAATAATATAAAAATATTAAATATTAAATAAAATTGTATTTATTTATTATAAATATTGATATATTGATAAATAATAATGTGATTATTAATTCAATTTTTTATAATAATAATAATAATAAATAATGAGATTAATCAAAATGATAAACCTATTATCTTTTAACCAATAATAAATGTGAAACATGTTTTTTATAAATTATGTACGATAAATGGTATTTTAAAAAAATTTATGCACCTAATTTTTTATATCCTCATTATATATTTTATAGATTATTTAATAATTATTCAATCATTTAATTAAAAAAGACCAAAAATTATTTTTAAATAATAATAATAATAATAAAATTTGTTACTTAGATAAATAAAAATACAAAATGTGTTATTGTTTTAAATAACTTTTAATCCAATTTATATTAGAGAACTAATTATCAAAATACATGTTTAATACAAAATTTTTTAATTTACTAGTAAATATTAAAGTTGTGTAGAAAAGAAATTCAAGGATATAAACTTCAACTAAATAAATTTATTAATTAAATAATTCTACAATGATATTTTTTTATTAAATTAATTTAATATATATTTTTATCTTATACTTTTAGATATAAATTAGAATTTAATTTTAATGTTCTAACAGTATAAAATATTTTACACAATTGTTCAATTACGTCTATTCTTTTAGAGGATCATTTACACGAAGGTGGAGGATTTTCTTCGATTCAATTTCTGATTATGGTATGAACGAGTTAGGTTGAGGATTTTCTATTATTGTATCACAATCTCTCTCTGGTTGCAAGGTGAGAAGACACTCTCCTTTAAGTGGGACAACGCTCTCCGTTGTTTTATATGGCACGGCCTATACCTCCAGGAGAAGGTGAGAAGACACTCTCCTTTGTTTCATATGATTCCTCGATGATAATTCCTCCTGGGGATGCATATAACACCCTACCACGTAGAGCTTTATGTCTAGGGCGTAAATTAGAGGTGGCAAGACACTACGACCTCTAAAAATAAAATACGTACATATATAACACGGATAATGTAGCTAAGAGCCTTGAAGAAAAAGTTAAGCAGAGGCAAAAATCGAAAATCGGGTCACACTCACAAAGAAACGCATAAACGGATAAACAAGAATCAAAAGAAAGGATAGAAGCATAAATATAAAGATTAAAGTTCCAAGATACAAATATCAAGCTCCAGACTCGACTTGCAAAGTTACGGCTGGCCAGAGTATGATATATATATAACTAAAATACGACTCGAACTACAAAATAAATACCTATTTCTCCATATCAACCTCTAAGAGGGACAAAATACAAAATACAAGGTGCGGAGAATAACTATGAACATACATATAAATAAGTACAACCAGAATACTAAACCCAATATAGTTCTTCACTTCTTGAAAGTCTCTAAACACTTAGAGAGGTGCCTCCCAACCTGCATCTGAAAAACAACAATATATGTATGGAATGAGAACTGGGAGTTTTCAGCATGGTAAAGGTGCCCACAAAATTAATATAAAAGGTCCCAGGAAAGCCAGAGGCATTCCTAGAACTTCGACACTCAGATTTAAACTTAAGATCCAACTAAACTAGAAATTTAGTAAAACCCTATAAGATATTCAAGTTCTAATCTAACTTCAACCCGATATTTCACTTTCTATCTCCTCCAACCCTCCGAATCACCGGTGAAATAACCCTCAGTGTCACCTCTACCAGCATGAGGGATCTCTCAATTGCAAAGACATACAATACAATCAAGAAAAACACAAGTATAGATAACAGTTACTGCAAACAGATCAGATAGCAGTTAATCACATATAAGCAATTAGGCAAGTCAAAACAAATGCACCCTCATACAAAACATATAAATGTATATGATGAATACCTTTTCTACTGGTCATAAGCTCACGTGTTGGTTATTTTGTCAGAACTTGACACACAGGGTAGCTAATCCGGCTATCGTCTCTCTGACACGCATCCACACTCTTGGGATATAGTGTCTGTCACACTCTTGAGATAATGTGCCCATCACACTCATGGGATATAGTTCCCACCGCATTTCTTGGGATAAAGTGTTCCCACAGTCTTGGGATATAATGTTCGCCACACTCTTGGAATATAATGCCCGCCACATTTTTCAGGGTAAAGTGCTCCCACACTCTTGGGATATAATACCTGCCACAATCTTGGGATATAATGCACATCACACTCATGGGATATAGTGCTCGACACACTTTACAAACTGAGAGAAAATGATGCAACAAAAACGGAACAGATTATACATAACCAATCTCACAATCAGAATCGCAACTTAACCTGATCATTCCTCAATCCACCTCATTATAGTCACAGTCACCATCTATCAACTATATAGTGCGCAGCACACTCTTGGGATATATTGCCCGTCGCACTTTTCAATCATAATCATTATCCCCAAAATCATATTCAATCATCTCTTTTCAAGTCTCCTTCCTCATCTCTTACCTGGAGCAAGTGGACAACACCACTGCATCTTTCCCGGAGCAAGTGGACAATACCACTGCCTCTTACCTGATCACATATATCTCAATCAAATTTAATTTTGTGTTCAAGTTCACCCTCCACCTTACTCCAATTCCTTTATAGGCAATAACTTTATTAATCATCTCTCAATTCAGTCAAATTTTATTATTGTTATCATTATCTTTATCAATTATTTCTTCCTCAACATTACCAACATCTTATTACTTAGTCATCACTCTGCAAATTCTCCTCAACATTTTCTTAACTCATTTAACCTATTTACCCTTGTTCTAAAGCTTAAAAGCTTGCTAACATTCCCTAAACAAGTGTATAGATGTTTGAAAGCCTAGAAAAATGGTTTAAAACTCGAAAACGCAACTTATACAAAGCTGGCTGGTTATGCGTATGCATGCCTCATGCATACGCATGAGTGTGAAAATTGCCAAGCTCGTGTACGCATGACATGTCTGCATACACAATACTCATGGGCAGAGCCCAATGCTCGCGTTACATGGCATATCACGTACGCATGCGTCCAAAATCCTTCAAAAGTTGTTAAGTTGCAGAAAATTAGTTTTACACACCCAACTTCAAAGGTGCACAACTTTTTCATTGAAAATTGTTTTTGGTCTGTTCTTCAAACGCTATAAACTTCATAGACACAGTTTTTATTCAAAATAAGTTTCATAAATTTAGGGGTCTCGAAAGCCAAGTTATGGCCCGCCGACTTTGGTTAAAAATAAGCTTTTACCAAAAGTTTCCAAACACTAGTTTTCCAAAATCCTCAATCCAATTCACTTCAATTACAATAAAAAAAATCACTAACAATTACCTCTCCATCCTTCTTCAATCATTCCACACCCAATTTCTCAAATCAATTCACATTCCACGTTCTTAATTATCACCAAAAATCACCAACATCAACAATTATCATCACTTCATAATTATCAAATCATCAATATATACAATTCATATATCTCAACATGTCAACATACACATTCATTCGCAATCTTCACATTTGATCACTAACCATTAACAATCATCCTCATAAATTATATACATATATATTTAACCCACCAAACTCAATAATTTAAAGCATTCAAGCCTATTTTATAGCCACTAGCCTAACTTTTCATACGATATTTAACATTAACTACGAAAAACCAAAATCATACCTTGGTCGATTCCTCTCTAAGCTTGGAATACCTAAAAAGGCCTCTCTTTTCACATGCTTCAAGCCTCCAACGTCAATTCCACAAGCTCAACCACCGGAATTTCATTCCAAACCACCAATTAAACTCCACATTAACAAGAAACATAATCTAATCCACACAATATCACAATAATAAACATTGGGATCACTAATTTAATAATTCACATGGATTAGGATTTTCTTACCGTTATCCACAGGTTAATTGGACTAAACCCAGTGATTTTCCATTGCTAGAGTTCACCTAAATCATCAAAATCCTTCAATCCCCAAACCAAAAACGTGAAAAAGAGAGAAATAGAGACATGGGTACAAAAATTATAGTTCCTTACCACAATGTTTGGTTAGAATTCAAGAAGACTCTGAGACGAACACGTGGCCGCTGACGGTTCGTCAATCAAAGCTCCAAATTAAAAATTAGAAGGAATTGAAGTTGAAAGTGGAATAAAGGCTAGGGTTCCATGGCTGCCCTTTCCTCCTCAGCGTGCTTTAATTTCATTATGGGGGAGAGAAAGCTGAGCTAAGCTATTTATATGTTGGGCCATGGGTCCAGTTTAGGTCCAGTCCAATTGGTTCGGTTCGTTAGCTCATTTTTGGGCCGAAATATTTTTATCCTCCTGACTTATCAAATTTAATTTCCTAATTTCTTTAAATAATAATTTATTTATTGGTTAATTATTTATTAATTACCCGAAATTTACATCATACCCACTTAGAAATTTCACCCTCAAAATTCAATTACTATAAAAAAAAATAAGGGGAGAGTAACGCTTCCTATCTCAGCTCCCAATCCTCAAGATTCTGTCAACTCTCAAAACAATATCATATCCTAAAACTCCTTTTTTATGTCATCTCCACTCTAAAGCGAAGAGGATTTTTTTTAGATTTATTTTTGCTCTAGAGTTCTCTCCTCTTTTAAAAATGTATTGTTGTATAACTTAAATTCCTCTCAAAGGATTTTGTTGGAGAGATAGGTTATCTATTTTGTATATTCTCTAGTATTGTAATATTCTAGCCTACTTTTCTTCATGGATCAAGACTAGTGACTAATATGGATCTTTACTTGAACTTACAAAGATATATATATATCTCGCTTTAACATGTCTATGTGGATTTAACAGTTTTCGGTGTTTATTTTTTTTACAGGCTCCTAGTTATAAAATCATTATTCTATAACTATATATGTATCTTTTCTAATTGTCGTAATGCCACCATTGATTTATAACTATAGCGAAAAACTCTATGTAGTAGGGTGTTACAGTAAGGGTTAGGATTGGTTAGAATATCTTTTGCTTAAATTTGTGTTCATATGAGTTGCTTTGTGGTGATTTTGTGCCTAAACTATAATTCTGGAAATTGTATTAAGCATCTCTGTTTTTTGGTTGGTTAAATATGAAGTTTTGATGCTTATGATTCTTGTATGAAAAGGCAAAAATTATTGGAGCACTTGAGATTTAAATTTCAAGCCTTAAAAGTCACTAAAAATAGAGAAAAATAATAAGCTACACCTCTGAAAATTTCATCCACTAAAAGTATAAAAAGTGTTGAGTAACAAGGTTTAAAAGAGGCTAGAAAACTGATTTATTCCGCTAAAATTGTATGGTATAGTACAAAGGGAGTTTCAGTCATTTTGGTATAAAAGGAGGGATAAAAGTATAATTAAAATAAGCTACGATTAAAAATATGATCTTAGCGGTTTTAGGGATAAAATTATAATTATATAAAAAAGTTTGGTCAAAATTATAATTAAATAAATTCGGGCCTAAATAAAAATTTTAGTAAAAATTAAGGACATAAGTGAAAAATGTGGTAATTAAATAAGTAAGAACATTAATGAAGGGTAAAATAGTCTTTTATGTCACTAGGGGTAAAATTGGTATTAATTAAAAGTTTAAGAATAATTTGGTCAAAGAGGAGTTCTAGGGATAATTTGGTAAATTATGACACTAAATAAGGCTATAAAGATAAAATATAGAGCACTTAGAGGCATAATGGTAATTTTGGGCTAAAGTAAAATATAAAAATGATTAATTAACTTAAGGAGGGAGTAAAAAGATCTTTTAGAAAAATTATTAGTGTAAAATGGTAAAATACTAACATTAGGGGTAAAAGCATTGCTAAAACCCTAAAGAAAATGATTAAAACGAAGATTAGTGTAAAAAGGGCAAAAATAGAAATTTATAAAGTACTAGGGATAAAATGGTAAATTGTGACTAATGTAACACCCTATGTAACACCCTAACTACCAAAGCTCACGCTTCCGGCTGCGTAACTCTGATAGCTCGAACATTACGACGACACTTATACTATTTAATACTAAAATATGAGCCTGTTTAAAACTTTTTACCACAATATCGTTCCCAAGATACTCCATTCGATAACGTACATCCATAGATATCATACAACTTATAATAAACTCGTAAAGAGTACATCCATGTATATACATACATACATACATATATATATATATATATATATATATATATATATATATATATAAATAATACTACAAACATTAACCAATACAATCCCTATCCCTCTTACAAAATATATCAAGATAAAGGCGAGGGTACAAAAATAATAACCTAAAGCAATACAGAGCATCTCAATAACAAATAATTAAACTCTTCATAACTTCTGCGCCCAAATCCTGAAAGGGGAAAAATGTAGGGGGTGGAACATCATCCTCGAAAGGGTTCTCAGTAGAGGGTTTTTGGGAATTACTGTAATAGGATACATGAAGATAAACCGTACCAGTGATTATTAACCATCTTATGCCTCTTTTCAAAAACAACAGTTTACAATAAAAGTAAAGTCAGAAATCTTTTCTGAAAGAGGAACCGTTCAATTCTCAAAACATCAAAGCATTTCAAAAAGGTTTATCTATACTGAACCAAAATAACCTTTCATATCTTATTCCAAACCAGAACCACAAAACCGAAATCAACCATCGGTCCATCTCATTCAACCACGGCCCTAGGCCCAAACAATCCAACCACAACCAATCCACCACAATCCAACATAGTTCCAGAAGCAAACACAAGTAGGAAGATGCAAACACAAACAAACAGTTATTGCAAGTAGAACAATTAGCAGTTAATCACATAGGCAAACCAAGTACAATATGCATACCCAAACAATGTCACATAGATGCATATGATGCATGCCTGTCCCTAGTGGCTGATGATATCATCTGTCGGTTATATAGCCAACCCGACACGTCCTGGTAGCTAACCATGGACAGAAACACCCATCGCGGAGCAAGTAAGTTTGAGCTACAACCCCCTTGCTACTACCCGCTCAACCCAGAGCCAGTGGAATAACCATTACTGCGGCTACTACCCAGGCGGGTGTTTAACAGCTCAACCTGGAGCGAGTGGAATCACCACTACTACCGCTACTACCCAGGCATCACAGTCTCTGACCTGGAGCAAGTGGGACGAACCACAACCCTTGCTACTACCCCGGTATCTCAAGCATATATTCATTCAGTCCCAGCCATGGATCAACATCCATCTCAGCCATCTGGCATAAATTTAAAATTTCATAGTCAGCCATACGGCCCATAACTCATTCGGCAATCAACCATAAATCAATATCATACACAGCCATTCCGGTCACAGTTCAATCCAGAACCAGCCAATATTCATAATCATATACAGCCATTCCGGCCCATAACAAAACAGCACTTCCACATTCAACATCATCAAATTCATAAAACCGGCATTTAAGCCATAAATCACTTTTCTCAAGCCATTTCACTTTGAAATCAAGTTTCAACTCTTTTTAGCCTTGGCTTTAGAAATCTCGTTTCTCAAATCATCTTAGGCTCATAAGCCAAATTTACTCAAAGTGAGTTTCCTTTTTAAAACAGATCCACTCTCGGCATTCTCTTTCCAAACTTCCAAACCATGGAAAGTTAAGGATTTATTTCAAAGCATTCAAAATCACCCATCCAACAATGGGATTTTATAACAAAAGTTTCTCGGCAGAGTCCCAAGTCTCTAGGGAAGGTCAACCTATATCAATTTCTTAAAATTCATTGAAACTCTTAAAATCATAGATTCTCGGTTCAAGTAAATAAAACTGAATTTACTATAAAACCGGCCATACAAAATCACAAGTTCCAACCCGGTCCAAAAATCAACTCATTTGAAACGGAACCGGTTCATTTGAATCAAACCACTTTCAGGTTTCTTTTTAGAACCCATTTTTCTAACTCTTCCAAAATGCCTCAAACTTGATTAATCAATCAAAAGTCTAGATTCCTTTGAAATCACTAAAAACTCCTTTTTATATTAAAATCAATATTAGAGCATCATCCTTTCCTTCAGTGATTCAAACTGTAAAAATAGTTCAGTTCTAAATAAGCCGAACTCAACGTATAAGGCTCATTAAATAAATTAAGCTTGAAAACATAAATATCCTCTTAATAAATCAAATAATACAATTTCTCAAATCTAACCCTTGTTAAATAACTTTTCAAACAAGACTAGGATTTTGCAGAAATTTTGGCAGCACCTCCCCAAAAACTTGGACTTTTGCCACCCGGTTCGGGTCCCAACTAAACCATTTCTCATTCCTTTTCAACAGCTCAAAACCAGAAATCAATTTAAAGCAAGCTAAATCCAACAATCGCCTCAGTGGCGTATCTCAAGGATACCATTTCAAAATCAACTCAATATCAATCGATATAACTCATTTCCAAAGCTTTAAAGAAACGATTCAATAACAAATCATTTGTCCAAAACCAAATCAATTAAAATAAACCAGGCTGAATTCAAAAGTGCATTCGACTTTTCACATCATTGAAATAATTGACTCAATTCAAACCAATCCTCAACGGTTTAAACTCAGATTTCAAATCTTTAAAGAATCAACTTCAAAACATTATATTTCACAAAGCCGCACAACAACTCAGCCAAACCAACATCCATAATCATTCAAGTCAATCAAATAATACATATGGCAGATGCAATCACCAAATACACAATATCTCACATCAGTATCCATATGTAATAATTCCAATACACAAAACATAGTTTTTGGAAAGCGCCCCTACCTCAAAACGCAAATTCCATAACCCAAATGCGTCACCAAAACTCTCAAACAACTCGAATTTACTGGCAGCTTACATTACAGCTTTGTTTACTCTCACAGCAGCAAGGACAACCCTTACGCGCCACATGTGGCTCCGATAACTTAATCCTAGAAAACATTATCATTGCGAAAGCCTTAAAATACATAACAGGATATGAACGAGGAAGGTTTCGAGGCAGAGATACTTACGATAACTAAAGAATACTGATTGAACCAAAGGACAGAAGCTTCGGCGGTGTTTTCGATAGCCACAGAACTGCCCTTGGCAGCCGGAATCGCCGCGACTCAGCCTGCTCCGTTAGTAGTTCCCAGCACCTATTCTCAGCATCAGTGGTGACCCAGCAGCAAAAGGGCAAGCTAACAGAGATTCCAGCAACAGATAAAACAGTCCCAAAGTGAAATACTAGCTGCAATCACAACCTCCACACCGAGCCAGCAACCATCTCCAGAAATGGCAGCGGCGATGCAACTTACTATAACCATTTAATAAACACAAACAGTTTCACTGACAGCTTCAAAATAAGAGTGAATTGGCAGAGCTAGGGAGAACCAGAAACAGGGCAAGGCTCACCAAATCAGTAGCGGTTCCCGGCGGTAGCAGCGGCGGGTGAGCGGCGGTCCTTGGGCGGTGACGCACGCTACTGAACGCACGGCCTCCCTCTCCTCGCAGCTCTCTCCCAACTCGGCGATGACAGTGACGCGGTGGTGCGACGGCCGGACGGCGACAGATCCGACCGGAACGGGACCCTTGGAGGCATAGGATACGGCGGGGCTAGCAGCGGCAGAGCGCAATGGCTCCCTTTCTCCCTCGCGTCGTCTCTATCTCTCTCTTACTCAGGCTGGACGACGCCTCCATGGTGGCAGCAAATCGGTGGCGACATGGTGGTGTGATGGCGAGCTCCCCCTCCTCTACTCCGCCGCGACTCAGTCTCCCTCTCCTTCTGTTGGCGACGGCGGCGACGGTGGCAATGACACCCACCGCGCCGCCTCCCTCTTCTGTCAGACGGCGACGTGATGGTGGTGCAACCCAGTACACCGGCGCGACTGCTTTCTCTCCTCTTCCCCTTCTCCGCGACCAACAGTGCCTCGTGGGTGTGTGTGTTGTGTTTATCACAGGGCTGCGCAGCAAAGAGGATGAAGGAGAGACTGTTGGCTGCGCAGCATGAAGAGAAGGATTTTTGGGGGTGGTGTATCAAAATTAGGTTTAGGGTTAGGCTAAGGGTAGTTTTGTAATTTCAATTAAAAATTGGGAATAATATAGTAATTGAAATCCAATTTAAATCCAACACTATTTGTATATAGAAAAATACTATTTACTCATCATTTTTACAAATTATTTTCAACAAAATGCCCAAATCAAATAATTAGAAATAATATACTTAATTTCTCTATTTTTCAAAATAGCAGTACTAATATTTAAAATATTAGTTGCTTAGTCCAAAACATATGAAATCCTTATTATTTCACAACTATCAACCTTATAATTCAAATATAGAAAATAATCCAATAAATTATAAAATTGGATAATAACTAAAACTTATTTCAAATTCAATAAATCAAAACTTGCCTTAATTACCTTTAATAAAATAATTTCTGAAATTAAGGCTATAAATAACTATATGATTTGAGACTTGATCATAATAAGACTTTTTAAAAGTTCTGGGTCTTACATTCTACCCACCTTATAAAAATTTTTGTCCTCGAAAATTGATACAAAACGAAAGAAATTTCATAATAGTTCACCCTTGAACACATTTAAGGAAGAAGCAAAAATATCTCATCATATAAACATATATACAGTTTTCAAATACTTTGTTTGTCATATGCATAAGGGTGCAAAGGTAGGAGTGTGATTGCAAGGCAAACGTTCCAAGGTAGGTTCAATACAAAAGATAACATGGGTCAAACAGGTGATAGTAAAGCAAGACATCGAGGCTATAAAACAGGCTAGGGTTAAAACGACGTGCTTAACATCCGCACACTAAACTCATATCAACCTCGAAGCTTCAACTTTTCAACTCCATTAAGCACCTTTCAATCCCCATATCCGATCATAAGTCTAACAACCGCAAACCCATTCGCAGGGAACAAAACACCCACAACTCATAACGTGGTACACCTACCGTTTCATCTTCCATATACACATATCACGTCTTAAAGAACTAACGCATCGCGTTACTACGTCTACAAGTCGCACGTGATATCAAAACAATTCTCGAGTCTACTCAGAAGGATACAAGATTCTAGCAAGGAGAAACAATATCAAGGATAATGCTCATAAATTTAAGAGAATATATCCAATTCCAGACAAACAAGGATGCTCAAGCAATGAAGTTTGCTAGAAATAAATCAATTGACAACTTCAAAGATAACCCTTGGATCAAAGAAGTTCAATAGGATCAACAAGAAAACCAGCGCATCAGTTTGAAACAAACTCAAACTGAGTCGATGAAGTATGAGGTTTACAGAAGAGAATATTTCAAACCCAAGACAAAGCTCACAGAACTCAAGAGCACGATTACAAATACTTTCGAATACATTGTTTTTAAAAGAATCGAAAACTTGCAAGAAACACTTCGCAGTCTGAAAGAGAAGTTAAACAATAAACATCCTTCAAGAGAGTAACAAAAGCACAAACATGGCTTTGCTCTAATACAACTTCATGTTGAAACAGATCGTGTAGAATTTAAAAAAAACAAAGTGCACACAAGTTTGGCTAAGAGATCAAACATTTCCTCAAATATTTTAGAAAGATAATTAGATGCACAACTTAACCAAAAGCAATTCATAAAAACCTGGAAGTAATCAAATGCTGGTTCAAAAATCTCCAAAGTTCATATTCAAACAAGCGTGTATAAAAATCTTAGCAAGGTCGAAAGAGAAAGTTAAGCTCTATTTAGAAAAGAAAATCCGAGGTAAAAGTTTGCTTATAAATTGGTAAAGGAATTAAGTGTGCATTACAAACAAACCGGTTTCCACTAAACACGAAAGCTTTCAAAACTTTATTTAAAACAACGCATGCCATTTCTAAAACAACTTGTCGAAATTGTACAATGGTTTCAATCTCAATCAAGCAATAGAAAGCAAATTCCATTTAATATTTCTTCAAAGAAAATTCAAAACTTCCTTAAAAGCTCAAAACAAGACTCCAAAAGTGTTCTTGAAATCACCATCTCAGAAGAACATTCAAGAAGTTTAAGATGTACTAAAAAGAAGTCAAGCCATGCAAGAAAGGATTTTAAACCAAGATAGCTCAAACAAGATCCACTATGCATGAGACATCAAACAAGCTTTCAACTGATCCAACGGAAAACAAAAGTCATAGAAAAAGACAACTCAATCATTAGTAATTTCTCAAAATTAAATCTTTGACTAAAAACTCTTGTAGAGACAATGAGAGGATAGACGATGCACGGAATTGAAACAAATCAAGCTGACTCGCATAAGAGTGAGATTCACAAGAGAGTACAAACCAAGATCAATGGTAATGTTCACAAGATGTAAAAGATTAGTTAAAAAAAAAAAACAGAATCACGTATGACATTCATAGAGGTGAAAAGCTTAAGAAGGAATCAGTCCTTTCATAAGAAGAAAGCTATGAGTCCAACATTTTCAAAAGAACAACAATGACATAAACCATGTAGTATGCTAAACCAGACTCAAATCAAAATGAATTAAGTGAAGTTGATCAAACAAAACTCAACCGGAATAAAAGCAAAAAAATCCTTTCTTTCCAGAATTTCGAAAAATATCCAAATACACAATCAAATAAAGATGTCCATTGGAACTATAGTAAAATTACTAGAAAGTCAAATTTACTTTTAAAGTAAATGTAGTTCCGTAAACCAGTAAAAGCACAGGCGATGTATTAGAAATGAATAATCATTAAACTGTATGAGAAATCTTCAAGTTCCACATGTGTAGATAAGTATATAACAAATCAACAGCAACTTTTGTGAAAATCTCAAAATTAGCTGTAATAACTGTCAAATAAGAGGAAAACTGAATCAACAAGTTCTTTAAGAATGAATTCGGAACCCGGAGTTAAAAGTCACAGCACGTCAAGACAAGTTCAAAGCTATATCAAGGAATATTGGAATCAGGAAGGACTCAAACAGAGAAAGACAGATGCAACAAGGATTCCAAACAAGCATATGCAATTGAAATCAAACAAGAATGCATATGAATAGAGAAATAGAGTGGAAACATCAAATTACTTTTCGAAAGGAGTAGCAAACAAGAACTTCAAATTAGGATATGAAGGAACAGGTCGACTCGAATAGAATTTTAAGACACACAACTGAATAGCCTCGAGAAATAGTTTCTAACGTTCCCAAAACCCGCGATTCGCTTTACTCAAAACTCGTATTTCATCTATGATAACCCATTAGTGCTTTCATATACACAAGTCACTAGTATTAAGCCGGCCAAACTTAATACCAAGAATTATGCAATGCAAGACTAACAGCGTTAATCAATAGATCGTCATGTGCATAAATCTCTAATTCTCGTCATCCGACAAGACCTAATACATGACAAAAGCTCAGAGTATGCAATTGAAGCATAGTCGGTCCATTCCTCAGGCTCTACAGGAAGGACTGCTCTGATACCATAATGTAACACCCTAACTACCAAAGCTCACGCTTCTGGCTGCGCAACTCTGATAGCTCGGACATTACGACGACACTTATACTATTTAATACTAAAATATGAGCCTGTTTAAAACTTTTTACCACAATATCGTTCCCAAGATACTCCATTCGATAACGTACATCCATAGATATCATACAACTTATAATAAACTCGTAAAGAGTACATCCATGTATATACATACATATATATATATATATATATATATATATATATATATATATATATATATATAAATAATACTACAAACATTAACCAATACAATCCCTATCCCTCTTACAAAATATATCAAGATAAAGGCGAGGGTACAAAAATAATAACCTAAAGCAATACAGAGCATCTCAATAACAAATAATTAAACTCTTCATAACTTCTGCGCCCAAATCCTGAAAGGGGAAAAATGTAGGGGGTGGAACATCATCCTCGAAAGGGTTCTCAGTAGAGGGTTTTTGGGAATTACTGTAATAGGATACATGAAGATAAACCGTACCAGTGATTATTAACCATCTTATGCCTCTTTTCAAAAACAACAGTTTACAATAAAAGTAAAGTCAGAAATCTTTTCTGAAAGAGGAACCGTTCAATTCTCAAAACATCAAAGCATTTCAAAAAGGTTTATCTATACTGAACCAAAATAACCTTTCATATCTTATTCCAAACCAGAACCACAAAAACGAAATCAACCATCGGTCCATCTCATTCAACCACGGCCCTAGGCCCAAACAATCCAACCACAACCAATCCACCACAATCCAACATAGTTCTAGAAGCAAACACAAGTAGGAAGATGCAAACACAAACAAACAGTTATTGCAAGTAGAACAATTAGCAGTTAATCACATAGGCAAACCAAGTACAATATGCATACCCAAACAATGTCACATAGATGCATATGATGCATGCCTGTCCCTAGTGGCTGATGATATCATCTATCGGTTATATAGCCAACCCGACACGTCCTGGTAGCTAACCATGGACAGAAACACCCATCGCGGAGCAAGTAAGTTTGAGCTACAACCCCCTTGCTACTACCCGCTCAACCCAGAGCCAGTGGAATAACCACTACTGCGGCTACTACCCAGGCGGGTGTTTAACAGCTCAACCTGGAGCGAGTGGAATCACCACTACTACCGCTACTACCCAGGCATCACAGTCTCTGACCTGGAGCAAGTGGGACGAACCACAACCCTTGCTACTACCCCGGTATCTCAAGCATATATTCATTCAGTCCCAGCCATGGATCAACATCCATCTCAGCCATCCGGCATAAATTTAAAATTTCATAGTCAGCCATACGGCCCATAACTCATTCGACAATCAACCATAAATCAATATCATACACAGCCATTCCGGTCACAGTTCAATCCAGAACCAGCCAATATTCATAATCATATACAGCCATTCCGGCCCATAACAAAACAGCACTTCCACATTCAACATCATCAAATTCATAAAACCGGCATTTAAGCCATAAATCACTTTTCTCAAGCCATTTCACTTTGAAATCAAGTTTCAACTCTTTTCAGCCTTGGCTTTAGAAATCTCGTTTCTCAAATCATCTCAGGCTCATAAGCCAAATTTACTCAAAGTGAGTTTCCTTTTTAAAACAGATCCACTCTCGGCATTCTCTTTCCAAACTTCCAAACCATGGAAAGTTAAGGATTTATTTCAAAGCATTCAAAATCACCCATCCAACAATGGGATTTTATAACAAAAGTTTCTCGGCAGAGTCCCAAGTCTCTAGGGAAGGTCAACCTATATCAATTCCTTAAAATTCATTGAAACTCTTAAAATCATAGATTCTCGGTTCAAGTAAATAAAACTGAATTTACTATAAAACCGGCCATACAAAATCACAAGTTCCAACCCGGTCCAAAAATCAACTCATTTGAAACGGAACCGGTTCATTTGAATCAAACCACTTTCAGGTTTCTTTTTAGAACCCATTTTTCTAACTCTTCCAAAATGCCTCAAACTTGATTAATCAATCAAAAGTCTAGATTCCTTTGAAATCACTAAAAACTCCTTTTTATATTAAAATCAATATTAGAGCATCATCCTTTCCTTCAGTGATTCAAACGGTAAAAATAGTTCAGTTCTAAATAAGCCGAACTCAACGTATAAGGCTCATTAAATAAATTAAGCTTGAAAACATAAATATCCTCTTAATAAATCAAATAATACAATTTCTCAAATCTAACCCTTGTTAAATAACTTTTCAAACAAGACTAGGATTTTGTAGAAATTTTGGCAGCACCTCCCCTAAAACTTGGACTTTTGCCACCTGGTTCGGGTCCCAACTAAACCATTTCTCATTCCTTTTCAACAGCTCAAAACCAGAAATCAATTTAAAGCAAGCTAAATCCAACAATCGCCTTAGTGGCGTATCTCAAGGATACCTTTTCAAAATCAACTCAATATCAATCGATATAACTCATTTCCAAAGCTTTAAAGAAACGGTTCAATAACAAATCATTTGTCCAAAACCAAATCAATTAAAATAAACCAGGCTAAATTCAAAAGTGCATTCGACTTTTCACATCATTGAAATAATTGACTCAATTCAAACCAATCCTCAACGGTTTAAACTCAGATTTCAAATCTTTAAAGAATCAACTTCAAAACATTATATTTCACAAAGCCGCACAACAACTCAGCCAAACCAACATCCATAATCATTCAAGTCAATCAAATAATACATAAGGCAGATACAATCACCAAATACACAATATCTCACATCAGTATCCATATGTAATAATTCCAATACACAAAACATAGTTTTTGGAAAGCGCCCCTACCTCAAAACGCAAATTCCATAACCCAAATGCGTCACCAAAACTCTCAAACAACTCGAATTTACTGGCAGCTTACATTACAGCTTTGTTTACTCTCACAGCAGCAAGGACAACCCTTACGCGCCACATGTGGCTCTGATAACTTAATCCTAGAAAACATTATCATTGCGAAAGCCTTAAAATACATAACGGGATATGAACGAGGAAGGTTTCGAGGCAGAGATACTTACGATAACTAAAGAATACTGATTGAACCAAAGGACAGAAGCTTCGGCAGTGTTTCCGATAGCCACAGAACCGCCCTTGGCAGCCGGAATTGCCGCGACTCAGCCTGCTCCGTTAGTAGTTCCCAGCACCTATTCTCAGCATCAGTGGTGACCCAGCAGCAAAAGGGCAAGCTAACAGAGATTCCAGCAACAGATAAAACAGTCCCAAAGTGAAATACTAGCTGCAATCACAACCTCCACACCGAGCCAGCAACCATCTCCAGAAATGGCAGCGGCGATGCAACTTACTATAACCATTTAATAAACACAAACAGTTTCACTGACAGCTTCAAAATATGAGTGAATTGGCAGAGCTAGGGAGAACCAGAAACAGGGCAAGGCTCACCAAATCAGTAGCGGTTCCTGGCGGTAGCAGCGGCGGGTGAGCGGCGGTCCTTGGGCGGTGACGCACGCTACTGAACGCACGGCCTCCCTCTCCTCGCAGCTCTCTCCCAACTCGGCGATGACAGTGACGCGGTGGTGCGACGGCCGGACGGCGACAGATCCGACCGGAACGGGACCCTTGGAGGCATAGGATACGGCGGGGATAGCAGCGGCAGAGCGCAATGGCTCCCTTTCTCCCTCGCGTCGTCTCTATCTCTCTCTTACTCAGGCTGGACGACGCCTCCATGGTGGCAGCAAATCGGTGGCGACGTGGTGGTGCGATGGCGAGCTCCCCCCTCCTCTACTCTGCCGCGACTCAGTCTCCCTCTCCTTCTGTTGGCGACGGTGGCAATGACACCCACCGCGCCGCCTCCCTCTTCTGTCAGACGACGACGTGATGGTGGTGCAACCCAGTACACCGGCGCGACTGCTTCCTCTCCTCTTCCCCTTCTCCGCGACCAACAGTGCCTCGTGGGTGTGTGTGTTGTGTTTATCACAGGGCTGCGCAGCAAAGAGGATGAAGGAGAGACTGTTGGCTGCGCAGCATGAAGAGAAGGATTTTTGGGGGTGGTGTATCAAAATTAGGTTTAGGGTTAGGCTAAGGGTAGTTTTGTAATTTCAATTAAAAATTGGGAATAATATAGTAATTGAAATCCAATTTAAATCCAACACTATTTGTATATAGAAAAATACTATTTACTCATCATTTTTACAAATTATTTTCAACAAAATGCCCAAATCAAATAATTAGAAATAATATACTTGGTGGACGAAATTGTGATTCAATATTCTTAATATATTATTCTATCTTTTGAGCTTTGGCATGTACCCTTGGGGCACTGGTTGAATTCACAACTCCGTTCAACTAACCAGCAAGTGTACTGGGTCGTCCAAGTAATACCTTACGTGAGTAAGGGTCGAATCCACAGAGATTATTGGTTTGAAGCAATCAATGTTATTTTATTTGGCTTAGTCAGGATACCAATAGGATTCTTTAGCCTCGTATTTTCGTTGCCAATTAGAGCGTAGAATAAGTAGTTATTACTTTAATAATAGAGAATAAAAGCGTTACTTGTTGTGCAGTAATGACGAATATGTTGGAGTTTTGGAGATGCTTTGTCTTTTGAATTTCTACTTTCCCTAGGCATCCTTTTCTCACACGCATTGTTCCTTCCATGGCAAGCTCTATGTAGGGTGTCACCGTTGTCAATGGCTACTTCCCATCCTCGCAATGAAAGCTATGCACGCACTCTGTCACAGTACGGCCAATCACCGGTTGGTTCCCGCTCCTACTGGAATAGAATCCCTCTTTTGCGTCTGTCACTAACGCCCAGCAGGTTAAAGTCTGAAGCACGTCACAGTCATTCAATCCCGGAATCCTACTCGGAATACCACAGACAAGGTTTAGACTTTCCGGATTCTCATGAATGCCGCCATCAATCCAGCTTATACCACGAAGATTCTGATTAGGGAAGCTAAGAGACATTCATTCAATCTGATGTAGAACGGAGGTGGTTGTCAGGCACACGTTCATGGATTGAGGAAGGTGATGAGTGTCACGGATCATCACCTTCTCCACAGTTAAGCGTGAATAAACATCTTAGATAAGAACAAGCGTGTTTGAATGGAAAACAAAGGAATTGTATTAAATCATCGAGACGCTGCAGAGCTCCTCACCCCCAACAATGGAGTTTAGAGACTCATGCCGTCACAAAGTATGTAATTCAGATCTGAAAATATCATGAGGTACAAGATAAGTCTGTAAAAGTTGTTTAAATAGTAAACTAGTGACCTAGGTTTACAGAAAAATGAGTAAACTAAGATAATTGGTGCAGAAATCCACTTCTGGGGCCCACTTGGTGTGTGCTGGGGCTGAGACTAAAGCTTTCCACGTGTAAAGGCCTTTCTTGGCGTCAAACTCCAGGTTTTGACGTGTTTTGGGCGTTCAACTCCGGATCATGACGTTTTTCTGGCGTTTAACTCCAGACAGCAGCATGTACTTGGCGTTCAACGCCAAGTTACGTCGTCTATCTTCGCGCAAAGTATGGACTATTATATATTGCTGGAAAGCCCTGGATGTCTACTTTCCAACGCCGTTGAGAGCGCGCCAATTGGACTCCTGTAGCTCCAGAAAATCCATTTCGAGTGCAGGGAGGTCAGGATCCAACAGCATCAGCAGTCCTTTTTCAGCCTAAGTCAGATTTTTGCTCAGCTCCCTCAATTTCAGCCAGAAAATACCTGAAATCACAGAAAAATACACACACTCATAGTAAAGTCCAGAAATATGATTTTTGCCTAAAAACTAATATTATTTTACTAAAAACTAACTGAAACATGCTAAAATCTACATGAAATTACCCCCAAAAAGCGTACAAAATATCCGCTCATCACAACACCAAACTTAAACTGTTGCTTGTCCTCAAGCAACTAGATGAATAAAATAGGCTCTAACAGAAATTAAGAAGTATATATATTTTAGAGTTTTAAATGAAGCTCAGATTCTTATTAGATGAGCGGGGCTTGTAGCTTTTTGTCTCTGAACAGTTTTGGCATCTCCCTGTATCTTTAGAATTTCAGAATAATTGGCATCCTTAGGAACTCAGAATTCAGATAGTATTATTGACTCTCCTAGTGTAGTATGTTGATTCTTGAACACAGCTATTTATGAGTCTTGGCCGTGGCCCTAAGCATTTTGTCTTCCAGTATTACCACCGGATACATAAATGCCACAGACACATAACTGGGTGAACCTTTTCAGATTGTGACTCAGCTTTGCTAGAGTCCCCAGTTAGTGGTGTCCAGAGCTCTTAAGCACACTCTTTTGCTTTGGATCACGACTTTAACCACTCAGTCTCAAGCTTGTAACTTGGACCTGCATGCCACAAGCACATGGTTAGGGACAGCTTGGTTTAGCCGCTTAGGCCTGGATTTTATTTCCTTGGGCCCTCCTCTCCATTGATGCTCAAAGCCTTGGATCCTTTTTACCCTTGCCTTTTGGTTTTAAGGGCTGCTTGGCTTTTATTCCTTTTGATTGTAAATTTTTTTTTTTTTTTTTTTTTTTGAACTGCTTTTTCTTGCTTCAAGAATCAATTTCATGATTTTTCAGATCATCAATAATATTTTTCGTGTTCCTCATCCTTTCAGGAGCCAATATTCATCAAATTCAAAATACAATTTATGCACTGTTCAAGCATTCATTCAGAGAACAAAAGTATTGCCACCACATATAATTAATTATAAATTTTATTATTAGGAACTCGAAAAATATAGATTACTTCTTTATTCTAAAATAAAATCTACTACTTTATTCATGCCTGATGATGATGAGAAGAATAAACTATAGCTTAATTGGAAATAAAATCAAAATAGACATACTAATTACTACTAAATATCTCCTAAGGTGAATTTCAAATAAAAAATGCTATCACTAAATTAAAGCAGGAAAATTGGAACTCAGCAACCTTTTGTTTTGAGGAAGGACGTGTTCTTCTAATCTCTGGGGTGTTGTTCAAGGATTAATTTTTGGCGCTTCAGCTCCCTTAGATCACGCCCTTGCTCCTCCTGTTCTTTGAGCAGTTTGCAAAGCATGCTACTTTGATTATTCTGTTCTTCCTTTATTTGATCCATAGCTTCTTGCAATCTGGAAATAGAGGCTTCAAGATGTTCCCAATATTCGACTTGAGGCAGTTCTGGGAGAGCTTCTTGTGCTCTCTTCCTGGTTGAATCATCTTGTTGCTGTCTGACCATTGATATTCCAGTAATTGGCTTTTCAACTGGGATGTACTCTGTTATTCCCATCTTCACTCCGGCATCTTTGCAGAGCATAGAAATTAAGCTTGGATAGGCCAATCTGGCGTCTTTAGAGTTCCTGTTTGCTACTTTGTATAGCTCACATGAGATCAGTTGATGGACTTCTACCTCTTTTCCCAACATGATGCAGTGAATCATGACAGCTCTTTTGATGGTTACTTCAGAACGGTTGCTGGTGGGCAATATGGAACGCCCTACGAAATCCAGCCAGCCTCTGGCTACTGGTTTTAGATCCTCCCTTTTTAGTTGAACTGGGTCGCCAGTTGTGCTGGTAGTCCACTTGGCTCCAGGAACGCATATATCTTCCAAGATCCTGTCCAATCCTTTATTGACCCTCATCATTCTCCTATTAAAGGAGTCTGGGTCGTCTTTTAGTTGAGGAATCTTGAATATCTCCCTGATCCTGTCAGGATTGGTATGAATGATCTTTCCTCTGACCACAGTTTTATGATCAAAGATAGCAGCTCCAACGATTCTTTGCCTTTCTGTCTGCCATAGATTAGCATAGAACTCTTGAACCATGTTTCTTCCCACTTTTGTTTCAGGATTGGCCAGAATTTCCCAATGCCTGTTTCTGATTTGCTCTTGGATCTCCGGATATTCATCTTCTTTCAAATCAAATCTGACTTCCGGGATCACTGATCTGTGACTCATTATTTTATAATAATGATCTGAATGTTCTTTAGATAAGAACTTCCCTTGATTCCAAAGTGGCTTTGGAGCGCTTTCTTTCTTGCCCTTTTGGGTGGGTTGTTTTCCTCTTGGGGCCATGAATTTGATGATCACGGATATCCACACCAAACTTAGAGCTTTGCTTGTCCTCAAGCAAAAAGAGAAGAAAGAAGAGGGATAGGAGGAGAGCAGTTTGGATGATGAGGAGGGCGCCGAACACAAGATATAGGGAGGGGGGGTGGGTTATTTTTCGAAAAATAAGAAAGAGATAAGATAAAAGATATGATTTTAAAAGATATGATTAGAAAAAGATATAATTTTTAAAAGAGAAAGATATGAATAAGAATTTAAAAGACAAATCTGAAAAATTTAATTTTGAAAAAGATATTTTTTTTTTTTAAAAAAGATAATTGAGTTTTGAAAACAAATTTTTAAAAGAGTTTGATTGGATTGAAAATTAATTTGTCCTTTATGGATTAAGATACCTTTGATATTTTGAAAAAGGGATATTAGAAATTAGGATTTTTAGAACTCTAATTTGGGATGAGAGATGATAATTTGAAATATGTTGATGCAAGAAATCATGAGTTGAAACATAAAAATTTGGAAAAAATATAAAGAAAAACGAAATTGTACCTCCTCCCACCATCCTGGCGTTAAACGCCCACATGGTGCATGGTTTGGGCGTTTAACGCCCATGTGATGCTTCTCCTGGGCGTTCAACGCCCATGTGATGCTTCTTTCTGGCGTTGAACGCCAGGAAGTCCTTCTTTACTGGGCGTTTTTCTAAACGCCCAGAATGCTAGCAGATTGGCGTTAAACGCCCAGAAGGTGCATCTTTCTGGCGTTTAACGCCCAGAAGATGCTCCTTTCTGGCGTTTAACGCCCAGAAGGCTACCCTTACTGGCGTTAAACGCCCAGTGGGTGCTTCTTTTGGGCGTTTAACGCCCAAAGTGCTTCTTACTGGCTTTTTCATGCCAGTGAACTTCCAAATTTCTCTGTAACTCTTGGGACTTCAGTTAATTTGTTATTTCACCTTTGAAGATACTTATACCTAAACCTGTAAAGAAAGAAAATTTATTTAATTAGTAATTAAACTTTGTATATGGCTGGGTTGCCTCCCAGCAAGCGCTTCTTTAATGTCATTAGCTGGACTATCACTGATTCTTCAATTAAGTCTCAGTCTTGAGCATTCTTGCTCAAAATTGCCTTCAAGATAATGTTTAACTCTTTGTCCATTGACAATGAACTTTTTGTTAGAGTCATTATCTTGAAGCTCTATGTAGCCATATGGTGATACACTTGTAATTACATATGGACCTCTCCACCGGGATTTTAATTTCCCGGGGAATAATTTGAGCCTAGAGTTAAATAGCAGAACTTTCTGCCCTGGTTTAAAGACTCTGGATGACAATTTCTTATCATGCCATTTTTTTGCTTTTTCCTTGTAAATTTTTGCATTTTCAAAAGCATTGAGTCTAAACTCTTCTAGCTCATTTAACTGGAGCAATCGTTTTTCTCCAGCTAATTTGGCATCAAGGTTCAGGAATCTGGTTGCCCAGTAGGCCTTGTGTTCCAGTTCCACTGGCAAGTGACACGCCTTTCCATACACAAGCTGGTATGGAGAGGTCCCTATAGGGGTCTTAAATGCTGTTCTGTATGCCCACAGAGCATCATCCAAGCTTCTTGCCCAATCCTTTCTGCGGTTAATTACAGTCCGTTCCAGGATTCTTTTAAGTTCTCTATTTGAGACTTCTGCCTGCCCATTAGTCTGTGGGTGATATGGAGTAGCCACCCTGTGGTTGACTCCATAACGGACTAGAGCAGAGTAGAGCTGCTTATTACAGAAATGAGTACCCCCATCACTGATTAACACTCTGGGGATACCAAATCTGCTGAAGATATGTTTCTGGAGGAATTTTAACACTGTTTTAGTGTCATTAGTGGGTGTTGCAATAGCCTCCACCCATTTGGATACATAATCCACTGCCACCAGAATATAGGTGTTTGAGTATGATGGTGGGAAAGGTCCCATGAAGTCAATACCCCATACATCAAACAACTCAATTTCCAAGATTCCTTGTTGAGGCATAGCATAACTGTGGGGCAGGTTGCCTGATCTCTGGCAACTATCACAGTTAAGCACAAATGCTCGGGAATCTTTATAGAGAGTAGGCCAGTAGAAGCCACTCTGGAGGACTCTTGTGGCTGTTCGTTCACTTCCAAAATGTCCTCCATACTGTGATCCATGGCAATGCCAAAGGATCTTCTGTGCTTCTTCTTTAGGCACACATCTACGGATTACTCCGTCTGCACATCTCTTAAAGAGATATGGTTCATCCCAGAGATAGTATTTTGCATCTGTGATTAATTTCTTTGATTGCACCTTACTGTACTCCTTGGGTATGAATCTCACTGCCTTGTAGTTTGCAATGTCTGCAAACCATGGCACTTCCTGGACGGCTAGTAATTGCTCATCCGGAAAGGTTTCAGAAATTTCAGTGAGAGGGAGGGACGCCCCTTCCAATGGTTCTATTCGGGACAGGTGATCTGCTACTTGATTTTCTGTCCCTTTTCTGTCTCTTATTTCTATATCAAACTCTTGCAGAAGCAGCACCCATCTGATGAGTCTGGGTTTTGAATCTTGCTTTGTGAGTAGATATTTAAGAGCAGCATGATCAGTGTACACAATCACTTTTGATCCTACTAAGTAGGATCTGAATTTGTCAATGGCGTAAACCACTGCAAGTAGCTCTTTTTCTGTGGTTGTGTAATTCTTCTGTGCATCATTTAGCACACGGCTGGCATAGTAAATGACATGCAGAAGCTTGTCATGCCTTTGCCCCAACACTGCACCAATGGCATGGTCACTGGCATCACACATTAGTTCAAATGGTAATGTCCAGTCTGGTGCAGAGATGATTGGTGCTGTGACCAATTTAGCTTTCAGAGTTTCAAATGCCTGCAGACACTCCTCATCAAAGATAAATGGCATGTCTGCAGCTAGCAGGTTGCTCAGGGGTTTGGCGATTTTTGAAAAATCCTTTATAAACCTCCTATAAAACCCTGCATGTCCCAGAAAACTTCTGATTGCCTTAACATTAGCAGGTGGTGGTAATTTTTCAATTACTTCTACCTTAGCTTGGTCCACCTCTATCCCCTTGTTCGAAATTTTGTGTCCAAGGACAATTCCTTCAGTCACCATAAAGTGACATTTTTCCCAGTTTAAAACCAGGTTAGTCTCTTGGCATCTTTTCAGAACAAGTGCTAAATGGTTAAGGCAGGAGCTGAATGAGTCTCCAAATACTGAAAAGTCATCCATGAAGACTTCCAGGAATTTTTCCACCATATCAGAGAAAATTGAGAGCATGCACCTCTGAAAGGTTGCAGGTGCATTGCATAAGCCAAATGGCATCCTTCTGTATGCAAATACTCCAGAAGGGCATGTGAATGCCGTTTTCTCTTGATCCTGGGGATCTACTGCAATTTGATTATAACCTGAATATCCATCCAGAAAGCAGTAGTATTCATGACCTGCTAGTCTTTCTAGCATCTGGTCTATGAATGGTAAAGGAAAATGATCCTTTCTGGTGGCTGTATTGAGCCTTCTATAATCAATACACATACGCCACCCTGTAACTGTCCTTGTAGGAACCAGTTCATTTTTTCATTGTGAACTACTGTCATGCCTCCTTTCTTAGGGACAACTTGGACAGGGCTCACCCAGGGGCTGTCAGAAATAGGATAAATAATCCCAGCCTCTAGTAATTTAGTGACCTCTTTCTGCACCACTTCTTTCATAGCTGGATTCAGCCGCCTTTGTGGTTGAACCACTGGCTTGGCGTCATCTTCCAACAAGATTTTGTGCATGCACCTGGCTGGGCTAATGCCCTTAAGATCACTAATGGACCACCCAAGAGCTGTCTTGTGCGTCCTTAGCACTTGAATTAGTGCTTCCTCTTCCTGTGGCTCCAAGGTAGAGCTTATAATTACAGGAAAGGTTTCACCTTCTCCCAGAAATGCATATTTCAGGGATGGTGGTAATGGTTTGAGCTCGGGTTTTGGAGGTTTCTCCTCTTCCTGAGGGATTTTCAGAGGTTCTATTATCTTCTCTGACTCCTCCAAATCAGGCTGAACATCTTTAAAGATGTCCTCTAGCTCTGATTCGAGACTCTCAGCCATATTGACCTCTCTTACCAGAGAATCAATCATGTCAACACTCATGCAGTCATTTGGGGTGTCTGGATGTTGCATGGCTTTGACCACATTCAACTTGAATTCCTCCTCATTGACTCTCAAGGTTACTTCCCCTTTTTGGACATCAATGAGGGTTCGGCCAGTTGCTAGGAAAGGTCTTCCTAGAATGAGAGTTGCACTCTTGTGCTCCTCCATTTCCAGCACCACAAAGTCAGTAGGAAAGGCAAATGGCCCAACCTTGACAATCATGTCTTCAATCACGCCTGATGGGTATTTAATGGAGCCATCAGCAAGTTGAAGACATATCCTGGTTGGTTTGATTTCTTCAGTTAAACCAAGCTTTCTGATAGTAGATGCAGGTATTAGGTTGATACTTGCCCCAAGGTCACATAAAGCTTGCTTGGTGCAATTACCTTCTAATGTGCATGGTATCATAAAGCTCCCAGGATCTTTAAGCTTCTCAGGTAAGCTTTTTAGAATGACTGCACTGCATTCTTCAGTGAGGTAAACCTTTTCAGTCTCCCTCCAATCCTTCTTATGACTTAAGATCTCTTTCATGAACTTAGCATAAGAGGGTATTTGCTCAAGTGCTTCTGCAAACGGAATCTTTATTTCAAGAGTCCTGAGATAGTCTGCAAAGCGGGCAAATTGCTTATCTTGTTCCGCTTGGCGGAGTTTTTGAGGATAAGGCATTTTGGCTCTGTATTCCTCAACCTTAGTTGCTGCAGGTTTATTACCTACAGAAGTGGGTTGGGAAGCCTTGTTATCAGCACTTGTATGTGACTGATTCCCTACTGGCATTTGAATGCCAGAGGTAGGAGCTGGAGTGGCGTTAGACGCCACTTCCTTGCTTGTTACTGGCGTTTGAACGCCAGAACCATGCTCCTTTTGGGCGTTCAACGCCAGATTCAAGCTTGTTTCTGGCGTTGAACGCCAGGAATCAGCATGGTCTGGGCGTTCAGCGCCAGCTTTATCCCTTTCTGGGCTCTGCTTGTCCTCAGAGGGATTTTGATTAGCTATTCGTTCATGTCCTTGCTTCTTGCTGCTTTGAAGTGAGGTATTTAATGTTTTCCCACTTCTTAATTGAACTGCTTGGCATTCTTCTACTATTTGTTTTGACAGTCGTTTTTCTGTTTGCTTTAATTGCACTTCCATGTTCCTGTTTGCCATTCTTGTTTCCTGTAATATCTCATTGAATTCGGCTAGCTGCTGAGTTAGAAAGTCTAATTGCTGATTAAATTCATTAGCCTGATCCACCGGACTGAGTTCTGCAGTTACTGTTTTAGCTTCTCCTTTCTTAGAAGATTCACTGCTTAGATACATATGTTGATTTCTGGCAACTGTATCAATAAGCTCTTGAGCTTCTTCAATTGTTTTTCTCATGTGTATAGATCCACCAGCTGAGTGGTCTAGAGAAATCTGAGCTTTTTCTGTAAGCCCATAGTAGAAGATGTCTAATTGCACCCATTCTGAAAACATTTCAGAGGGGCATTTTCTTAGCATCTCTCTGTATCTCTCCCAAGCATCATAAAGGGATTCATTATCTCCTTGTTTGAAGCCTTGGATGTTTAGCCTTAGCTGTGTCATCCGTTTGGGAGGGAAATAGTGATTCAGGAATTTTTCTGACAGCTGTTTCCATGTTTTTATGCTGTTCTTAGGCTGGTTATTTAACCACCTCTTAGCTTGATCTTTTACAGCAAATGGAAACAGTAGTAATCTGTAGATATCCTGATCCACTTCCTTATCATGTACTGTATCAGCAATTTGCAGAAATTGTGCCAGAAACTCTGTAGGTTCTTCATGTGGAAGACCAGAATACTGGCAGTTTTGCTGCACCATGATAATGAGCTGAGGATTCAGCTCAAAGCTACTAACTCCAATGGAGGGTATACAAATACTACTCCCATATGAAGCAGTAGTGGGGTTAGCATATGACCCCAGAGTCCTCTTGTCTTGTCCATTCATACTTACTTTAGAATTGGAATACAAGAGATAATTTATATGTTGATTTAGAAAAATGGAATAAGTAAAACAAAATATATAAAAAGAAAATATGATAATAAATTTTTTTTTTTTTTTTTTTTTTTTTTTTTTTGAAAACTTTTCGAAAAAAATTGAAATTAAAATCTGAAACTTATATAAAAATTTCGAAAAAGTGGTTCAAAATTAGTTAGAAAATATAAAATTTTTGAATTTTGAATTTTATGATGAAAGAGAAAAACACACAAAAGACACAAGACTTAAAATTTTTAGATCTAGTATTCCTTATTTTCGAAAATTTTTGGAGGGAAAACACCAAGGAACACCAAACTTAAAAATTTTAAGATCAAGACACAAGAAAAACTCAAGAACACTTTGAAGATTCACAAGAACACCAAGAACAAAAGAAAGAACACCAAACTTAAAATTTTTAGAAAATCAAGACAAGTTTTCGAAAATTATATTAAAATTAACAAGAAAACACCAAACTTAAAGTTTGGCACAGATTAAACCAAGAAAAATTATTTTTGAAAAAGATTTTCAAAAGAACTGGTGCCCAATTGCCAAGAACATAAGCCAACACTATAACCAACTGAATTAAAAATGTAATGTATTTTAAAGATGTATTATTTTTATGGATAAACTAAATTTTTGAAAACTAATGTTTTGAAAAAGCACAAGAAAAACAAGAAAAGACACAGAACAAGAAAAACTCAAGATCAAACAAGAAAAATAAGCAAGAACAACTTGAAGATCAATGAAGAACAAAGAACACAAGTCGAAAATTTTAAAAGAAAATATGAGATATGCAATTGACACCAAACTTAGAACAAGACACTAAACTCACGAAAATTTAACAATTAATTAAGAAAAATAATATTTTTGAAAAGAAATTTTTTTTTTTTTTTTGAAAAAAAACTATCCTATCAAGATTTAATGACTCTATAACAATAAAAAATAAAAATAAAAATAAATTATTCCTAATCTAAGAAATAAAATAAGCCTTCAATTGTCCAAACTCAATAATCCCCGGCAACGGCGCCAAAAACTTGGTGGACGAAATTGTGATTCAATATTCTTAATATATTATTCTATCTTTTGAGCTTTGGCATGTACCCTTGGGGCACTGGTTGAATTCACAACTCCGTTCAACTAACCAGCAAGTGTACTGGGTCGTCCAAGTAATACCTTACGTGAGTAAGGGTCGAATCCACAGAGATTATTGGTTTGAAGCAATCAATGTTATTTTATTTGGCTTAGTCAGGATACCAATAGGATTCTTTAGCCTCGTATTTTCGTTGCCAATTAGAGCGTAGAATAAGTAGTTATTACTTTAATAATAGAGAATAAAAGCGTTACTTGTTGTGCAGTAATGACGAATATGTTGGAGTTTTGGAGATGCTTTGTCTTTTGAATTTCTACTTTCCCTAGGCGTCCTTTTCTCACACGCATTGTTCCTTCCATGGCAAGCTCTATGTAGGGTGTCACCGTTGTCAATGGCTACTTCCCATCCTCGCAATGAAAGCTATGCACGCACTCTGTCACAGTACGGCCAATCACCGGTTGGTTCCCGCTCCTACTGGAATAGAATCCCTCTTTTGCGTCTGTCACTAACGCCCAGCAGGTTAAAGTCTGAAGCACGTCACAGTCATTCAATCCCGGAATCCTACTCGGAATACCACAGACAAGGTTTAGACTTTCCGGATTCTCATGAATGCCGCCATCAATCCAGCTTATACCACGAAGATTCTGATTAGGGAAGCTAAGAGACATTCATTCAATCTGATGTAGAACGGAGGTGGTTGTCAGGCACACGTTCATGGATTGAGGAAGGTGATGAGTGTCACGGATCATCACCTTCTCCACAGTTAAGCGTGAATAAACATCTTAGATAAGAACAAGCGTGTTTGAATGGAAAACAAAGGAATTGTATTAAATCATCGAGACGCTGCAGAGCTCCTCACCCCCAACAATGGAGTTTAGAGACTCATGCCGTCACAAAGTATGTAATTCAGATCTGAAAATATCATGAGGTACAAGATAAGTCTGTAAAAGTTGTTTAAATAGTAAACTAGTGACCTAGGTTTACAGAAAAATGAGTAAACTAAGATAATTGGTGCAGAAATCCACTTCTGGGGCCCACTTGGTGTGTGCTGGGGCTGAGACTAAAGCTTTCCACGTGTAAAGGCCTTTCTTGGCGTCAAACTCCAGGTTTTGACGTGTTTTGGGCGTTCAACTCCGGATCATGACGTTTTTCTGGCGTTTAACTCCAGACAGCAGCATGTACTTGGCGTTCAACGCCAAGTTACGTCGTCTATCTTCGCGCAAAGTATGGACTATTATATATTGCTGGAAAGCCCTGGATGTCTACTTTCCAACGCCGTTGAGAGCGCGCCAATTGGACTCCTGTAGCTCCAGAAAATCCATTTCGAGTGCAGGGAGGTCAGGATCCAACAGCATCAGCAGTCCTTTTTCAGCCTAAGTCAGATTTTTGCTCAGCTCCCTCAATTTCAGCCAGAAAATACCTGAAATCACAGAAAAATACACACACTCATAGTAAAGTCCAGAAATATGATTTTTGCCTAAAAACTAATATTATTTTACTAAAAACTAACTGAAACATGCTAAAATCTACATGAAATTACCCCCAAAAAGCGTACAAAATATCCGCTCATCAATACTTAATTTCTCTATTTTTCAAAATAGCAGTACTAATATTTAAAATATTAGTTGCTTAGTCCAAAACATATGAAATCCTTATTATTTCACAACTATCAACCTTATAATTCAAATATAGAAAATAATCCAATAAATTATAAAATTGGATAATAACTAAAACTTATTTCAAATTCAATAAATCAAAACTTGCCTTAATTACCTTTAATAAAATAATTTCTGAAATTAAGGCTATAAATAACTATATGATTTGAGACTTGATCATAATAAGACTTTTCAAAAGTTCTGGGTCTTACACCCTACCATACAGAACCTTATGCTTAAGTCATAAGAAAGAGGTGGTGAGGTATTACGACCTCTAAAAGTAAAATTATATATACAATATAATGAAAAAGATTTATAACTAGGAGCCTTTGAAGAAAAAGGAAAAATAAGATCGTTAAATCGAAAAGTACAACACTCACGAAGCGATAACATAACCGAAGTAACGTAAAAGTAAGTTAACATGGTTATAAACAAAAGAGAGTTCCAAGGTACAAATATCAAAACTCAAGACTCGGCTCGCAAAGGCTAAACTGGCCAAAGCACATAAGTGTATATACATAAATATAAGAGAACCCAAAAGAACCTAAATGCAAAGTTTATAGAACATGTTTCTCAAAAATCACCTCTAAGAGGAAGTTAATACATCATATACATAATAGTGAAGATAATAAATAGCTACATATATATACATATAACCAAAATAAGCCCCAAAAGCACAAAGATCTTCGCTATCAGAAGATTCTAGCATGCCTCGCGAGATACCTCATGTCCTGCATCTGAAAACTACAAAATCCGCATGGGGTGAGAACCGGAGGTTCTCAGCATGGTAACAGTGTCCACATATCTAACATATAATGTCCTAGGAAAACCGAAGGCAATCCTGGAACTTTCAACATATAATTAAATCTTATAAACATAACTAAACCATAGAATAAAATAGGCAACTAGCTAAGGGTCTTCAGTCTATCTAAAATCCCCTTTCTAACTCCTCCGAACCTCCCAACCACTACCCGAATCACATGTTACAAACAAAATTATTACATACAAGGAAATCACCGGTAGAAAGCATATACAGCAAGTAAACAAGTAGCAATTAGTTTATACAATCACTTAGGCAATCCAAATAAGGAATACTAAACAAACATATAGATGCATATGATGCATGCCTGTCCTAGTAGCTGATGAGTCTCATCTGTCGATTATAAAACCAACCCGACAAGTCCTTGTAGCTAACCATTGGACTGTCCTTCTGTCGTGCATCCCCAACTCGAGTAATTCTCAATCATAAACACATAACACACATCGGTGTTATTCTAAGGGGGCGAGCTCATACGGAACTTTAACAGTGTTCGGTCACACTTACGACATAAGGTCAGCAGAGTATCAAGTCTCAACCTGGAGCACGTGGTGGCTAGCCACTGCCTTTGCCCAAGAAAACTCATATCTCAAATATTTGGAAGTGCAACAATCATATTATAAAAATCAATAATTATACATATTCATGCTTAGCCATAATTCAATACTAATACAGCCATCCGGCTCATAACGTAATCCATAACCAGCGATAATTCATTATCATATACCGTCATCCGGCTCATAACATAAACAATACTTCCAACATCATCATCAACAAACTCATATAATCATCATTAGTCATGATTCATCACTAATTCACACCTTATTTCATCTACAAGTTACCTTCCTCGCAGCTTTCATGATACTTCATTACCCAAAAATTCACCTACCAGGCTTTAAACAAGAGAAAATAAGGTTTTGAAAGCTGGAAGAATGGGTTAAAAGTCAAAAATCATAGTTTCAGAAAAACAGGGGCTCGCGTATTCGACCCCTTGCTCGCGCACGCGAGGAGCATAGCCCGTAGCATATGCTCGCGTCGCCTACCCCCTTTTGCGTACACACCCTAGCAAAACTGGACTACTTGCGTATGCATCACTGGTTCGCGTACGCGAGCTCCTTAACCCAAGTTGATCGCTTGTGTTGCGTGCCATATGGTGGCATACGCAACCAAGAAAATGCCATTCTCGCGTATGCGATACACACCCCGTGTATGTGAGACCTCGAGGCCGTAGCCACTGGTTGCGTCGCGTGTGCCCTTCGCGTACGCATGCATAGCAAAAGTTTGAAAAGCTGCCAAGTCCTGAATTTTCAACTCTGTACACCAAACTTTGATCGTGCATAACTCCCTCATTTCAAAATATTTTTCCTCCGTTCTTTAAACGTCGTAAACATCTCGGACCAATTTTTTTTTACTAAAAAGTTTGATACAAAATAGAGTTCCGGAGATCAAGTTATGCTCCACCAAAGTTGGTCAAAATCATAGTTTTTGTAAAACTTTACAAAACCTCCATTTTCAAAACATACCAATTTCAACCCCTTTTTAAAATCAACCCAAACCCTTACCAATTTAGCACCCTTCATAATTCTCAACTTAGTATTTAAAGTTCAACAATACACCATATACATCCATCATCCTACCAATTTTCCATTTTCATCAAATTCCAATCCAATACTTCCAATTTTACAATATTCAATATACATCATCAAATATTCATATCAAGTACAATATCAACTTCAAATCAACCTTTATATATACCAATAATCATCATATACAAATCACATGCATCATCAACAAGGACATCAATTATACCCTCAAAAACCAATAACCACAAAATCAACACTATCCATTTTAACCAATTAACATCACAAATTCAATTCCTATCCTAGGGTCACTAGCCTATGTTTTCACATTATATTACATTTTAAATACGAGAAACTAAAACCATACCTTGATCGATTCCCCGATCAATTCCGGAACACTTCCAATTCACTTTTTCCTCAAACTTTCAAGGCTCAACATCTCCCAAGTTGAATTTCCAACACCAAAAACCCACTCCAAGCTTCCAAGACCTCAATTAAGCTCCAATATCACAAGTTTTGACCTCTAATTGATTTTCTTGCTAACAGCATTCAATCTAAACCACATATATCACTATAATTAATCTCTAAACTCAAAATCTCAAAAATTTCACAAGAGGTTTAGGGTTCTTACCTTGTCCACAACTCAAGTGAGCCACACCCAACAAAATCCGTAAGCTAATTCGAACCTAAATACCGAAATTAAAAAATTTTCAACATAATTATTCATTAAATTCGAAATTAGGGAGGAGGAAACTGAAACACATAAGTAGTTTTCATACCTTATAATGTACTGGGCTTTGTAGAGCTCGACGTTACAGTCGTGTGGCCACAAACGTTGCAGCAATCGAAGCTCCGAATCAAAAAGTTAAGTGGATTTGATTATCTAAGTGTGGGTTAGGTTTCGGAAAGTGTTCTTCCTTTCCTATGGTTGAGCTTTAGCGATTCCAGCATGCAAAATGGAGAGAGAAAGAGCTGAACTCACTTTATTAAGTGAGTCAGTTGGGCCCACAAGTTTGGTTTGGGCCCTCGATCAATTTGGCCCGTTCGGCCCAATCTTGGGCCAGATTCTTTAAAATTGGTGTCAAAATTCTTATTTTGATTAGCTCTATCATATTAAACTATAAAATTCATTTTCTAATTTTCTAAAATAAATATTAATTTATGAGTTAATTATTTATTAATTATCCAGGTTTTACAACTAAAGGCTTAGAGTAATCAATGAAGAGAAATCGGGCATAAGAGTTATTATTTAAAAAGGGAAAAAAAGTCCCTTAGAGATTTTCAATAAAATTACTCTAGAGAGAAACTGTAAATCCCAAGGTACTAGAGGCTGTCTACTACAGCAGACTTCCATTCTGCCTAGTTAGAGACTATATGAATATGGGGATTCCCATTGTATGGACTGTTACTCACTGTGAGCACATTATGTTTCGACCATTCTTTCAAAAAGTGTTGCGAGTGTACATGGTTTATTGAAAACTCATGAGGCACCTGCATGCTAACAATACACAATGAAGTAACCATATTCGGAAGTAAGGCAGGGTAATGTTGGGTTGCGGGCAGTTAACCGACGCATGAGTTCATGGCCTGCATAGGACCAGACATGCATCATAATTAGTTGTTTCATTTCTCTATGTTCATAATTGCTTGCATCTGTGATTGTTATTATATTATACACCTGTGACTGTACTTATTTGTGTGAATTACTATCTAACCTCGTGAATGCTTAGACTTAGGCTACGGATCCCTTAGGGTTTTCGTGTAATACCCTGTTGGGAACTTTAGGTTCTCACCCCCTTATTTTTCCATGTCCGCAGATGGGGACATTCATAATCTTCTTTAAATATACAGCATATGGTCGATACATAGATTCCACAATGGGAGGCGCAGTGTTCTGGGGCACTCCACTTACTCGCACCTATTACCTTCCAAATCGCCTATTATCTCATCCTTTACTCAGTCAATACTTTGACCCCGACATGCTATCCGAGCTCCACTTTGGCACAGTCCAGTACCCATTCCCTCTATACCATTTGAATATCGCGAAGCCTGAGCCAGAATCCCCGATGATCTATGAGTTAGAGTACCCACCATGGTTCGATTCTGCTCAAAAGTTAGTGGTCTCTGATGTACCTATGCTTGCTGCTCCATCACCATCTGCTGCAGCCAAGCCAATCAACAACCCTTAGGAAGGTGTTGACGGACTTGGAATCTTCGAGGGCTTTAGATCATCATCATCCTCGACGGAGGAGGACTCATAGATACACTACAAGAAAAAGGCGCATTTGTAACAAAAAATATTGTTACAAAACGTCGATATTTTGACACAAAAGTTTTTTGTAACAAAAAAAGGTCCATTGCAGTAAGTCCCGTTACAAAAAGTTTTTGTAACGAAAAATGAAACTGTTACAATTCAATAGCATATTTTGTAACAATTTTTTCTGATACAAAAAACCAGAAACCGTTACAAAAGTGGTAACAAATTTTGATCTTGAAGGTATTTTTTGTGACAGTCAATTTTTTTCCTATAAAAAAAAATTTGTTACAAAATGTAACATGATTTGGTAACATTTTTTTCTTCGGTTACGAAAGCAAATTAATTATTTTGTAACAACTTTTTTTTTTACAAATTACATGCATAATTTACTAAATTATTTTTTAAATTAACTAATATATTAACACTTTTAATAAGCAAGTTTACATGTATATAATATGCAAAAACATACATAAATCAAACAAGATCCTTTTAGCTAAAATTGTCTTGAAACAAAATAACATTAGCTAGTGAGTACATTGATAAGTTCAACCAAAACATAAAAGTTCTAACATAAAAGTTCAACCAAAACATAAAAGTTCTAACATAGATTAGTGTCTCTATGCATCAAAACATACTTGAGCCCTCAAGGTAGCATATGGTCACCATTTCAGCACTCCTGTAAATAAGAAAAACCGAAACCAAAAAGTTAGAAACAAGATATAACACTATCTATAATTTTTCCACTAAGTTTTATCCAAACTGTTTAGAAAAAATTCAGCAGAACCTCCCCTAACTTGGATATTTCCACCGTCCACGGTTCCAACAAACACAACCAATTCACAACTTATGTCTCAGCCATACCAACCAAATTTATCAAACCAAATAATAGGACATTTATCATTTTTCAACCATGACACAAGTAAAATGTGATAAATAAATCTATATATAAATTAAAGTATACTAATATAAAATGGGAATCACCTACGAATTCAAAACTTAGAAGTTAAAATTAACTAATTCCTTAAGAATATATTCTCAAAGTTCAAAACTAGCCAATCAAAAATACAAATTATCAAGAATTAATAATTCAATATGTAAACTTGGGCTAACTAATCACAATTCAATCACAACTTAGTAAACAAATTTATTAAATTTATATAAGTATCAATTGTCAAACAATCAAACTTAGGACTCGTATAACAGAGGGCGACATAGTTGATGATCCATCAGTGTCAGCAAACTAAGATAAAAAAATCAGATGATGTGCAATAATGTTCAATTATTGAAGGAATATAATTAAAACACAACAAAGGCTCAGATAAGACTTTTTTAAATAATTATTCAGTATTTTACCCAAACCAATGATATTGTTAAACCTTATATTCTAAATAATTTTTTAAAATAAAGTATGAGAATCACAAGTTCCCATGTACAAGCCATAATAAGCAATTAAGCATGACTTGAAATATAAGCAGGAAACAAAAAATTCAGCAGCTAAGAAACAGAGGCAAAGTATATCATGAAGCTCTCTAATAAGAAAAGTAAGCAATGTTTGCCAAAATCAATATCCTACTTAGTCCATCAGTCGGAAGGGCAAAAGAAAATGTAAAATATGAAATAGTAATGTGATACACTCATACACTCAAACTTTCATTATTGAAATGAAGGTACCTTTGAAAGCCTTTGTATACGCGACGCTGCAGCTTTGTGAACCATAACAACATCAAATACTACTTCCAGTACATCCTCGACTAGGAGTCACAAATGATCAAAATGAAGGAATTATGACTTGGATTTGTTAACATAGGATGTAGACTTTCATTTCCAATTGGATTGGCAAAAATTACATGCTATTTTGAGTTCTGAACTTGGTTTTATTAACCTTACAAAGAGGCACTAACTTACCAAACTTGAAGGCATAATTGATAGTCCAAATGAATCAAGCTCAAGTTCTTCAACAGCACCTGAATTGAGGCTGAACGTGTATCTACGCACCTAAGAGTTTAGACTTCCCTTATCAAAGTTTAGACTTCAACAGCACCTGAATTTAGGTTTTATCCATTGAAGATGAAAGCAGAATCTGCATCAAGAGATATTATAGATCAGACTAACATTTAAACAGAACATATCAACATTCCGAAGAACTTACAAGAATGGTGATTAATTTTCTATTAGAGCTCCACATGGCCAGCAAGTTTTCCCCTTCTTAAATCAACAAATTCAATCAAAGTTTCAATCAAAATCTCAATCATTCCAATCACAAGCTCAGTCAAAATTCAACATTCATATAATCAATCAATTATTCACTATAATTAAACTTATTTGCAATTATCCAGCAAACTTTGCGGGCATTCTTAAATTAAATTGTTTAAGTTAAACCCCCTACCTTGATGTCGCAATTAAAAAAAACTGAAGGCGGAATAAGGACCGGACAGCTAGCAGAACTGCACCCTCGACATCGCAGCATCATCATTCTACCATGAACTAGCATTGGTGGCAGCAGCAACCTTCAGTAACGGCGACGGGAGGGTAACTCACGGTGACAACTTTATTTAATACAAGTAGTTTCAGTGACAAGCTTCACAGTAGAACAAATTGGGCGAACACGGAAGAATCAGAAACAGGCAAAGCTTACCAAAACAGTAGTGGTTCTGACGGTGGTTTCCGACAGCAGTGGCGGCATGCAGCTCGACGGCGGACTCCACCCGTGACAGCAGCGGCGATCACAATGGCTCCTCTAGCTCACGCGGTCCTGTCTCCCTTCTTCTACGCCTCTGGCAGCGACGGCTAAAGCTCCAGTGATGGCTTCGTTCATCACCTCTTCTCTCTCGCTTCGGTCTCTCTCGCTCTCTGGTGCACGAATTTGTGATCTCAATATTAAAATCAAGACTTCTTACAAATCGTACCACTAACCAGCAAGTGCACTGGGTCGTCCAAGTAATACCTTACGTGAGTAAGGGTCGATCCCACGGAGATTATTGGTTTGAAGCAAGCTATGTTTATTTTATTATTCTTAGTCAGGATATTAATTAAAATTATCAGTTAGAATTATTAGAAAAATAAAAGAGTGTGAAATAGTTACTTGTTGTGCAGTAATGGAGAATATGTTGGGGTTTTTGGAGATGCTTTGTCCTTTGAATCCCTGCAACATAATGCTTACTCACTTTCATAAATGCAAGGCTCCTTCCATGGCAAGCTGTATGTAGGAAATCACCATTGTCAGTGGCTACCTCCCATCCTCTCAGTGAAAATGGTCCAGATGCTCTGTCACAGCACGGCTAATCAACTGTTGGTTCTCGATCATGTTGGAATAGGATCCATTGATCCTTTTGCGTTTGTCATCACGCCCAGCAATTGCGAGTTTAAAGCTCGTCACAGCCATTCAATCCTTGAATCCTACTCGGAATACCACAGACAAGGTTTAGACTTTCCGGATCCTCAAGAGTGGCCGCCATCAATTCTAGCTTATACCACGAAGATTCTGATTAAGGAAGCTAAGAGATACTCATTTAATCTGATGTAGAACGGAGGTATTTGTCAGGCACACGTTCATGGATTGAAGAAGGTGATGAGTGTCACGGATCATCACCTTCTCCATAATTAAGCGCGAATGAATATCTTAGATAGGAACACGCATGTTGAAAGGAGAAACAGAAATAATTGCATTAATTCATCGAGACGCTGCAGAGCTCCTCACCCCCAACAATGGAGTTTAGAGACTTATGCCGTCAAAGAGTATAAAATTCAGATCTGAAAAATATCATGAGGTACAAAGTAATCCTCTAAAAGTTATTTAAATAGTAAACTAGTAGCCTAGGTTTACAGAAAATAAGTAAACTAAGATAACTGGTGCAGAAATCCACTTATGGGGCCCACTTGGTGTGTGCTGGGGCTGAGACTTAAGCCTCTCACGTGCTTGGGCTGTTTCTGGAGTTGAATGCCAAGTTGTAACGTGTTTTGGGCGATGGACTCCAACTTGTAACCTGTTTCTGGCGCTAGACGCCAGACTGCAACATGGAACTGGCGTTGAACGCCAGTTTACGTCATCTATCTTTGCGCAAAGTATGGACTATTATATATTGCTGGAAAGCCCTGGATGTCTACTTTCCAAACCAATTGAGAGCGCGTCAATTGGACTCCTGTAGCTCCAAAAAATTCATTCTGAGTGCAGGGAGGTCAGGATCCAACAGCATCAGCAGTCCTTTTTCAGCCTAACTCAGATTTTTGCTCAGCTCCCTCAATTTCAGCCAGAAAGTACCTGAAATCACAGAAAAACACACAAACTCATAGTAAAGTCCAGAAATATAATTTTTGCCTAAAAACTAATAATATTCTACTAAAAACTAATTAAAATATGCTAAAATCTACATGAATTTACCCCCAAAAAGCGTATAAAATATCCGCTCATCACTCTCCTCTGTTCGCGGTTCATGGCGGCGGCAGAAGCTCCAGCCACGACGGCAAGCACCACAAACAGTTACATTTCGAGCTTGATGGAAGCCAGAACGGCGACAACAAGGCACAAATAGCGGCGACTCTGGGAAACAACCCCTCCTTCGCGAGTCCTCCCACTATGCGTGAGCTCTCTTCTCGACAGCACAGCAGCAACTCTCTCTTCTCTGGGCTCGACATTTCGGTGGTGGCAGAACGAGTTGGGCGCGGTACAGCTCCGTTCAGAGTGTGTTGGTGTGTGACAGAAGGAGTGTGAGCTGAGTGGGTGTGGTGCTGAGCGTGTGTACGCCGCAGTGAGGGTGAGGTAGAGGGGTTAAAGGCGCAGCTGAGTATAGTGAATGGGATTAGGGTTTCATTTTAGAAAGTTAGGTTTTCAATTTTTAATTTGGGAATTAAAGTTAGAAATTAGGAATTTATAAAGGAATAAAGATAAATATGAATAGATTTTTTGATAAAATTGGAAGGTAGAATAATTTTAAAATTAAATATATTCTATATATAAAAAAAATATTTAAGAGCATTATTTATCAACATATTGCTAAGTTCAATTAATTATTTTTAATTTAAATTATAAAATAAACATACTCATCACTTTTTGTAAAATATAGTTTAAATCCAAAAATATCAATTATTTAGATTATATGATATAATTTATTATTATTTTTTATTACCAAAACTTTGATTTCATTTTATATAAAATGATAATTTATTCATATTTAAATTTTCAAAAAATGCGGAATGTTATAGCTGGCGGCTAAGTTTAGTATCTTGATTTTTTTTCTTTTAAATTTAGTTAATGTTATTTATATTTATAATTTAATTATTTTAAGTTACATGAATTAATTTTTAGTTAATTTTAAAAATCTAATTATTAACAAAAATTATATATTAATTTTTTTGAAAAATATAAAATAATATTTATAATTTTTAAAAATTAATGAATACAAATAGTACGTAAAAAATTATATATCCAATTTTTTATTCTTAAAGTGTTTAACGTTTTGAAAATAAAATATACTTATATTTTGTGACAACTAATTAACTTGTTACCAATAATATTGAATTTTGTGATAAATTAATTTTTTTTGTTACAAAATAATTGGAGTTTTTAAAACAAAAAATTATTTTGTTACAAAACAATTGGTGTTTTTGAAACAAAATAAATTGTTACAAAATATTTCGAATTTTTGTAACTTCTTTTTTTTTGTTACAAAATATTACAATATTTTGTAACAAAACACCATCTCGTTACAAAAACTAACATAATTTGTAACAAAATAAAACAGGTTGTTAGAAAATATTATCATGTTTTGTAACAATTTGTAATGTTGTTACAAAACATTATTCTTTTGTAACAATCATTAATTATTATTACAAAAAAACCATTTTTTTGTAACAATTTTAAATTTGATACAAATTTTTTGTTACAAATGTTTCATTTTCTTGTAGTGATATGGATTGATCAAATGATGGCTGATCTATACTCCAGTTCTTTTGAGATAGAAAAGGAGGGAGCAGATGGGAGGCAAGCAGGAACAACATTACTGGCGTGTCAGGATGACTCATTCTACCTCAGCTCAGCGTTTTGTGTTCTTTCGCTACCAGAGATCTATGACCAGTAGTAATAGTAGTAGTAGTCTTTTCCCTTGCTTTGTATAGACTTTTTAGCGGACTAGTATCTTTTGTACATATTTCTATATAAGTTAGAGTTGGTCCTAGAGTAGGGTGGCTCTTATTTGAGCCAAGACCTATTAGTATAAGTACCAGAGTCTGTAAATATTTAATATAAATAAGCAGTGATATATTTATATATGAACTATGGTGATGTAATAAACCGAGTCTCTGAGCATATATGTATGATATTACTACTAAGCATATATGTATGATATTACTATGCTTTTCTATATTTGTATGCTTCATATATTATTTGCCTAACTCATATCTATTTCATCATAGCTGACTAACACACGATCACGTTAAAGCGACACAAGCTCATATCTATATACTGATATATGGTCTAGAGTCTCTTAGATAAGCCATATAGTAGTGCCTAGCCACTAGCACTGGTCATGCCTTCTAGGTGTTGGGTCGTTCCATTGTAGATGTTGGGCAGCACACCACCATTGGCAATTGTGACATCTTCAAGAAGTTTTCTCAGCTCTTCGTCATTTCTAACCGCCAATTGAATGTGACGTGGCAGAATTCTAGTCTTGTTGTTATCTCTTGCAGCAGTCCCAGCCAACTCAAGAACCTGAAAAGGCCATAATAATTGAAGAAATTTCATCTTTGACTTGAATTGAACTTTTGAAATTCCTCAATGAAATGTTTATACTCGATTTCAATTAACAAATCCTATATTCAAAACATTAAAAGCAATAGTGAAAGCAAATAATGTTGCTGAGAAAGGAATGCATTTTCCCCAATTAAAAATTTTAAAAGCCAATATCAAACCCTAAATTCAACATCTCAAATTTACAAATGAAATCTATAAAAACACCTAATTGACCCAAAATTTTAAAAGGAAAATACCACAATCTTAAACGCAAATCATCGAGAATTTGCAAAGATGGAAAAATTCACCAACTTTCAAAATTCTAGAATTACCAAAAGGGGAAAAGGATAAATTAAGGATTTCATTGAAACCAATCAAGATAAAGTTACCTCAGCCGCAAGGTACTCAAGGACGGCAGCGAGGTAAACGGGGGCGCGGGCACCAACACGCTTAGCATATTTTCCAGCTTTCAAGAACCGCGCGATACGACCAACGGGAAATTGAAGACCGGCCTTGTTGCTCCGAGAGGTGGATTTTTTGGCGTTGCCAGATCCTAGGGTTTTGCCTCTACCTGCCATGGATTAAACTTAACGCTTTGGTTCAATTCAAGGTTTGAAAATAGCTTATGCTTCAGTGAGGTTAGATGGAGAGAAAGAGAGAGAGAAAGAGAGAAACCACGAGAGAACTAATAAAAAATAAGCGAAGGGTCAACTTGCAACACTTAAAATATTGCGATGGGTCGGATTGACGATTTGGCCAATAAAATACAATGAAGCGGATCGTACTTTGTGACCATCAGATGGGTTTAGTGTAGACGGTTCAGATGGGGATTGAATGATGGATACGTGTTGTGGCTTACCTTCGTTTTAAGCTTTTAGCATCAATTGAATTGACGAAAATGCCACCAAGTTTTAAACTTTTTTATGTACATTAAGTTATAAAGTCAGTAAATTCAAATCTATACTAGAATGAGGATTCATACAAACGCACGGGATCAAAGTTGTCTCAAATTTCCAAATAAAAAAAGGTTTAATTATTCTGTTGGTCCCTATAATTTTGCGAAATTTTCAATTACCCCTATACTTTTTTTCTTTTAATTGAGTTCTTGCACCAAATTTTATTTTTAATCGGGTTCCTATACTTTTTTTCCCTTTTATTTGGATCCCTGCACCAATTTTTTTTAATTGAGTCCCTATATAATTAAACCAATTACTGTTAAGAGGGACCTAATTGAAAAAAAATTAGTGCAGAGACCCAATTAAAAAGAAAAAAAGTATAAGGACCTAACTAAAAATTTCGCGAAACTATAGAGACCAACAGAGTAATTAAACCTAAAAAAGGACCAGAATATAGCCAAAACATCTTGTATGAAAATGCATCTGTTATATCAATAACTAATGTTCGAATCAAAGAAAAAAAATCATGACTATCTTAAATAACATTATATTTTAGTAAATATAACATAAATAGCAACGTAACAATCTTTTATAATTCAATATTACAAAATAACTTACATTTTTTATACTAACAACTCATTTGTTCAGAGAACAATTGTCTATATTAATAAAAATCTATTACCCATACAAATAGAGAGATAATTCATTGTTTATATTGATTATTACTACCAAGACGTATCGGTTGTTTATCAGCTGATACAATACTCAAAATATATTGATATCGTGTGTTCATTCCCGTAGATTTGCAAAAATAATGAAAAATATTATTCATATTTGAAAACAATATTTCTTCAACAAAAGAAAAAAAAAGATAAAAAATAAGCACCAAATGTAGTTTATAACTAAATTTCATAAATTCCATTTTTTACCTTTTTTTCTGAAAAAAATACAGGAATACAATGAGATAAAAAATAGATACAGAACTCTTACATAAATAACATATGTTTAGAAATAAAATTACCAAAGATTTAATAATAACGAAAAATAAGAATTGCATAGAATATTGAAAAAAATGAATTATTGGATAATTTTAGTATCTCATTGTTATTGTATAAATACATAATTTTCTTTAAAATAAAATAATTAAAAAAGACTATTTTCTTGTTAAAACTATCAACAGTTTCATATAAATTCACTGATAAAGATAGAAACCAAGCAAGATGTAAAACAAAAAAATATATCTTTTATTTCTCGTTCATTCATATGAGAAATTGATTTTGAGGATTTTTTTTCTTTAATTGATTCAATCTTTATCTCAATTAACACACCTTCTTTTATTCCATAATTGATGCAATATACCATCTTTTTGTTTCACCATAAGTTCTAAAAATGAAACTAAATATACTGTATTTTTTAAAACAAGTCATTAGCCTAACATTCAGATATGTTATCATGAAAATAAAATAAATAATCTATGATCTAAAGAAATTAAAAGAAAAAACTAAAACTAACTCAAATTTGACATAAATGATCATGAAATACCAATCTAGTAGAGTCAATCTCTGTTTGACTTAGTATCTTTGAGAAGTTAGCTTTTATATTTATACTCTTTATAACAAAAATCAACTACAATATAAATTACACATATGCAACTAATATAATAACAATATATATTCTTAATTTTACTTCTTCTAAACACATAATATTATAGCACGAACCTGTTTGTTTCACCTTTACTGTTATCCATTCGAAATACTTATGATTGATACCGAAGAAGTTAAAATATATTCTCATGTTATATAAATATCTATTCATTATTTGTTACTACAACATGTAACTAAATATTTAGTTAGTTATACAACAAATAAATTTAGATAATGTTGGATGTGATTTAACCCAATGCACTTATTTTCTTTTCTTAATTCCTTGAGTATCTTGCATTCTTGTTATCCTTCTTTTTTAATGTTGTTTGTTTACAAATCAAATTTCACAAGAATACATTATGAAGCATAATACATATAATAAGATTATAAAATATCTAACGAAAAAAATACCGTTGCAATAATGCTGATAACCACGCTCGCAATTTGATCCTATTATCAGATAGAAATCCTCTTGATTTCTTAGTAAAATAATAAAAGTATTACATGTTAGCTGCTGATAGTATACTATGAAATTTAAATAAGAACATAACTAATAGAATATAATTCTTTAACCTTGAGATATCTACAACAGAAGATTTCATATCATCATTTATTTCAATTTTTTGTTAACCAGCTCTAACAAAAATTTTGGTAGCACCTTAGTAAAATACAGAGAAATATTCTTTTTTTTTTCCATGTACTTGTACATAATGATGATCCTAAATCATTCCATAAAATATACCCCAATTGATATATAATAATTGCAGTGCATATCAATTCTTTAACTTATACAAATCGTAAAATATCTGTAAATAACTTGCTTTAATCCATTGATTTTCTCCTTCATTATGTAAATTAAACTCTACACGACTATTTATACTTTCTATCACACAAAATCTTTTTTCTTTGTGATTTTTCAAAATTTTGATCACATGTTTTAGGATAACTACATTCGCCTATTAGAAATAAGATTATTCATAATCAATAACATAATAAAATCCTTATATATGAATCACATCACTAAGACAGTAATATCTATATGAATAAAATAAAATTATTTGAAATATATGATAAAGTGAATATATTACCAATTGATTCATTATTGCGATCTTCCAAAATGATTTGTCATGTTGTGACCAATAAGGTATTACCGACTTAAACATTCTGAATAGCAATAACATGGTGCAGTTGTTCTCTATCCAAACTAAATTAGTTATGAAAATATTGAATACAAAAAAATTCAACTCAATGAATGAAAACACCATCAAAATTATTTAAAGTAGAACTCCATCATAACGACTACAAGAGGAAACTTCTATTTAAGATTTTACATCTTTAAGTAAGCCAATAATTATGTTTTAGTTAGGGTATATCTTTTATCATAAAAATGAAAATATTGGATCTAACAAAAAATAATAAAATTTCACATGAAAATAAAAAGTAGATAAAGAAAATGTGTGTATCTATTATTGTCGTTCTTATTAGCATATTTTTCTTTACCGTTTTGCACTTACGTTTATGTAACTTTTCTTTGTTTTCAATTTCATGTTGTTTGTCAAGTCGTGTATCGAATACTTTCAAATCCTTTGAAATTCTGTGAGGGTCTTTCCTTTGTATGTTCAAACACTTTGAATTTTTGTAAAGTGTTCTTTATGCTAAGTTTATCAAGTAAGGTCAGTTTCTTTATTCTATTTCAATTTGATTCTGCAAAGTTCTTGTCTTCTTCTTCATTAATGAAAAAGCAAAGATTTTAATGCACATAAAACTAGTACTTGCAAAGAGGAGTAAGTTTTACTCTTAGATATTAAATTTTGAACCACGTTAATTGTTTGCGATCGCTAGAATCATTTGATATTCGATTGTTAAATAATTTGTATAACAAATTTGCACGCCTATCACGGCAATTTTATTGTTTTGAGCCATAATGTTTCATTACTTATAACTCTATTATTACTTTATGGTTATTTTCTTATTTAATTTTTCCTTCCTAATAGGATTAACAATTCCTAAGGTGGATTATTCCTTGTGTCTTTTTATAAAGAAAAGAATAAAGGATGGGATTGATAAAAAGAAAATAAATTTTCTCAACTAATATAATAAGTAAATGCAGAAGTTAAAGTTTTTAACTTCACGTGAACGTGGATTTAGAGTGTGAAATCACGTTTGTATTCAAAAGAAAAAAGTAACTAAACAAAAAATTAAAGAACGTACTTTTCATGGTCCAAACACCAAATTAAATACACCCTTCATAATTTGTAATAAGCAAGTCAAAATAATGATATGCTGACAAATTAGGTGGAGATGTCACCCTAGATTGGTCTTGCTTATTTTAGTATATAGTCTCCTATCACTACAAGAAAAACACAGAGTACCATCGATTTTACCGTCGGATTTTGTTATAAATTCATAACCCTGAAATATTATCGTCGGAATTGATGTTTCGACGGTAATATTTGGAGAAAAAAAAAGAAATTATGGCACGCTCACTATCGTTAGATTTACTGGCGGGTAAATCCGATGGTAACTTTGTTTAGTGAAACATTGCATTTTGCGCACATGAGAAACATTATCGTCGGTTAAATCCAACGGTAATCGTGCCCTAAATGAAAGCGTGAACGTCATCTCTCCCATTTCAAATTTCTCCTTCTCTCTCATCATCACCACCCTCTCTCTCTCATCACTGCTTTTACCTCCATTCTCTGTCCCTCTCGTCGTCGTTGTCACCTATCCACCCCTACAAGAAATGCACTGAGTATTGTCAAATTCATCAAATAATCTGCCAGTAAAAAATTTACCATCAGATTTACCGTTGTCCTTGAGTTGACGGTATAAATGTTGCCGAAAATTATTTACCAGCGGATTTTCTGTCGAGTTTTTCAGTGTATCTGATGGTAACTTTGGCGCCATTTCACGTGTTTAGGCGCCAAATTATCGTCGAATTTATCCGACAGTAAATTTGACGGTAGTATTTTTATTTTTTTTTTGGCATAGTTAAGCCACAATTAATAGACTCTTGTTAACAAAATTGTTGGTAGAAATTTAAAGCTAGCAAAAATCAATAAATTATTTTATTAAAAAATAAATTGTCTGAATACAATAAATATCATAGATGTAGAACACAATGAAGTAGACAAACAAAAATGCATAAAACTCTAACCCCTATATATCTTGATAATCTTCATTGTCATCGTCATTGGTGTTATGGTCCCCCTACTGAGGCGGCAGAGTAGATGCTGCCGTCGGTGCCCCACTAGCAGTGTTGCTGTTAGAACCAGCAGCGCCGCTGCCTCCAGCATGCATCTGCTGGCTTGTACTCCTCCATCTGTTATCGCAACCGATCGAGCTACTCTAGCTTCTCCATCAGGTCCGCCGAGCTGACAGCAACATGTTCAAGAAGGTCTTGATACCTTTGCTCAGACTGCTCCGCTTGCTGGTGAAGCTCATCTATTAGCTTTTGCACCTCATCCCTCAAGTCGACAACTTCCTGAGGATCAGCAAGGCTAGTGGCAGTGGAGCAAAGGTCACTGGCAAAGAATGACCCCAACTTGAAGTAGCGATTCTTGTGAAGTTCAGAGGCAGTCTCGTGCCAAACCCTATCAGAATCTACCACTAAGGTCTTGGATCTGGCTTCGTCATCCCTACTAAGCGGCTAAGATTGTTGGGACGCAGCCTCCAACCTCTACGTGTACTCCTCCTACGTTAAACACATTAGTTGTGATTAGGATACTAGTTAAATAATTGACTTTAAATCAAATAAAGTTGAAACTTAGGATTATTTTAAACTCACATATTGGGCCGCAGACCGCTCGTCAACAAATCTCTCCTTGTTTGCCTTCAAAGTAAGGGTATACTTGAAGGTCTCCGCTAGTATCGCCCCACGATCCAACGACTTAAACTACAAATTAATATATCAACTAATAAAATAAATGAACAAATTAAATAATGACATACAAATATATATGATAATCCAAAATCATCATCGTTAGTCCTAGATATGGTAATCATCATCCTTTTTATTATTATAATAATCCACCAAAATTCAACAACTAAGATCATCATATAATTCCCAAGCTACTGGCTATATATATGGTTATAATAAGTATCATCATCAAATTCAAAAATATTTTAAACCCTTAACATACTTATAGATAGATATACATAATATTGCTCATGGTCTCACATTAACAACATCATATAGTGATATATGGAATTAAACAAGTTAGAATAAAATTAAACTACTAGAAATTAAAACTAAAAGAAATAGATGAAGTAAGAAAAAGAACAATAAGAAGCTTGGAGTGACAAATATCCTTTATCTTTAGTCCTAGATATGGAGTAGTGATTTTTTTTTTCTTGACTATTATTCTAGTCTTCAACATCATCACTCCCATCATTATCACAAAATTCAGTTAAATGACAGCAAACTTTGGTAAATGAACAAAATAGGATAAAAAGAATTTAAGGAGTAATAAAATCTCCGAGTTTTAAGTGAAGCTCAGATTCTAATTTAGATGAGCGGGGCTAGTAGCTTTTTGTTTCTGAATAGTTTTGGCATCTCCCTTTATCCTTTGAAATTCAGAATGATTGGCATCCATAGGAACTCAGAATTCAGATAGTATTATTGATTCTCCTAGTCTAGTATGTTGATTCTTGAACACAGTTACTTTATGAGTCTTGGTCGTGGCCCTAAGCACCTTGTTTTCCAGTATTACCACCGGATACATAAATGCCACAGACACATAATTGGGTGAACCTTTTCGGATTGTGACTTAGCTTTGCTAAAGTCCCCAATTGGAGGTGTCCAGAGCTCTTAAGCACACTCTTTTGCCTTGGATCACGACTTTAACCACTCAGTCTCAAGTTCTTCACTTGGACCTACATGCCACAAGCACATGGTTAGGGACAACTTGATTTAGCCGCTTAAGCCTGGATTTATTTCCTTGGGCCCTCCTATCCATTGATGCTCAAAGCCTTGGATCCTTTTTACCCCTGCCTTTTGGTTTTAAGGGCTATTGGCTTTTTCTGCTTGCTTTTTCTTTTTCTTTCTATATTTTTTTCTCTTTTTTTTTTCGCACAAGCTTTTGCTTTTTCACTGCTTTTTCTTGCTTCAAGAATCAATTTTTTTTATTTTTCAGATCATCAATAATATTTCTCTTTTTCACCATTCTTTCATGAGCCAACAATTTTAACATTCATAAACAACAAGATCAAAAATATGCACTGTTCAAGCATTCATTCAGAAGACAAAAAGTATTGCCACCACATATAAATAATTAGAATTTTTCTTATTAAGAACTCGAAAAAAATATTGCCTCTTTATTCTAAAAATCTACTGTTTTAGTCATGTTTGATGATGATGAGAAAAATAAATTATAACTTAATTGGAATTAAATTCACAGTAGAGATACTAATTACTACTACTAATATATAACTTCTAAGGTAAATTTCTAATAAGAACAATTATCACAGAGTTAATGCAAAGATTAGAACTCAACGATCTTTATTTTGGGATGTGGATGTTCCTCTAGTCTGTGGGGTGCTTGGTCCTTCAAGAGATAATTTCTGACGCTTCAGTTCCTTCAAGTCACATCCTTGCTCTTCTTGTTCCCTTAGGTGCCATGATCTTTTAGAACAGTTATCACAGAGTTAATGCAAAGATTAGAACTCAACGACCTTTATTTTGGGAAGTGGATGTTCCTCTAGTCTGTGGGGTGCTTGGTCTTTCAAGAGATAATTTCTGACGCTTCAGTTCCTTCAAGTCACATCCTTGCTCTTCCTGTTCCCTTAGGTGCCATGATCTTGATGAGTTTTAGCTCAGTGATCATGGCAAATCACACCAAACTTAGAGGTTTGCTTGTCTTCAAGCAAAAGAAAGGATAGGAAAGGAATAGAGGGAGAGGCAATTTTGAAATTCAAAAGATATGATGAGTTTGAAAAAGATTTGAAAAAGAGTTGGATTGGAAAAAGATTTGTGTTTATGGATTAAGATATATTTGATATTTTTGAAAAAAAAGGATTTTAGAAATTAGGGTTTTTAGAAATTAGGATTAAATTTTTTTTTTTGAAATTAAAGGATGACATTTTGAAACATGTTTATGCAAGAAATCATGAATTGAAACATAAAAATTTAGAAAATTTGTGAAGAAAAACGAATTTTACCTCCTCCCCACCATCCTGGCGTTAAACGCCCAAATGCTGCATGTTTTGGGCGTTTAACGCCCAATTGCTGCTTCTCCTGGGCGTTCAACGCCCAGCTGTTGCTTCTTTCTGGCGTTGAACGCCAGGAAGTCCTTTGGCACTGGGCGTTTTTCTGAACGCCCAGGACGCTGTCAATCTGGCGTTAAACGCCCAGATGGCTACCCTTACTGGCGTTGAACGCCCAGTGGGTGCTTCTTTTGGGCGTTCAACGCCTAAAATGTTTCTTACTGGCTTTTTTTTTCGCCAGTGAACTTCCAAATTCCCTTGTAACTCTGTGAATTCAAGCAATTGCTATTTTACCTTGAAGATACTTTGACATATACCTGTAAAAATCAATTAATTAACAAAAACAAATAAAATTAAATTTTGTAAATGGCTGGGTTGCCTCCCAGCAAGCGCTTCTTTATTGTCATTAGCTGGACTATTACTGAGCTTTAATCAAGCCTTAGTTTTGAGCATTCTTGCTCAAACTTGCCTTCAAGATAATGTTTGACTCTCTGTCCATTAACAATGAACTTTTTATTAGAATCATTATCCTGAAGCTCTACGTATCCATATGGTGATACGCTTGTGATCACATATGGACCTCTCCACCGGGACTTCAATTTCCCGGGGAATAATTTGAGCCTAAAATTGAATAGCAGAACTTTCTGTCCCGGCTCAAAGACTCTGGATGACAATTTCTTATCATGCCATCTTTTTGCTTTCTCTTTGTATATTTTTGCATTCTCAAAAGCATTGAGTCTAAATTCATCTATCTCATTTAACTGGAGCAATCGTTTTTCTCCAGCTAACTTGGCATCAAGGTTCAGGAATGGTTGCCCAGTAGGCCTTATGTTCCAGTTCCACTGGCAAGTGACATGCCTTTCTATACACAAGCTGGTATGGAGAGGTCCCTATAGGGGTCTTGAATGCTGTTCTGTATGCCCATAGAGCATCATCCAAGCTTCTTGCCCAATCCCTTCTATGGTTAATTACAGTCCGTTCCAGGATTCTTTTGAGTTCTCTATTTGAGACTTCAGCTTGCCTATTAGTCTGTGGGTGATATGGAGTGGCCACCCTGTGGCTGACTCCATAACGAACCAAAGCAGAATAGAGATGTTTATTGCAAAAATGAGTGCCCCCATCACTGATTAGTACTCTAGGGGTGCCAAATCTGCTGAAGATGTATTTCTGGAGGAATTTTAACACTGTCTTAGTGTCATTAGTGGGTGTAGCAATAGCTTCCACCCATTTGGATACATAATCCACTGCCACCAGAATGTAAGTGTTTGAGTATGATGGTGGGAAAGGCCCCATGAAATCAATACCCCATACATCAAACAACTCAATCTCCAAGATCCCTTGTTGAGGCATGGCATAACTGTGAGGCAGATTGCCAGATCTTTGGCGACTGTCACAATTAAGTACAAACACTCGGGAATCCTTATAGAGAGTAGACCAGTAGAAGCCACATTGGAGGACTCTTGTGGCTGTTCGCTCACTTCCAAAATGTCCTCCATACTATGATCCATGGCAGTGCCAGAGGATCTTCTGTGCTTCTTCTTTAGGCACACATCTACGGATTACTCCGTCTGCACATCTCTTGAAGAGATATGGTTCATCCCAAAGATAGTACTTTGCATCCGTGATCAACTTCTTTGATTGCTGCCTACTGTACTCTTTGGGTATGAATCTCACTGCCTTATAGTTTGCAATGTCTATAAACCACGGCACTTCCTGGATGGCAAAGAGTTGCTCATCCGGAAAGGTCTCGGAGATCTCAGTAAGAGGGAGGGACGCCCCTTCTACTGGTTCTATTCGGGACAGGTGATCTGCTACTTGGTTCTCTATCCCTTTTCTGTCTCTTATTTCTATATCAAACTCTTGCAGAAGCAACACCCATCTGATGAGTTTGGGTTTTGAATTTTGCTTTGTGAGTAGATATTTAAGAGCAGCATGATCAGTGTACACAATCACTTTTGATCCTACTAAATAGGATCTGAACTTGTCAATGGCATAAACCACTGCAAGTAGCTCTTTTTCTGTGGTTGTATAGTTCTTCTGTGCGTCATTTAAAACTCGACTGGCATAGTAAATGACGTGCAGAAGCTTGTCATGCCTTTGTCCCAACACTGCACCAATGGCATGATCACTGGCATCACACATTAGTTCAAATGGCAATGTCCAGTTTGGTGCAGAGATGATTAGTGCTGTGACCAATTTAGCTTTCAGAGTCTCAAATGCCTGCAGACACTCCTTATCAAAGACAAATGGCGTGTCAATAGCTAGCAGGTTGCTTAGAGGTTTGGCAATTTTTGAAAAATCCTTTATAAACCTCCTATAGAATCCTGCATGCCCCAGAAAGCTTCTGATTGCCTTAACATTGGCAGGTGGTGGTAATTTTTCAATTACCTCTACCTTAGCTTGATCCACCTCTATTCCCTTGTTCGAAATTTTGTGCCCAAGGACAATTCCTTCAGTCACCATAAAGTGACACTTCTCCCAGTTTAAAACCAGGTTAGTCTATTGGCATCTCTTTAGAACAAGTGCTAGATGGCCAAGACAGGAGCTGAATGAGTCTCCAAATACTGAAAAGTCATCCATGAAGACTTCCAAAAATTTTTCCACCATATCAGAGAAAATTGAGATCATGCACCTTTGAAAGGTTGCAGGTGCATTGCACAAGCCAAATGGCATCCTTCTGTATGCAAATACTCCGGATGGACATGTGAATGCCGTTTTCTCTTGATCTTTTGGATCTACTGCAATTTGATTATAACCTGAATATCCATCCAGGAAGCAGTAGTATTCATGACCTGCTAGTCTTTCTAGCATCTGGTCTATGAATGGTAAAGGAAAATGATCCCTTCTGGTAGCTGTATTGAGCCTTCTATAATCAATACACATACGCCACCCTGTAACTGTTCTTGTAGGAACCAGTTCATTTTTTTCATTATGAACCACTGTCATGCCACCTTTCTTAGGGACGACTTGGACAGGGCTTACCCAGGGGCTATCAGAAATAGGATAAATAATCCCAGCCTCTAGTAATTTAGTGACCTCTTTCTGCACCACCTCCTTCATGGCTGGATTCAGCCGCCTTTGTGGTTGGACCACTGGCTTGGCGTCACCCTCCAATAGGATCTTGTGCATGCATTTGGCTGGGCTAATGCCCTTAAGATCACTGATGGACCACCCAGGAGCTGTCTTATGTGCCCTTAGCACTTGAATTAGTGCTTCCTCTTCCTGTGGCTCTAAGGTAGAGCTTATGATTACAGGAAAGGTATCACCTTCTCCCAGAAATGCATATTTCAGGGATGGTGGTAATGGTTTGAGCTCGGGTTTGGGAGGTTTCTCCTCTTCCTGAGGGATTTTCAGAGGTTCTATTATTCTCTCTGATTCCTCCAAATCAGGCTGAACATCCTTAAAGATGTCCTCTAGCTCTGATTCGAGACTCTCAGCCATATTGACCTCTCTTACCAGAGATTCAATAATATCAACACTCATGCAGTCATTTGGGGTGTCTAGATGTTGCATGGCTTTGACAACATTCAACTTGAACTCCTCCTCATTGACTCTCAGGGTTACTTCCCCTTTTTGGACGTCAATGAGGGTTCGGCTAGTTGCTAGGAAAGGTCTTCCTAGAATGAGAGTTGCACTCTTGTGCTCCTCCATTTCCAGCTCCACAAAGTCAGTGAGAAAGGCAAATGGCCCAACCTTGACAATCATATCTTCAATCACGCCTGATGGGTATTTAATGGAGCCATCAGCAAGTTGAAGACATATCCGGGTTGGTTTGACTTCTTCAGTCAAACCAAGCTTTGTGATAATAGATGCAGGTATTAGGTTGATACTTGCCCCAAGATCACATAGAGCTTGCTTGGTACAATTACCCTCTAATGTGCATGGTGGTGCACGAAATTGCAATCACACTTTTGCAACTCCGCACAACTAACCAGCAAGTGTACTGGGTCGTCCAAGTAATACCTTGCGTGAGCAAGGGTCGATCCCACAGAGATTGTCGGCTTGAAGCAAGCTATGGTTATCTTGTAAATCTTAGTCAGGATATCAGAAATTATCAGGATTGATTGTAAAAAGCAAAAGAACATGAAATGGTTACTTGTATTGCAGTAATGGAGAATGGGTTGAGGTTTTGGAGATGCTCCATCTTCCGAATCTCTGCTTTCCTACTGTCTTCTTCATCAAACACGCAAGGCTCCTTCCATGGCAAGCTATATGTAGGGTTTCACCATTGTCAGTGGCTACCTCCCATCCTCTCAGTGAAAATACGTCCCTGATGCTCTGTCACAGCATAGGCTAATCATCTGTCGGTTCTCAATCAGGCCGGAATAGAATCCAGTGATTCTTTTGCGTCTGTCACTAACGCCCCGCCCTCAGGAGTTTGAAGCACGTCACAGTCATTCAGTCATTGAATCCTACTCAGAATACCACAGACAAGGTTTAGACCTTCCAGATTCTCTTGAATGCCGCCATCAGTTCTAGCTTATACCACGAAGATCCCGATTAAAGAATCCAAGAGATAACTACTCAATCTAAGATAGAACAGAGGTGGTTGTCAGGCACATGTTCATAGTTGAGAATGATGATGATTGTCACGGATCATCACATTCATCCGGATTAAGAACAAGTGTTATCTTAGAATCGAAGCAAGCATGATTGAATAAGAAACAGTAGTAATTGCATTAATTCATCAAGACACAGCAGAGCTCCTCACCCCCAACCATGGGGTTTAGAGGCTCATACTGTGGAAAGAAACGTGTAAAATGTTATGAGATCATAAGGTACGGATACATGTCAAAGATCCTATAAGTAGTAAACTAGTGTCCTAAGGTTTACAGAAATGAGTAAATGACAGAAAAATCCACTTTCGGGCCACTTGGTGTGTGCTTGGGCTGAGCAATGAAGGAATTTCGTGTAGAGACCTTTTCTGGAGTTAAACGCCAGCTTCATGCCAGTTTGGGCGTTTAACTCCAAATTTTATGCCAGTTCCGGCGTTTAACGCTGGAATTTCTGTAGGTGACTTTGAGCGCCGGTTTGGGCCATCAAATCTGGGCAAAGTATGGACTATTATATATTGCTGGAAAGCCCAGGATGTCTACTTTCCAATGCCGTTGAGAGCGCGCCAATTGGGCTTCTGTAGCTCCAGAAAATCCACTTTGAGTGCAGGGAGGTCAGAATCCAACAGCATCTGCAGTCCTTTTTGGTCTCTGGATCAGATTTTTGCTCAGGACCCTCAATTTCAGTCAGAAAATACCTGAAATCACAGAAAAACACACAAACTCATAGTAAAGTCCAGAAAAGTGAATTTTAATTAAAAACTAATAAAAATATACTAAAAACTAACTAAAAGATACTAAAAACATACTAAAAACAATGCCAAAAAGCATACAAATTATCCGCTCATCACAACACCAAACTTAAATTGTTGCTTGTCCCCAAGCAACTGAAAATCAAAATAGGATAAAAAGAAGAGAATATACTATAGACTCCAAATATCAAAGAAACATAGCTCCAATTAGATGAGCGGGACTAGTAGCTTTTTGCCTCCGAACAGTTTTGGCATCTCACTCTATCCTTTGAAGTTCAGAATGATTGGCATCTATAAGAACTCAGAACTCAGATAGTGTTATTGATTCTCCTAGTTAAGTATATTGATTCTTGAACATAGCCAGTGTATGAGTCTTGGCTGTGGCCCAAAGCACTCTGTCTTCCAGTATTACCACCGGATACATACATGCCACAGACACATAATTGGGTGAACCTTTTTAGATTGTGACTCAGCTTTGCTAAAGTCCCCAATTAGAGGTGTCCAGGGTTCTTAAGCACACTCTTTTGCCTTGGATCACAACTTTTTTCCTTCTTTTTCTTTCTTTTTCTCTCTTTTTTTTTCTCGAAAATATATATATATATATATATATATATATATATATTTTGACTGCTTTTTCTTGCTTCAAGAATCAATTTGATGATTTTTCAGATCCTCAATAACAGTTCTCTTTCTCCTCATTCTTTCAAGAGCCAACAATTTTAACATTCTTAAAACAACAAATTCAAAAGACATATGCACTGTTCAAGCATTCATTCAGAAAACAAAAAGTATTGTCACCACATCAAACTAATTCAACTAGTTTCAAGGATAAATTTCGAAATCCTGTACTTCTTGTTCTTTTGTGATTAAAGCATTTTTCTTTTAAGAGAGGTGATGGATTCATAGGACATTCATAGCTTTAAGGCATAGACTTTATTAATTTTATTAATTAAGAACAAGACTAAAAAAAAAATAAATATAAGATAAAACTAAAAATAGGAGAGAAAAAAAAAACGAAAATATATAAAAAAAAAACGAAAAAGAATAGGCTCCTAATGATAGAGGTTTTCACAGAGTTAGGACTCAACAACCTTGATTTTGAGAAGTGGATGCTCCCTCAGCTTGAGAGGAGAACTTTTGGCGTTTCATCTCTTGAATTTCACGCCCCTGCTTCTCTTGTTCCTTCAGCAATTTGCAGAGCATGCAGTTCTGATTCTGCTGTTCTTCCTTCAGTTGCTCCATAGTCTCTTGCAACTTGTTAATAGATGCTTATAGGTTGGCCCAGTAGCCAATTTCAGGGAATTCAGGGAGGAACTCATGCGCCCTTCTTTTGATAGAGTTGTCTTGCACTTGTCCTTCCATTGACTTCTTGGTGATTGGGTGTTCAATGGGTATGAACTCATCTACTCCCATCTTCACCCCAGCCTCTTTATAGAGCAAGGAAATCAAGCTTGGATAAGCCAATTTGGCTTCAGTGGAATTCTTATTTGCAATTGTGTAGATCTCACAAGCAATCACATGATGGACCTCCACCTCTTTTCCAAGCATAATGCAATGAATCATCACTGCTCTCTTGATGGTGACCTCAGAACGGTTGCTAGTGGGCAATATGGAACGCCCAATGAAGTCTAGCCAACCTTTTGCAATTGGCTTGAGGTCTCCCCTCTTGAGTTGGTTTGGGACACCCTTAGAATTGGTTATCCACTTAGTCCCAGGGAGGCATATGTCCTCTAGAACTTGATCTAACCCTTTATCTACTCTCACCATCCTCCTATTGAAGGAGTCAGGATCATCTTGCAGTTGAGGCAACTTGAAGATTTCTCTTATTTTGTCCAGATGGAAGTACATAACTTTCCCTCTGACCATGGTTCTGTAGGTATGGTAAGCGGTTCCAGTCATTCTTTGCTTATCTGTTAGCCACAGATTTGAGTAGAATTCCTGAACCATGTTCCTTCCAACCTTTGTCTCAGGATTGGTTAGAACTTCCCATCCCCTGTTTCGAATTTGCTCTTGGATCCCCGGATATTCATCTTCTTTCAGATCAAATTTAACTTCCGGGATCACTGACCTCAGACCCATTATTTTGTGATAATGGTCTTCATGTTCTTTAGTTAAGAACTTCTCTTGATTCCAAAGATTCTTTGGATTATTCTCTTTCTTGCCTCTTAAATTGGTTTGTTTTCCCTTAGGAGCCATGATATTGATGAATCTTGGCTTAGTGATCACGGAAAAGCACACCAAACTTAGAGGTTTGCTTGTCCTCAAGCAAAAGAAAAGAGAGAAGAGAGGGGGAGGAAGAGGAAATTCGAATGGTGTGGTTGGAAGAGGGGGAACAAACGTGTATTTATAAGGTGGGGAGGGGAGTTTTCGAAAAAAAAAAAGAGAGAGAGATTTGAAAAGATATGGAAAGAAATTGAGAAAAGGGTGAGTTTGTGAAGAAGATTTGGGATTAATTTGAAATAGATTTGAAGAATGGTTTTGATTTGTGAAGATTTGAAAGTGAATGATGGAAGGTTGAAGTGCATTTATGTAGAAGAGTATGGTTAAAAAGAGGAAAGTTTGAAAAAAATTGAGTTGAAAACAAAAATGTGGTCCCCCCCACCTTTCTGGCGTTAAACGCCCAGAATGGCACCCATTCTGGCGTTTAACGCCCATTTGCTACCCCTTTTGGGCGTTTAACGCCCAGCCAGGTGCCCTGGCTGGCGTTAAACGCCAGAAATCCTTTGTCACTGGGCGTTTTTCCAAAACGCCCAGGACGCTGCACACCTGGCGTTAAACGCCCAGAATGGTGCCCATTCTGGCGTTTAACGCCCAAAATGGTACCATTACTGGCGTTAAACACCCAGAATGGTGCCCATTCTGGCGTTTCGCCAGTAAGCTCATTTTCTCTGCTTTTTGAGCTGAATCCTTCTGTAACTCTGTGAATTCCTTCATTTTTGATACTTGCCTCTGTAAGAACAATTCATACAACTCTCTAATGACTGGGTTGCCTCCCAGCAAGCGCTTCTTTATTGTCTTTAGCTGGACTTTCACTGAGAATCACTCAAACCTCAGTTTTGAGCATTCCTGCTCAAAATTTCCTTCAAGATAGTGCTTGATTCTCTGTCCATTTACAATGAACTTTCTGTCAGAATCAGTATCCTGAAGCTCAACATATCCATATGGTGAGACTCCTGTAATCACATACGGACCCCTCCACCGGGATTTGAGTTTTCCTGGAAACAGTTTGAGCCTGGAGTTGAAGAGCAGAACTTTTTGTCCTGGCTCAAAGATTCTGGTTGACAATCTCTTGTCATGCCACTTCTTTGCCTTTTCCTTATAAATTTTTGCATTTTCAAAGGCATTGAGTCTGAACTCCTCTAGCTCATTTAGCTGGAGCAGTCTTTTCTCACCAGCTAACTGTGCATCCATGTTTAGGAATCTGGTTGCCCAGTAGGCTTTATGTTCCAGTTCCACAGGCAAATGACAGGCCTTCCCATACACCAGTTGGTATGGAGAGGTTCCTATAGGAGTCTTGAATGCTGTTCTGTATGCCCATAGAGCATCATCCAAGCTCTTTGCCCAATCCTTTCTCCGGGCTATTACAGTCCGTTCTAGGATTCTCTTTAGCTCTCTGTTAGAGACTTCAGCTTGCCCATTTGTCTGTGGATGATACGGAGTTGCCACTTTATGGCTGATTCCATATCTAACCATAGCAGAGTATAGCTGTTTATTGCAGAAATGAGTGCCCCCGTCACTGATTAGCACTCTGGGAACGCCAAACCTGCTGAAAATGTTTTTCTGGAGGAATTTCAGCACGGTCTTGGTATCATTAGTGGGTGTAGCAATTGCTTCTACCCACTTAGATACATAGTCCACTGCTACCAGAATGTAAGTGTTTGAGTATGATGGTGGGAATGGCCCCATGAAATCAATTCCCCATACATCAAACAATTCTATCTCTAATATCCCTTGTTGAGGCATGGCATATCCGTGAGGTAGGTTACCAGCTCTTTGGCAACTGTCACAGTTACGCACGAACTCTCGGGAATCTTTATAGAGAGTAGGCCAGTAGAATCCACACTGGAGGACTTTAGTGGCTGTTCGCTCACTTCCAAAATGTCCTCCATAATGTGATCCATGGCAGTGCCATAGGATCCTTTGTGCTTCTTCTCTGGGTACACATCTGCGGATCACTCCGTCAGCACATCTCTTAAAGAGATATGGTTCATCCCAAAGGTAATACTTGGCATCTGAAATTAATTTCTTTCTTTGTACACTACTGTACTCCTTGGGTATGAACCTTACAGCTTTATAATTTGCAATGTCTGCAAACCATGGAGCTTCCTGGATGGCAAAGAGTTGCTCATCTGGGAAAGTCTCAGAGATCTCAGTAGAAGGGAGGGACGCCCCAGCTACTGGTTCTATTCTGGACAGATGATCAGCTACTTGATTCTCTGTCCCTTTTCTGTCTCTTATTTCTATATCAAACTCTTGCAGAAGCAACACCCATCTTATAAGCCTGGGTTTTGAATCCTGCTTTGTGAGTAAATATTTAAGAGCAGCATGGTCAGTGTACACAATCACCTTTGATCCCACTAAGTAGGATCTAAACTTGTCAATGGCATAGACCACTGCAAGTAATTCTTTTTCTGTGGTTGTGTAATTCTTCTGTGCATCATTTAGAACACGGCTAGCATAATAAATGACATGCAGAAGTTTGTTATGCCTCTGTCCCAACACTGCACCAATGGCATGATCACTGGCATCACACATTAATTCAAATGGTAATGCCCAATCTGGTGCAGAGATGACTGGTGCTGTGACCAGCTTAGCTTTCAGGGTCTCAAATGCCTGCAAACACTGTGTGTCAAACACAAATGGCGTGTCAGCAGCTAGCAGGTTACTTAAAGGTTTTGCAATTTTCGAAAAATCCCTGATAAACCTTCTATAGAATCCTGCATGCCCCAGAAAGCTTCTGATTGCCTTCACATTGGTGGGTGGTGGTAATTTTTCAATTACCTCTACCTTTGCCTTATCCACCTCTATTCCCCTGCTTGAAATTTTGTGCCCAAGGACAATTCCTTCAGTCACCATAAAGTGACATTTCTCCCAGTTTAAAACCAGGTTAGTTTCTTGGCATCTTTTCAGGACAAGTGATAGGTGGTTAAGACAGGAGCTGAATGAGTCTCCATATACTGAAAAGTCATCCATGAAGACTTCCAGAAATTTCTCTACCATATCTGAGAAGATAGAGAGCATGCACCTCTGAAAGGTTGCAGGTGCATTGCACAGACCAAAAGGCATCCTTCTGTAGGCAAACACGCCAGAAGGGCAAGTGAATGCTGTCTTCTCTTGGTCCTGGGGATCTACTACAATTTGGTTGTAGCCTGAATAGCCATCCAAAAAGCAGTAGTAATCATGACCAGCTAGTCTTTCTAGCATTTGGTCTATGAATGGTAAAGGAAAATGATCCTTTCTGGTGGCTGTATTGAGCCTTCTGTAGTCAATACACATGCGCCACCCTGTGACTGTTCTTGTAGGAACCAGTTCATTTTTTTCATTATGAACCACTGTCATGCCTCCCTTTTTGGGAACAACTTGGACAGGGCTCACCCAGGGGCTATCAGAAATAGGATAAATAATCCCAGCCTCCAGTAGTTTAGTGACCTCTTTCTGCACCACCTCCTTCATGGCAGGATTTAGCCTCCTCTGTGGTTAGACCACTGGTTTGGCATTATCCTCCAATAGGATCTTATGCATGCATCTAGCTGGGCTAATGCCCTTAAGATCACTTGTGGACCACCCAAGAGCTGTCTTGTGTGTCCTTAGCACTTTAATCAGTGCTTCCTCTTCCTGTGAGTTTAAAGCAGAGCTTATGATCACTGGAAAAGTGTCACCCTCTCCCAGAAAGGCATATTTCAGGGATGATGGTAGTGGTTTGAGTTCAGGCTTAGGAGGCTTATCCTCTTCCTGAGGAATTTTCGAAAATTCCTTTGCCTCCTCTAGTTCTTCTTGATCAGGTTGAGCATCTTTGAAGATGTCCTCAAGCTCTGATTCTAGGCTTTCAGCCATATTGATTTCTTCTACCAGAGAATCAATAATGTCAACGCCTATGCAGTCATCTGGTGTGTCTGGATGCTGCATAGCTTTCACAGCATTCAACTTGAACTCCTCCTCATTGACTCTCAAGGTTACTTCCCCCTTTTGTACATCAATGAGAGTTCGTCCAGTTTCTAGGAAAGGTCTTCCTAGAATGAGAGTTGCACTTTTGTGCTCCTCCATTTCCAGCACCACAAAGTCAGTTGGAAAGGCAAATGGCCCAACCTTGACAATCATGTCCTCTATTATGCCTGATGGGTGTTTAATGGACCCATCAGCAAGTTGGAGGCATATCCTGGTTGGTTTGACTTCTCCAATCAACCCAAGCTTTCTGATAGTGGATGCAGGTATTAGATTGATGCTTGCTCCAAGATCACATAAAGCTGTCTTGGTGCAAGTGCCTTCCAATGTGCATGGTATCAGAAAGCTTCCAGGATCTTGAAGCTTTTTTGGTAAGCTTTTTAGAATGACTGCACTGCATTCTTCAGTGAGAAACACTTTTTCCGTTTCTCTCCAATCCTTCTTATGACTTAAGATTTCCTTCATGAACTTAGCATAAGAAGGTATTTGCTCAAGTGCCTCTGCAAACGGAATCTTTATTTCAAGAGTCCTTAAATAGTCTGCAAAGCGGGCAAATTGCTTATCCTGTTCCGCCTTGCGGAGTTTCTGAGGATAAGGCATCTTGGCTTGATATTCTTCAACCTTAGATGCTGCAGGTTTATTCCTTACAGAAGTGGTTGAAGAAGCCTTTTTAGAGGGATTACTGTCAGCACTCTCAGGTGTCTGATCCTCCCTTGGCGTTTGGACGCCAGAATTGGGTGGAAAATGGGCGTTTAACGCCAACTTTTCCCCCTTTTCTGGCGTTTGAACGCCAGAACTGGGCAAGGGATGGGCGTTTAACGCCAATTTTCCTTCCCTTTCTGGCGTTTGAACGCCAATATTCCTCTCTGGGCTCTTATTGTCCTCAGAGGGATTTTGAACAGTGGTTTGGTTGTCCTCTGTCATTTGTTCCTTGTTTGGCTTTTTGCTCTTTTGAGCAGTGTTATTCAAGGTCTTCCCACTCCTCAATTGAACTGCTTGACACTCCTCTGTTATTTGTTTAGATATTTGTTGTTTTGCTTGATTCAACTGTAGTTCTATGCTCTTATTAGCAACTTTAGTTTCATGGAGCATCTCTTTAAATTTTGCTAACTGTTCTGTCATCAGGAGCAATTGTTGATTAAGCTCATTCATCTGTTCTTGAGGATTAGGATCAGTGACTAATGCCATGACTTCCTCCTTTGGAACGAACTCATTGCTAGAATACAAGTATTGGTTTCTAGCAACAGTGTCTATAAGCTCTTGAGCTTCTTCAATTGTCTTCCTCATGTGTATAGATCCACCAGCTGAGTGGTCTAAAGACATCTGAGCTTTTTCTGTAAGCCCATAGTAGAAAATGTCTAACTGGACCCACTCTGAAAACATTTCAGAGGGACATTTCCTTAGCATACCTCTGTACCTCTCCCAGGCATTGTAAAGGGATTCATTATCCTCTTGTTTAAAGCCTTTGATGTCCAGCCTTAGCTGTGTCATCCTCTTTGGAGGGTAAAAATGATTCAGGAATTTGTCTGACAACTGTTTCCATGTCTTTATGCTTGCTGTAGGTTGGTTATTCAACCACCTTTTAGCTTGATCTTTTACAGCAAATGGAAACAGTAATAGTTTGTAGACATCCTGATCTACCTCTTTATCATGCACTGTGTCAGCAATTTGTAAGAACTGTGCCAGAAACTCAGTAGGTTCTTCCTGTGGAAGACCGGAATACTGGCAATTTTGCTGCACTATGATAATGAGTTGAGGGTTTAGCTCAAAGCTGCTTGCTTTGATGGGAGGTATACAGATGCTACTCCCATATGCAGCTGTAATGGGGTTAGCATATGACCCCAGAGTCCTCTTGGACTGATTAATTCCACTTAAGTCCATAATGGACAGAAGGGAAATGATGATGATTGCAAAGAGATAAATTTTGTTTATTTTTTTTTTTGAAATAACCGAAAAAAAAGAAAATCAAAATAAAATAAAATAAGACAAAAGGAAAATAAAATAAAATTCGAAAATTAAAAATAAAATAAGATCAAAGCAAATTGAGAACTGAATCAATTAGTAAAGAAAAAGATTTTGAAAACAGCAATTAAGAAGATATGATTGAAAAATTTTTATGAAAAAGATTTGATTTTTGAAAAGAGGAAAGAGAAAAACACAAAATGACACCAAACTTAAAACTTTAGAAAATCTAACACCTATTTTTTTCGAAAATTTTGAAAGGAAAAACACAAAGAGGACACCAAACTTAGAACTTTTATGAATCAAAAAGGGACTAAGAATATGCAAAAACGAAAAATTTTTTTAAAAGAAAAATAAAAGCATGCAATTGACACCAAACTTAGAATATGAAACTAGACTCAACTAAAAGACTCTAAACCAACAAAAATAGTCCTAATCTAAGCAACAAGATAAGCCGTCAGTTGTCCAAACTCGAACAATCCCCGGCAACGGCGCCAAAAACTTGGTGCACGAAATTGCAATCACACTTTTGCAACTCCGCACAACTAACCAGCAAGTGTACTGGGTCGTCCAAGTAATACCTTGCGTGAGCAAGGGTCAATCCCACAGAGATTGTCGGCTTGAAGCAAGCTATGGTTATCTTGTAAATCTTAGTCAGGATATTAGAAATTATCAGGATTGATTGTAAAAAGCAAAAGAACATGAAATGGTTACTTGTATTGCAGTAATGGAGAATGGGTTGAGGTTTTGGAGATGCTCCATCTTCCGAATCTCTGCTTTCCTACTGTCTTCTTCATCAAACACGCAAGGCTCCTTCCATGGCAAGCTGTATGTAGGGTTTCACCATTGTCAGTGGCTACCTCCCATCCTCTCAGTGAAAATACGTCCCTGATGCTCTGTCACAGCATAGGCTAATCATCTGTCGGTTCTCAATCAGGCCGGAATAGAATCCAGTGATTCTTTTGCGTCTGTCACTAACGCCCCGCCCTCAGGAGTTTGAAGCACGTCACAGTCATTCAGTCATTGAATCCTACTCAGAATACCACAGACAAGGTTTAGACCTTTCGGATTCTCTTGAATGCCGCCATCAGTTCTAGCTTATACCACGAAGATCCCGATTAAAGAATCCAAGAGATAACTACTCAATCTAAGATAGAACAGAGGTGGTTGTCAGGCACATGTTCATAGTTGAGAATGATGATGATTGTCACGGATCATCACATTCATCCGGATTAAGAACAAGTGTTATCTTAGAATCGAAGCAAGCATGATTGAATAAGAAACAGTAGTAATTGCATTAATTCATCAAGACACAGCAGAGCTCCTCACCCCCAACCATGGGGTTTAGAGGCTCATACTGTGGAAAGAAACGTGTAAAAATGTTATGAGATCATAAGGTACGGATACAATGTCAAAAGATCCTATAAGTAGTAAACTAGTGTCCTAAGGTTTACAGAAATGAGTAAATGACAGAAAAATCCACTTCCGGGCCCACTTGGTGTGTGCTTGGGCTGAGCAATGAAGGAATTTCGTGTAGAGACCTTTTCTGGAGTTAAACGCCAGCTTTCATGCCAGTTTGGGCGTTTAACTCCAAATTTTATGCCAGTTCCGGCGTTTAACGCTGGAATTTCTGTAGGTAACTTTGAGCGCCGGTTTGGGCCATCAAATCTTGGGCAAAGTATGGACTATTATATATTGCTGGAAAGCCCAGGATGTCTACTTTCCAATGCCGTTGAGAGCGAGCCAATTGGGCTTCTGTAGCTCCAGAAAATCCACTTTGAGTGCAGGGAGGTCAGAATCCAACAGCATCTGCAGTCCTTTTTGGTCTCTGGATCAGATTTTTGCTCAGGACCCTCAATTTCAGTCAGAAAATACCTGAAATCACAGAAAAACACACAAACTCATAGTAAAGTCCAGAAAAGTGAATTTTAATTAAAAACTAATAAAAATATACTAAAAACTAACTAAAAGATACTAAAAACATACTAAAAACAATGCCAAAAAGCATACAAATTATCCGCTCATCACATGGTATCATAAAGCTCCCGGGGTCTTTAAGCTTCTCAGGTAAGCTTTTCAGAATGACTGCACTGCATTCTTCAGTGAGGTAAAATTTTTCAGTTTCTCTCCAATCCTTCTTATGACTTAAGATCTCTTTCATGAACTTAGCATAGGAGGGTATTTGCTCAAGTGCTTCTGCAAACAGAATCTTTATTTCAAGAGTCCTGAGATAGTCTGCAAAGCGGGCAAATTGCTTATCCTGTTCCGCTTGGCAGAGTTTTTGAAGATAAGGCATTTTGGCTTTGTATTCCTCAACCTTAGTTGCTGCAGGTTTATTGCCTGTAGAAGTGAGTTGGGAAGCCTTTTTAGAAGGGTTGTTATCAGCACTTGTATGTGTCTGATCCCCCACTGGCATTTGAATGCCAGAGGTGGAAGCTGGAGTGGCGTTAGACGCCAGCTCCTTGCTTGTTTCTGGCGTCTGAACGCCAGAACTGTGCTCCCTTTGGGTGTTCAACGCCAAATCCTTGCTTGTTTCTGGCGTTGAATGCCAGGAATGAGCATGGTTTGGGCGTTCAGCGCCAGCATTATTCCTCTCTGGGCTCTGATTGTCCTCAGGGGGATTTTGAGTAGTCATTTGTTCATTTCTTGGCTTCGTGCTGCTTTGAAGTGAGGTATTTAATGTTTTTCCACTTCTTAACTGGACTGCTTGGCATTCTTCTGTTATTTATTTTGACAGTTGCTTTTCTGTTTGCTTTAACTGTACTTCCATATTCCTGTTAGCCATTCTTGTTTCTTGTAGTATTTCCTTGAATTCGGCTAGCTGCTGAGTTAGAAAATCCAGCTGCTGATTGAATTCATTAGCCTGATCTATAGGACTGAGTTCAGCAGTTATTGTTTTAGCTTCTTCTTTCATGGAAGATTCACTACTTAGGTACAGATGCTGATTTCTGGCAACTGTATCAATAAGCTATTGAGCTTCTTCAATTTTTTTTCTCATATGTATAGATCCACCAGCTGAGTGATCTAGAGAAATCTGAGCTTTTTCTGTAAGCCCATAGTAGAAGATGTCTAATTGCACCCACTCTAAAAACATTTCAGCGGGGAATTTTCTCAGCATCTCTCTGTATCTCTCCCAAGCATCATAAAGAGATTCATTATCTCCTTGTTTGAAGCCTTGGATGCTCAGCTTTAGCTGTGTCATCCGTTTTGGAGGAAAATAGTGATTCAGGAATTTTTCTGACAGCTGTTTCCATGTCCTTATGCTGTTCTTAGGTTGGTTGTTTAACCACCTCTTAGCTTGATCTTTTACAGCAAATGGAAACAGTAATAATCTGTAGACATCCTGATCTACTTCCTTATCATGTACTGTGTCAGCACTTTATAAAAATTGTACCAGAAACTCTGTAGGTTCTTCATGTGGAAGACCGGAATACTAGCAGCTTTGCTGCACCATAATAATGAGCTGAGGATTCAACTCAAAGCTACTAACTCCAATGGAGGGTATACAGATACTACTCCCATATGAAGCAGTAGTGGGGTTAGCATATGACCCCAGAGTCCTCCTGGACTGTTCATTTCCACTTAGTTCCATGATGGAGCAAGGGAGATGGTATGGATGTTGATATTATCTATTTTATTATAAGAATAATTTTTGAAATAATAAAATAAAACAAAAACCGAAATAAAAAATAAAATAAATAAAGAAAGAAAATTAAAAATTAAAATTTATAAAAATTTGAAAAAGTTTATGAAGATTTTCGAAAAATTTGAGGAAAAAGAGAAAGTGGTTAGGATATTTTTGAAAAAGATAATAAAATATATATTAAAAATATCTTTTTTTTAAACTTAAAAAGATAAGAATTGAAAAATTTTGAAATTGAAATCTGAATTTTTATATAAAAATTTCGAAAATATAGTTTAAAATTAGTTAGAAAAGATATTTTTTTGAATTTTGAATTTTATGATGAAAGAGAAAAACACATAAAAGACACAAGACTTAAAATTTTTAGATCTAATGCTCCTTATTTTCGAAAATTTTGGAGGGAAAACACCAAGGAACACCAAACTTAAAAATTTTAAGATCAAAACACAAGAAAGACTCAAGAACACCTTGAAGATTCACAAGAACACCAAGAACAAAAGAAAGAACACCAAACTTAAAATTTTTAGAAGACTTTAATAAAATTTTCGAAAATTATGAAAAGATTAACAAGAAAACACCAAACTTAAAGTTTGGCACAAGATTAAATCAAGAAAAATTATTTTTGAAAAAAAGATTTTAAAAAGAAGATGCCCAATTGCCAAGAACATAGACCAACGCTCTAGCCAATTGGGAGTAAATGTAACACTTGTTCTAAATAGGTATATTCCTTTTGGAAGATTAATGCTTTTAAAAGAACACAAGTGAAACAAGAAAAGACACAGAACAAGAAAAATTAAAGATCAAACAAGAAAAATAAACAAGAACAACTTGAAGATCAAGGAAGAACAAAGAACACTAATACGAAAATTTTAAAGAAAAATATAAAATATGCAATTGACACCAAACTTATAACAAGACACTAAACTCACGAAAAAAAATTAAAATTGAAAAAGAAAAATAATATTTTTGAAAAGAAAATAAAAGACTCTGACCCAATTGCCAAAATCTTCCTAATCTAAGAAATAAAATAAACCTTTAATTGTTCAAACTCGAACAATCCCCGGCAACGGTGCCAAAAACTTGGTGCACGAATTTGTGATCTCAATATTAAAATCAAGACTTCTTACAAATCGTACCACTAACCAGCAAGTGCACTGGGTCGTCCAAGTAATACCTTACGTGAGTAAGGGTCGATCCCACAGAGATTATTGGTTTGAAGCAAGCTATGTTTATTTTATTATTCTTAGTCAGAATATTAATTAAAATTATCAATTGGAATTATTAGAAAAATAAAAGAGTGTGAAATAGTTACTTGTTGTGCAGTAATGGAGAATATGTTGGGGTTTTTGGAGATGCTTTGTCCTCTGAATCCCTGCAACATAATGCTTACTCACTTTCATAAATGCAAGGCTCCTTCCATGGCAAGCTGTATGTAGGGAATCACCATTGTCAGTGGCTACCTCCCATCCTCTCAGTGAAAACGGTCCAGATACTCTGTCACAGCATGACTAATCAACTGTTGGTTCTCGATCATGTTGGAATAGGATCCATTGATCCTTTTGCATTTGTCATCACGCCCAGCAATTGCGAGTTTGAAGCTCGTCACAGCCATTCAATCCTTGAATCCTACTCGGAATACCACAGACAAGGTTTAGACTTTCCGGATCCTCAAGAGTGGCCGCCATCAATTCTAGCTTATACCACGAAGATTCTGATTAAGGAAGCTAAGAGATACTCATTCAATCTGATGTAGAACGGAGGTATTTGTCAGGCACAAGTTCATGGATTGAAGAAGGTGATGAGTGTCACGGATCATCACCTTCTCCATAATTAAGCGCGAATGAATATCTTAGATAGGAACACGCATGTTGAAAGGAGAAACAGAAATAATTGCATTAATTCATTGAGACGCTGCAGAGCTCCTCACCCCCAACAATGGAGTTTAGAGACTCATGCCGTCAAAGAGTATAAAATTCAGATCTGAAAAATATCATGAGGTACAAAGTAATCCTCTAAAAGTTATTTAAATAGTAAACTAGTAGCCTAGGTTTACAGAAAATAAGTAAACTAAGATAATTGGTGCAGAAATCCACTTCTGGGGCCCACTTGGTGTGTGCTGGGGCTGAGACTTAAGCCTCTCACGTGCTTGGGCTGTTTCTGGAGTTGAACGCCAGGTTGTAACGTGTTTTGGGCGCTGGACTCCAACTTGTAACCTGTTTCTGGCGCTAGACGCCAGACTGCAACATGGAACTGGCGTTGAACGCCAGTTTACGTCATCTATCTTTGTGCAAAGTATGGACTATTATATATTGATGGAAAGCCCTGGATGTCTAATTTCTAACCCAATTCAGAGCGCGTCAACTGGACTCATGTAGCTCCAAAAAATCCATTCCGAGTGCAGGGAGGTCAGGATCCAACAGCATCAGCAGTCCTTTTTCAGCCTAACTCAGATTTTTGCTCAGCTCCCTCAATTTCAGCCAGAAAGTACCTGAAATCACAGAAAAACACACAAACTCATAGTAAAGTTCAGAAATATAATTTTTGCCTAAAAACTAATAATATTCTACTAAAAACTAATTAAAATATGCTAAAATCTACATGAATTTACCCCCAAAAAGCGTATAAAATATCTGCTCATCACTCTCCTCTGTTCGCGGTTCAAGGCGGCGGCAGAAGTTCCAGCCACGACGGCAAGCACCACAAACAGTTACATTTCGAGCTTGATGGAAGCCAGAACGGCGACGACAAGGCACAAATAGCGGCCACTCTGGGAAACAACCCCTCCTTCGCGAGTCCTCCCACTCTGCGCGAGCTCTCTTCCCGACAGCACAGCAGCAACTCTCTCTTCTCTGGGCTCGACATTTCGGTGGTGGCAGAACGAGTTGGGCGCGGTACAGCTCCGTTCAGAGTGTGTAGGTGTGTGACAGAAGGAGTGTGAGCTGAGTGGGTTTGGTGCTGAGCGTGTGTACGCCGCAGTGAGGGTGAGGCAGAGGGGTTAAAGGCGCAGCTGAGTATAGTGAATGGGATTAGGGTTTCATTTTAGAAAATTAGGTTTTCAATTTTTAATTTGGGAATTAAAGTTAGAAATTAGGAATTTATAAAGGAATAAAGATAAATATGAATAGATTTTTTGATAAAATTAGAAGGTAGAATAATTTTAAAATTAAATATATTCTATATATAAAAAAATATTTAAGAGCATTATTTATCAACATATTGCTAAGTTCAATTAATTATTTTTAATTTAAATTATAAAATAAACATACTCATCACTTTTTGTAAAATATAGTTTAAATCCAAAAATATCAATTATTTAGATTATATGATATAATTTATTATTATTTTTTTATTACCAAAACTTTGATTTCATTTTATATAAAATGATAATTTATTCATATTTAAATTTTCAAAAAATGCGGAATGTTATAGCTGGCGGCTAAGTTTAGTATCTTGATTTTTTTTTCTTTTAAATTTTGTTACTGTTATTTATATTTATAATTTAATTATTTTAAGTTACATGAATTAATTTTTAGTTAATTTTAAAAATCTAATTATTAACAAAAATTATATATTAATTTTTTTGAAAAATATAAAATAATATTTATAATTTTTAAAAATTAATGAATACAAATAGTATGTAAAAAATTATATATCCAATTTTTTATTCTTAAAGTGTTTAACGTTTTGAAAATAAAATATACTTATATTTTGTGACAACTAATTAACTTGTTACCAATAATATTGAATTTTGTGATAAATTAATTTTTTGTTACAAAATAATTGGAGTTTTTAAAACAAAAAATTATTTTGTTACAAAACAATTGGAGTTTTTGAAACAAAAAAAATTGTTACAAAATATTTCGAATTTTTGTAACTTCTTTTTTTTTTTGTTACAAAATATTACAATATTTTGTAACAAAACACCATCTCGTTACAAAAACTAACATAATTTGTAACAAAATAAAACAGGTTGTTAGAAAATATTATCATGTTTTGTAACAATTTGTAATGTTGTTACAAAACATTATTCTTTTGTAACAATCATTAATTATTATTACAAAAAAACCATTTTTTTGTAACAATTTTAAATTTGATACAAATTTTTTGTTACAAATGTTTCATTTTCTTGTAGTGATATGGATTGATCAAATGATGGCTGATCTATACTCCAGTTCTTTTGAGATAGAAAAGGAGGGAGCAGATGGGAGGCAAGCAGGAACAACATTACTGGCGTGTCAGGATGACTCATTCTACCTCAGCTCAGCGTTTTGTGTTCTTTCGCTACCAGAGATCTATGACCAGTAGTAATAGTAGTAGTAGTCTTTTCCCTTGCTTTGTATAGACTTTTTAGCGGACTAGTATCTTTTGTACATATTTCTATATAAGTTAGAGTTGGTCCTAGAGTAGGGTGGCTCTTATTTGAGCCAAGACCTATTAGTATAAGTACCAGAGTCTGTAAATATTTAATATAAATAAGCAGTGATATATTTATATATGAACTATGGTGATGTAATAAACCGAGTCTCTGAGCATATATGTATGATATTACTACTAAGCATATATGTATGATATTACTATGCTTTTCTATATTTGTATGCTTCATATATTATTTGCCTAACTCATATCTATTTCATCATAGCTGACTAACACACGATCACGTTAAAGCGACACAAGCTCATATCTATATATTGATATATGGTCTAGAGTCTCTTAGATAAGCCATATAGTAGTGCCTAGCCACTAGCACTGGTCATGCCTTCTAGGTGTTGGGTCGTTCCATTGTGGGTGTTGGGCAGCACACCACCATTGGCAATTGTGACATCTTCAAGAAGTTTTCTCAGCTCTTCGTCATTTCTAACCGCCAATTGAATGTGACGTGGCAGAATTCTAGTCTTGTTGTTATCTCTTGCAGCAGTCCCAGCCAACTCAAGAACCTGAAAAGGCCATAATAATTGAAGAAATTTCATCTTTGACTTGAATTGAACTTTTGAAATTCCTCAATGAAATGTTTATACTCGATTTCAATTAACAAATCCTATATTCAAAACATTAAAAGCAATAGTGAAAGCAAATAATGTTGCTGAGAAAGGAATGTATTTTCCCCAATTAAAAATTTTAAAAGCCAATATCAAACCCTAAATTCAACATCTCAAATTTACAAATGAAATCTATAAAAACACCTAATTGACCCAAAATTTTAAAAGGAAAATACCACAATCTTAAACGCAAATCATCGAGAATTTGCAAAGATGGAAAAATTCACCAACTTTCAAAATTCTAGAATTACCAAAAGGGGAAAAGGATAAATTAAGGATTTCATTGAAACCAATCAAGATAAAGTTACCTCAGCCGCAAGGTACTCAAGGACGGCAGCGAGGTAAACGGGGGCGCGGGCACCAACACGCTTAGCATATTTTCCAGCTTTCAAGAACCGCGCGATACGACCAACGGGAAATTGAAGACCGGCCTTGTTGCTCCGAGAGGTGGATTTTTTGGCGTTGCCAGATCCTAGGGTTTTGCCTCTACCTGCCATGGATTAAACTTAACGCTTTGGTTCAATTCAAGGTTTGGAAATAGCTTATGCTTCAGTGAGGTTAGATGGAGAGAAAGAGAGAGAGAAAGAGAGAAACCACGAGAGAACTAATAAAAAATAAACGAAGGGTCAACTTGCAACACTTAAAATATTGCGATGGGTCGGATTGACGATTTGGCCAATAAAATACAATGAAGCGGATCGTACTTTGTGACCATCAGATGGGTTTAGTGTAGACGGTTCAGATGGGGATTGAATGATGGATACGTGTTGTGGCTTACCTTCGTTTTAAGCTTTTAGCATCGATTGAATTGACGAAAATGCCACCAAATTTTAAACTTTTTTATGTATATTAAGTTATAAAGTCAGTAAATTCAAATATATACTAGAATGAGGATTCATACAAACGCACGGGATCAAAGTTGTCTCAAATTTCCAAATAAAAAAAGGTTTAATTATTCTGTTGGTCCCTATAATTTCGCGAAATTTTCAATTACCCCTATACTTTTTTTTCTTTTAATTGAGTCCTTGCACCAAATTTTATTTTTAATCGGGTTCCTATACTTTTTTTCCCTTTTATTTGGATCCCTGCACCAATTTTTTTTAATTGAGTCCCTATATAATTAAACCAATTACTGTTAAGAGGGACCTAATTGAAAAAAAATTAGTGCAGAGACCCAATTAAAAAGAAAAAAAGTATAAGGACCTAACTAAAAATTTCGCGAAACTATAGAGACCAACAAAGTAATTAAACCTAAAAAAGGACCAGAATATAGCCAAAACATCTTGTATGAAAATGCATCTGTTATATCAATAACTAATGTTCGAATCAAAGAAAAAAATCATGACTATCTTAAATAACATTATATTTTAGTAAATATAACATAAATAGCAACGTAACAATCTTTTATAATTCAATATTACAAAATAACTTACATTTTTTGTACTAACAACTCATTTGTTCAGAGAACAATTGTCTATATTAATAAAAATCTATTACCCATACAAATAGAGAGATAATTCATTGTTTATATTGATTATTACTACCAAGACGTATCAGTTGTTTATCAGCTGATACAATACTCAAAATATATTGATATCGTGTGTTCATTCCCGTAGATTTGCAAAAATAATGAAAAATATTATTCATATTTGAAAACAATATTTCTTCAACAAAAGAAAAAAAAGAGAAAAAATAAGCACCAAATGTAGTTTATAACTAAATTTCATAAATTCCATTTTTTACCTTTTTTCTGAAAAAAATACAGGAATACAATGAGATACAAAATAGATACAGAACTCTTACATAAATAACATATGTTTAGAAATAAAATTACCAAAGATTTAATAATAACGAAAAATAAGAATTGCATAGAATATTGAAAAAAATGAATTATTGGATAATTTTAGTATCTCATTGTTATTGTATAAATACATAATTTTCTTTAAAATAAAATAATTAAAAAAAGACTATTTTCTTGTTAAAACTATCAACAGTTTCATATAAATTCACTGATAAAGATAGAAACCAAGCAAGATGTAAAACAAAAAAATATATCTTTTATTTCTCATTCATTCATATGAGAAATTGATTTTGAGGATTTTTTTTCTTTAATTGATTCAATCTTTATCTCAATTAACACAACTTCTTTTATTCCATAATTGATTCAATATACCATCTTTTTGTTTCACCGTAAGTTCTAAAAATGAAACTAAATATACTGTATTTTTTAAAACAAGTCATTAGCCTAACATTCAGATATGTTATCATGAAAATAAAATAAATAATCTATGATCTAAAGAAATTAAAAGAAAAAACTAAAACTAACTCAGATTTGACATAAATGATCATGAAATACCAATCTAGTAGAGTCAATCTCTGTTTGACTTAGTATCTTTGAGAAGTTAGCTTTTATATTTATACTCTTTATAACAAAAATCAACTACAATATAAATTACACATATGCAACTAATATAATAACAATATATATTCTTAATTTTACTTCTTCTAAACACATAATATTATAGCACGAACCTGTTTGTTTCACCTTTACTGTTATCCATTCGAAATACTTATGATTGATACCGAAGAAGTTAAAATATATTCTCATGTTATATAAATATCTATTCATTATTTGTTACTACAACATGTAACTAAATATTTAGTTAGTTATACAACAAATAAATTTAGATAATGTTGGATGTGATTTAACCCAATGCACTTATTTTCTTTTCTTAATTCCTTGAGTATCTTGCATTCTTGTTATCCTTCTTTTTTAATGTTGTTTGTTTACAAATCAAATTTCACAAGAATACATTATGAAGCATAATACATATAATAAGATTATAAAATATCTTACGAAAAAAATACCGTTGCAATAATGCTGATAACCACTCTCGCAATTTGATCCTATTATCAGATAGAAATCCTCTTGATTTCTTAGTAAAATAATAAAAGTATTACATGTTAGCTGCTGATAGTATACTATGAAATTTAAATAAGAACATAATTAATAGAATATAATTCTTTAACCTTGAGATATCTACAACAGAAGATTTCATATCATCATTTGTTTCAATTTTTTGTTAACCAGCTCTAACAAAAATTTTGGTAGCACCTTAGTAAAATACAGAGAAATATTCTTTTTTCCCATGTACTTGTACATAATGATGATCCTAAATCATTCCATAAAATATACCCCAATTGATATATAATAATTGCAGTGCATATCAATTCTTTAACTTATACAAATCGTAAAATATCTGTAAATAACTTGCTTTAATCCATTGATTTTCTCCTTCATTATGTAAATTAAACTCTACACGACTATTTATACTTTCTATCACACAAAATCTTTTTTCTTTGTGATTTTTCAAAATTTTGATCACATGTTTTAGGATAACTACATTCGCCTATTAGAAATAAGATTATTCATAATCAATAACATAATAAAATCCTTATATATGAATCACATCACTAAGACAGTAATATCTATATGAATAAAATAAAATTATTTGAAATATATGATAAAGTGAATATATTACCAATTGATTCATTATTGCGATCTTCCAAAATGATTTGTCATGTTGTGACCAATAAGGTATTACCGACTTAAACATTCTGAATAGCAATAACATGGTGCAGTTGTTCTCTATCCAAACTAAATTAGTTATGAAAATATTGAATACAAAAAAAATTCAACTCAATGAATGAAAACACCATCAAAATTATTTAAAGTAGAACTCCATCATAACGACTACAAGAGGAAACTTCTATTTAAGATTTTACATCTTTAAGTAAGCCAATAATTATGTTTTAGTTAGGGTATATCTTTTATCATAAAAATGAAAATATTGGATCTAACAAAAAATAATAAAATTTCACATGAAAATAAAAAGTAGATAAAGAAAATGTGTGTATCTATTATTGTCGTTCTTATTAGCATATTTTTCTTTACCGTTTTGCACTTACGTTTATGTAACTTTTCTTTGTTTTCAATTTCATGTTGTTTGTCAAGTCGTGTATCGAATACTTTCAAATCCTTTGAAATTCTGTGAGGGTCTTTCCTTTGTATGTTCAAACACTTTGAATTTTTGTAAAGTGTTCTTTATGCTAAGTTTATCAAGTAAGGTCAGTTTCTTTATTCTATTTCAATTTGATTCTGCAAAGTTCTTGTCTTCTTCTTCATTAATGAAAAAGCAAAGATTTTAATGCACATAAAACTAGTACTTGCAAAGAGGAGTAAGTTTTACTCTTAGATATTAAATTTTGAACCACGTTAATTGTTTGCGATCGCTAGAATCATTTGATATTCGATTGTTAAATAATTTGTATAACAAATTTGCACGCCTATCACGGCAATTTTATTGTTTTGAGCCATAATTTTTCATTACTTATAACTCTATTATTACTTTATGGTTATTTTCTTATTTTATTTTTCCTTCCTAATAGGATTAACAATTCCTAAGGTGGATTATTCCTTGTGTCTTTTTATAAAGAAAAGAATAAAGGATGGGATTGATAAAAAGAAAATAAATTTTCTCAACTAATATAATAAGTAAACGCAGAAGTTAAAGTTTTTAACTTCACGTGAACGTGGATTTAAAGTGTGAAATCACGTTTGTATTCAAAAGAAAAAAGTAACTAAACAAAAAATTAAAGAATGTACTTTTCATGGTCCAAACACCAAATTAAATACACCCTTCATAATTTGTAATAAGCAAGTCAAAATAATGATATGCTGACAAATTAGGTGGAGATGTCACCCTAGATTGGTCTTGCTTATTTTAGTATATAGTCTCCTATCACTACAAGAAAAACACGGAGTACCATCGATTTTACCGTCGGATTTTGTTATAAATTCATAACCCTGAAATATTATCGTCGGAATTGATGTTTCGACGGTAATATTTGGAGAAAAAAAGGAAATTATGGCACGCTCACTATCGTTAGATTTACTGGCGGGTAAATCCGATGGTAACTTTGTTTAGTGAAACATTGCATTTTGCGCACATGAGAAACATTATCGTCGGTTAAATCCAACGGTAATCGTGCCCTAAATGAAAGCGTGAACGTCATCTCTCCCATTTCAAATTTCTCCTTCTCTCTCATCATCACCACCCTCTCTCTCTCATCACTGCCTTTACCTCCATTCTCTGCCCCTCTCGTCGTCGTTGTCACCTATCCACCCCTACAAGAAATGCACTGATTATTGTCAAATTCATCAAATAATCTGCCAGTAAAAAATTTATCATCAGATTTACCGTCGTCCTTGAGTTGACGGTATAAATGTTGCCAAAAACTATTTACCAGCGAATTTTCTGTCGAGTTTTTCAGTGTATCTGATGGTAACTTTGGCGCCATTTCACGTGTTTAGGCGCCAAATTATCGTCGAATTTATCCGACAGTAAATTTGACGGTAGTATTTTTATTTTTTTTGGCATAGTTAAGCCACAATTAATAGACTCTTGTTAACAAAATTGTTGGTAGAAATTTAAAGCTAGCAAAAATCAATAAATTATTTTATTAAAAAATAAATTGTCTGAATACAATAAATATCACAGATGTAGAACACAATGAAGTAGACAAACAAAAATGCATAAAACTCTAACCCCTACATATCTTGATAATCTTCATTGTCATCGTCATTGATGTTGTGGTCCCCCTACTGAGGCGGCAGAGTAGATGCTGCCGTCGGTGCCCCACTAGCAGTGTTGCTGTTAGAACCAGCAGCGCCGCTGCCTCCAGCATGCATCTGCTGGCTTGTACTCCTCCATCTGTTATCGCAACCGATCGAGCTACTCTAGCTTCTCCATCAGGTCCGCCGAGCTGACAGCAACATGTTCAAGAAGGTCTTGATACCTTTGCTCAGACTGCTCCGCTTGCTGGTGAAGCTCATCTATTAGCTTTTGCACCTCATCCCTCAAGTCGACAACTTCCTGAGGATCAGCAAGGCTAGTGGCAGTGGAGCAAAGGTCACTGGCGAAGAATGACCCCAACTTGAAGTAGCGATTCTTGTGAAGTTCAGAGGCAGTCTCGTGCCAAACCCTATCAGAATCTACCACTAAGGTCTTGGATCTGGCTTCGTCATCCCCACTAAGCGGCTAAGATTGTTGGGACGCAGCCTCCAACCTCTACGTGTACTCCTCCTACGTTAAACACATTAGTTGTGATTAGGATACTAGTTAAATAATTGACTTTAAATCAAATAAAGTTGAAACTTAGGATTATTTTAAACTCACATATTGGGCCGCAGACCGCTCGTCAACAAATCTCTCCTTGTTTGCCTTCAAAGTAAGGGTATACTTGAAGGTCTCCGCTAGTATCGCCCCACGATCCAACGACTTAAACTACAAATTAATATATCAACTAATAAAATAAATGAACAAATTAAATAATGACATACAAATATATATGATAATCCAAAATCATCATCGTTAGTCCTAGATATGGTAATCATCATCCTTTTTTATTATTATAATAATCCACCAAAATTCAACAACTAAGATCATCATATAATTCCCAAGCTACTGGCTATATATATGGTTATAATAAGTATCATCATCAAATTCAAAAATATTTTAAACCCTTAACATACTTATAGATAGATATACATAATATTGCTCATTGTCTCACATTAACAACATCATATAGTGATATATGGAATTAAACAAGTTAGAATAAAATTAAACTACTAGAAATTAAAACTAAAAGAAATAGATGAAGTAAGAAAAAGAACAATAAGAAGCTTGGAGTGACAAATATCCTTTATCTTTAGTCCTAGATATGGAGTAGTGATTTTTTTTTCTTGACTATTATTCTAGTCTTCAACATCATCACTCCCATCATTATCACAAAATTCAGTTAAATGACAGCAAACTTTGGTAAATGAACAAAATAGTATAAAAAGAATTTAAGGAGTAATAAAATCTCCGAGTTTTAAGTGAAGCTCAGATTCTAATTTAGATGAGCGGGGCTAGTAGCTTTTTGTTTCTGAATAGTTTTGGCATCTCCCTTTATCCTTTGAAATTCAGAATGATTGGCATCCATAGGAACTCAGAATTCAGATAGTATTATTGATTCTCCTAGTCTAGTATGTTGATTCTTGAACACAGTTACTTTATGAGTCTTGGTCGTGGCCCTAAGCACCTTGTTTTCCAGTATTACCACCGGATACATAAATGCCACAGACACATAATTGGGTGAACCTTTTCGGATTGTGACTTAGCTTTGCTAAAGTCCCCAATTGGAGGTGTCCAGAGCTCTTAAGCACACTCTTTTGCCTTGGATCACGACTTTAACCACTCAGTCTCAAGTTCTTCACTTGGACCTACATGCCACAAGCACATGGTTAGGGACAACTTGATTTAGCCGCTTAAGCCTGGATTTATTTCCTTGGGCCCTCCTATCCATTGATGCTCAAAGTCTTGGATCCTTTTTACCCCTGCCTTTTGGTTTTAAGGGCTATTGGCTTTTTCTGCTTGCTTTTTCTTTTTCTTTCTATATTTTTTTCTCTTTTTTTTTTTCGCACAAGCTTTTGCTTTTTCACTGCTTTTTCTTGCTTCAAGAATCAATTTTTTTTTTTATTTTTCAGATCATCAATAACATTTCTCTTTTTCATCATTCTTTCATGAGCCAACAATTTTAACATTCATAAACAACAAGATAAAAAATATGCACTGTTCAAGCATTCATTCAGAAGACAAAAAGTATTGCCACCACATATAAATAATTAGAATTTTTCTTATTAAAACTAAAAGAAATAGATGAAGTAAGAAAAAGAACAATAAGAAGCTTGGAGTGACAAATATCCTTTATCTTTAGTCCTAGATATGGAGTAGTGATTTTTTTTTCTTGACTATTATTCTAGTCTTTAACATCATCACTCCCATCATTATCACAAAATTCAGTTAAATGACAGCAAACTTTGGTAAATGAATTCAAGTTAGGAAGTTGGGAAGCTATAATACAAATGCTAAATATTTTGGGTAAAACACATTCCTATTACAATTCCAAAGACACCAACCATCCTACATGCTTACAACCTAGTTTAACCATTCTAAATTAAAATAAACTAATATTTTTACACATTATAAATCAGTCAAGCCGTATCAGAACCAGTTCAACTATGAACTTATTTTGTATATGGTTCAAATATTCTCTCATCATCAACCACACAAATCAACAAATTAAACCAACGAAGCAGTTCTATATCAGCTCAGATCAATTTAGTTCATACAGGATTATATAAGTATATATCAATAGAGCATGGCTAACACCAAAGATCATATTCAAAACAAGAATGCTTATAAATAAATTACATGCTTATAAAATAAATAAACAAATTAAAAAACTAATTCAAGTAACTACTAAAACATTAAACAATGCCAAAATTCTTACCAGCCTGCTCTTTATCTTCATGAAGATTATTGATCCACCCGTATACCTAGACGACCTAGGTGAAGCCCTGTTGGCAAAGTTTGTCAGACGGCCACGCTTGAACCCCTCGTTATCTCTAAAATAGGTCTCCAGTTCCTTCTTGATGTTTGGACGGATCCACGATGTTAGGTGGTCTTTCTCCTGACGAACATCGCTTATCATCTACTGAAGTCGTTTGGTTTCCCAGTGATCGTAGATCTTCCTGATCATCAGATTGTGTTCTACATCCCATATGACTTTCAATTGTACAAAGCGATTCACCAAGATTAGTTAGTCGGAATAAAATATAGTTCAAATAAACTTAATTAATTCAAACAAAATTGGGTTTTTATCGCCCACTTCTAAAACTATCGCTCTTTGGCCTCAGCCAGGATCTGCCTGTAGGTCAGCCATGGGCAGTCGTACATGGACTTAATGACCTCGGTGATCTCTTGTGTGCAAGTATTGGAGTTTAGTGCAAACTTGTTAGGAAAAAAAACTCACATCAACAAACATATAGAAACACGTAAACTTAAGATTCAAAAATTGAACTAACGACTGCATGCCATCGGGCCAAAACCGTAGCTGGATGATGGACGGTGATGTTGGGGCATCCTGCTGAGGGCACTGGACGAATCACCCACTGCGGGTTTTGTCGACATCGTCACTGCATCTGTGGTGCACGGATTTGTGATCACACTTTTCACAACTCTGGTATAACTAACCAGAAAGTGCACTGGGTCGTCCAAGTAATAAAACCTTACGCGAGTAAGGGTCAATCCCACGAAGATTGCTGGCTTGAAGCAAGCTATGGTCATCTTGTAAATCTTAGTCAGGTGGATTCAATTGGTTATGACAAGGTAGTGAACTCGTAGTTTTTACCTCGACTCGTTAAGCTAACTCAAAATCGTAATTCATTGAATCGTAAGACGAAACGTAAATATGACTCATAAATTATAAAAATTTAGAAAAATTTAATAGCAAAAAATAATTTTATAGAGAATAAAATAAATCTCAAATAAACTAAATTATCCATAGAATTATAACTAATATATATACCATAACAAGTTAAAAGTCACAATTCAACACAAATTCACAAATCAAAACACAAATTCATAACTCACAAGTTCACACGACACTAAAATAAATTCAAGTAGCAAATAAACCAACCAAACTATTAGAATGAACAACTAATTAACTAAAATATAAACAAGTTATTTAATAATTATTCTATTCTTCATCAGTCATAAAATCTTCACGAGTTTCACAAACTTCTGCATTACCATCTTCATCATTATCAGGAGCAAGAGGAAGAAGTCCTTGGAGAAGTTCTTCAAACTCATCATCATCAAGATAAGGAATTGCCAAAAGATCCTTAGAGGCACCAACAACTCTATTACCACTTGCTCCATCATTTAAATCAGGATATGAAATTAGAGCATCTAAATCTTCTTCTTCTCCATCTTCGTCAGCAACAATCCACTCTTCATTAGAGTCCAACTCATCAAGACTATAGTCATAATCAAGACTTCTTCTAGCTTGTTTTTTCTTTGCTAATCTTGAGTTTGTCATCACAAACACAACATCATTCATGGTTTTAGCTTTCAAACGGTTTCTCCTTTTCTTGTGAATCTTTCAAAAATAGATAAAAAATATTAGACATTAGTCAAACAACAAGATAGAATTGAAGAATTAACAACCAAATTTATAAAAGTAAAATGCAACTTATATTTAATTACTAACCATCTCAAAAGCGCTCCAATTACGTTCACATCCAGATGAACTACATGTCAAATTCAAGACATGAATTGCAAATTGTTGGAGCTCTGGATGCTGATCTCCATAAGAATACCACCATTGAGCTGGAGTTTTAGTATAAATTGCATTTTGAGCTACTTTACTACCAAAAAATTCTTTTTGAGTCTTAAAATCTTCAAGTTGAACATCCATCTTGGTGATTAAATTTGGATTTCCTGTCATCCTTTTCATACAAGCATAAAACTGCTTCTTAAGCTCATAAGCAATTTTAAAACCAGAGCTATAATGAATTTGAGGATTCAAATAATAGCCTGCAGCATGCAATGGCCTATGAAGTTGGTTGCCCCATCTTGCATCAATAATATCCCAAATAGGTATATAACTAAAACATAAAAAAATTAATAAATTAGTTATAAAATAAGCAATATTTTCAGAATTCAAAATTTTCAACTCTCTCTGACTTTTACTTTTCTACCTCTGCTGTTATTACATTTTACAATTACACTTTACACGTATCATTCAACATTATGTACAACTCTTATGCATTAATTAAAAAATAAAATAATTAGACACTTTACCTTGTCTCAACTCCTTGAAATGCATCTTGTATTTTCTCTTTTGTACTTGTCATTTCTTTATAAATAAATCCCATTGTCGGCTTTTCTTCTGAATCCACCATACGAAGCACATGAAGAAAAGGGTAGGTAGCCCTCAAACAAATTACGACTTCCTTCCAAAACACCTTATCTAACACCACACTTGCAATTATCTTTCCATCTTTTGTCTTTGCAAATTTACTAGAAGTTCATTGATCAGAAAGAAACATTCTTATTAAGGAACCTTTGTTGTCATTGAGACATCCCAAAGTAAGGTAAGAATTTGCAAAACGGGTCATACCCGGCCTCACCAAATCTTTCCCCTTAGTATGGATGTGTAGTAGTGCAATAAGAGCAGTTCTAGCATATATGTAAGTAGTAATCTTTCTACCTTTATAAATTGTGTCCTTGTGAAGTGTTACTTTTTTTTCCAAGTCTTCTAACATTAAATCAATGCAATGTGTTGCACAAGGCGTCCAAAACAACTTTTTCCTCTTTTTCATTAGCATTTCTCCTGCAGCGTTGTAGTTAGCCGCATTGTCGGTGACAACTTGGATGACATTTTCTTCACCAACCTCTTCAACCACACCATCTATCATTTTAAAGATTTTATCAGCTATCTTAGTAATGTGAGAGGCATCAATGGATTTCAAAAAAATAGTCCCTTTAGGACTATTAACCAAAAAATTTAGGATGGTCCGTCTTCTCTTATCTGTCCAACCATCAGTCATTATTATGCAACCAACCTGCTTTCAATATTCTCTATGTTCCTCTAGTGATTGTTGAACAAGCTCCACGTGTTTCTTCAAAAGAGGCACCCTTAATTCATGGTAGGATGGTGGCTTGAATCCTTGTCCATATCTTATAGCTTTCTCAAACATTCTACTGTATTCCTCGCTCCTTGAAACATTAAAGGGGATGCCATTGTTGTAGAAAAAAGCACTAATCTCTAAACATACTTCCTCTCTCAAATTCTTCTTAAATATATTGTTGATTGTTGTTTGAGTACTAATGCGTATTTTCTTGAATATGTTGCCATCTAGTTCTTTTCCCTTTCTTTTTTCACCGGTAATGTCAACTTCTTTAGTAGCTTCTCCTAGGCTTGCCCCACCCATGTTTGTTTTCTTCATCAAATTCACTTGTAACCCACTCACAACATCCCACATTTGCTTCTTAACTTCATCACTAACAGTTATAGCCCCAACATCTTTTTGAGTTCCTGCTAGGTGGTGTTTCAATCTATAAACTCCTCCTGAAAAAATTTTATTACAGTATTTACATTGTATCTTCTTTCCATCTTCTCCAACAGATATCCCGTGCTCCCACCCTACATCAGTTCTACTTCCAAGAGCATTCTTAGCAACTTTTCTTTTACAAGCGATTCTGGCTGTATTTTCTGACTGAGAAGCAGGAATGTTAGTCAGATTTTCACTTGCATTAGCTTGAGTCGATGCCATTCCTGTTCAGAAAAAAATGAAAACAGTAAATATTCAATGAATCAATTCAATATCATAGCAAAAATTCAACAATTTAACAAAAATTACAGAATTGTGTTCAATTTCAAGTACAACCATTAAAGTTCAACAATGATATCATCCATAATAATGATATTGAGTAATCACTTCACATTCATAATAATGATATTGAGTAATCACTTCACATTCAAAATCATTCCTACTATTTTCTAAATTTAACTTCAGAAAAATCCGGACTAGTTCTTTTAAGGCAATTTAAAATGGATGAAATATACATTGTTTCATGTGGTATATTGCATATTCATGCCATTGAGGAACATTAGAGAACAAGACAGAATTATACTGTTAGAGTGGTGTTTTAATACCTGGAGTCTTCAGTGTTTACTTTTTAGAAAGCTTGGTTAATATTAGTTAATAATCTATGGTGATGGAATTTTTTGTTTTCCACTGAAGGCAAGTTTCCTTCTGTTTCTTGAGCTTTTTCTTTTCTTTAAGTGAATAAGGAGCATTTATTTTATTTTAACTATCTTAAATTGAAATTCACGTGAATATGCACTAATAACTTATAACTTATAACTTATAAGGTTTGCTTCTTTTATATATCATATTTGTTATATCTATCTTTTAGAAAAGCTTATACAGTTTGCTAAAGGAAATTACTGGTTTCAGATAAAGGGATAATATATTAGTGTACATGCTGCCAATTGCATCTTCTTTTTCTATGAACAGAGAAGTCTTTGTTGTACTAGCCAATTGCAGCTTATAAGGTTTGCTAAAGAAGATTAATGGTTTCTAGAAATTATTGTCTAGTTTCCTCGAAGAACCTGGCTTTGAATTAACATGATGTCTTATTATTAGTCCTGTTTTCATTGATCAAAATCAAAGCTAAAGTCAAAAGCTTCTTGTCAAATAATTTGAATTGTTCAACAGTGCAACTTCAACATATATAGCATCTTCATATACAGTGCTTCACCTTCATCATTTAACAAGTAATATGTGAATTATTGGTAATTAACAATAACATAAAGGTTTTACTGTACTAGCTAAGTCTCACTTCACATGAAGCCATGTTACTTGTTTAGGGACACTTCTAGTTTCTGAATCTAAGGATTAATTTAATTTAATTTTTAAAAAGGGGATTCTAGTTCTAGGTTATTGAATTGGAAGTAAAGGACACTGTATTTAGTGGATCTAAAAAATTCTGATCTCATGGATTTTAGTTGAATCTTTCATATATGGCTCTGTTAGGATTAGGATACCTTAATTCAGAATTGGATAGTTACTAACATATATATAAGCTAAGAGGCTGTGAAGAATAATATGGTTCTCTTGTTAACTAAATTGTTTTCATAGAAACTGAAAGAAGTTTATCTTTAAAAATTTCGCCATCACCAATTTAGTCCAAAACAACACTTCATCAATACTGTGACATAAAATTAACCAATTCATAATTCACAACTGTCATGCCTTACAAAAAATTCAAGTAAAGAATGAAAGGTCTTTTGTACGGTGATATGAAATACATGTTTCCAATAAACATGAATAGATAAGTTAACCTCAATTTGAAAACCTACAATAATTCGTATAAAATTATAATCTAAATTGAATAATATAATTAATCTGCAATATAATCAATAAACCAATAAAAATAAATAATAGCAATTCAACCTGCAATATAATCCATAATAAATAAGTACAACAACAAATTGAATTGACATTGAAGAGGATAAAAATTAAAAAAGTTTTAACATACCTGAACTACCAGTGAAGGGGAGGAGAAGAGCAACAGCAATCCAGATTCCAGAAATAGAGAGGGAGAGCCAGAGAACCAGAGAAAAAGAGGCAAAGCCAGAGAGTCTCGTAAATTGATGCTCACACAGTCCAGCCACCACCAGTCTAATTCTACAACAACGACAACAAACCTTATGGCGAGGCTGTGACACACCAAATTGGAGATTTTGGTCGTGCAAAATTCAAACTTCAGAGGAATAGAGAGATAGAGTCAGAGAGAGTCAGAGATTGAAAGACATGAGAAAGGTGAAATTTTGAAATTTTGGCCATGGAGATAAACTGTAAAGTGAGGAAGGCAAAGAGATTAGAGAATTTACTGCCAGTCTGCTAGGGCTCCTCCATCTTCCATGATCTTCTATTCAGATTGGGCCATTGGGCTGGATTGGGCTGCAATCAGGATCAAGAAAAGAGCCTCTTCAATCTTGAACGCAACATCGGGGCAGAAACGCGATTCCAGCGGCTCTGCATTTTTGCACGGCGATTCCACACGAAGAAGTTTGGTCCTGGACGAGAAGCAAAACCGAGACTGAGGGAGGATGCAGAAACGTGAAATCGTGTGTTTCTACGAGTTGAAATGCAATTTTGACTACCTTGGTTATGAGTTTTGATAATTGAAAGATAAATAAAACATAAATTAAAATAAAGACACTTATGTAATTTATTTATGGGAATTTTAGATAAGCGTTTGGAGATGCTTTGTTGCTTCTGAACCTCTGCTTTCCTATTATCTTCATCCAATCATGCGTGCTCCCTTCCATGGCAAGCTGTATATTGGTGGATCACCGTTGTCAATGGCTACCATCCGTCCTCTCAATTAAAATGGTCCAGGTATGGTTTTTGTACGGCTAATCAACTGTCAGATCTCTCGTCTCGGATGAAAAATACCAGGCACAGCTACCGCACGGCTAATCATCTCTCGGTTCTCACTTGTGTCGGAATAGGATCTCTATCCTTTTGCGCACTATCACTGCACCCAACATTTGTGAATTTGAAGCTCGTCACAGTCATCCATTCCCAGATCCTACTCGGAATACCACAGACAAGGTTTAGACTTTCCGAATCTCAGGAATGCTGCCAATTGATTCTAGCCTATACTACGAAGGTTCTAACTTCACAGACTCGGTCCGTGGATCAGAGACCCAAGAGACTATACTCCTTCTGTCATCTAATGACTACGTTGAACATCATGTAGACCGCTTGTGGTTGTCAGGCACGTGGATTTAGGCTAAGCAAGTAACCAAGATAGTGGGTGATTGTCACGGGTCACCCCTTCATTCGGACTTAACTGAATTAAGTACGAGAGTATATCTTGGAGAAGAAGTAGGTGTGAATTGAAAGAAAAACAATAGTACTTGCATTAATTCATGAAGAATAGCAGAGCTCCGCACCTTAATCTATGAGGTGTAGAAACTCCACCATTGGAAAATACATAAGAGAGAAAGGTCTAGGCATGGCCGAATGGCCAGCCTCTCTCAGAGTGATCAAAAGATCAAAAGATGATCCAAAGATATCCCAGTCTAAAGATAAAGATACAATAGAAAAAAGTGCTATTTATACTAAACTAGTAACTTAGATTTACAGAAAATAAGTAACTAAGTGCAGATAGTGTAGAAATCCACTTCCGGGGCCCACTTAGTGTGTTCTTGGGCTGAGCATTGAGCTTTACACGTGCATAGGCCTTTTCTAGAGTTAAACGCCAGCTTGGATGCCAGTTTGGGTGTTTAACTCCAGTTCTGGAGCCAGTTCTGGCGTTTTATGCCAGAAAAGGGTCTCTGGTGGGCGTATGGACACTAGTTTGGACCATCAAATCTCAGGAAAAGTATGAACTATTATACATTTATGGAAAGCCCAAGATGTCTACTTTCCAACGTAATTAAGAGCGTGCCAATTGGGCTTCTGTAGCTCCAGAAAATCCACTTTGAGTGTAGGAGGGTCAGAATCCAACAACATCTGCAGTCCTTTCTCAGCCTCTGAATCAGACTTTTGCTCAGGTCCCTCAATTTCCGCCAGAAAATACCTGAAATTACAGAAAAATACACAAACTCATAGTAAAGTCTAGAAATGTGATTTTTGCATAAAAACTAATAAAAATATAATAAAAAGTAACTAAAACATACTAAAAACTACCTGAAAACAATGCCAAAAAGCGTATAAATTACCCGCTCATCAATCTGCTGGGGGCATAACAAAAGGAGGCACCCAGTTTGGGTTTGGGACCATGGTGAATTGCTGGTCTGCTGGACCCGCCTGTGACGTCACAGGGGTCGACAGGGTAGCTGGGGGTAGAGGGCGATGACTGGGAAGCCCTGGTGGATTTGGTGGAAGTCTACCCTCTACCATGATCATGTGACCCACTTGACCTAACTCTGCTACCTATCGTCATGTCTGTACAGCGAATATATTAATAACATATTAATAACATAACAAACACTAATAAATAATAACATAAGAAAAAACTCAATAAATAACAAATAATTCTAGAAGTATTTTAGTTTAGTAAATTAACCAAAAAAAAGAAATTACATAGTGTTTTAGTTTCAAAATAATTAAATTAGAATGAATAAGTGTTTTGGTTAGTTTAGCAAAGGGTTAAGTATTTTTTCATCTCTAAAGTCTGGAGTGAAAATCAAATTCGTCTTTAACATTTTTTATTATTAAAATCATCCTCAACGTTACAAAACGTTATAAAATCGTCATTTTTTATTTTTTACCAAATTACCTTTAACAATTAATAAAAATAATATTAAAAAATAAAAACAAAACCCCACCCAACACCACCCCGGTGTCTCTTCACTGTCTTCCCTCCCTATCTCCTTCTTTCTACCATTCTCTTCGAAACCATCTCCTCCCCAACCCCCAATTCTTCTTATCTCCCTTTTCGTCACCCTACCATCTTCTCCCTTTCCGCAAGTGCGATCACCGTGGGGGCAACAGAGCTGGAGACAGAGTTTGCGAGGCTCCAACATGACTCCATGTCGGATATGAGAGCCACCGAGGAGACGATGGCTGAGACTGCTGAGCTCAGGAAGCTACTACTAGAGATAGAATCCAAGGTGGAATTGCTGGAGCGAGAAGTTGAATTCCTGAAGAAGGACAAATCTGAGAGTGAAGAGAAAATTAGGGATTTGGAGAAGAAAATTGGGGCTCTGGAGAAAAAAAGATGTTGATGAGAGGAACAAGTGGACTAAGGTTGAGGAGGAGTTGAGGGAGAAGATTCAAGAGAAGGAAAATGAGGGTTTGAAATTAGGGCAGAAAACTAAAGAAGTGGAGAGATTTGCAAATTTGAAGAGCTCGGATATAGAGGAAGGGGTTAAGGAGAAACTGAACTTGCATGAGGCACTGAAGAAGTCTGAAGAGAGAGAAATGAGCTTGGAATTGTTTGTTGCTCGGTTGAAAAAAGAAACAGGGGTGGCTGAGAATGTGATCAGAGGACTGAACCAGAAGGTTGATACTATGAATGGTGGAGTGAATAGAAATAGGGTTATTGGTAGGGATGGGAAAAGGGTGAAGGGTTTGAATGTTCAGTGGCCTGTGGTGGCAGCTGGTTCTACTGTTGTTGCAGCTGCTGCTGTGATCTGGTTCTACTTTTGGTTGATCCATGAAAATAACGACGATGACGATTTCTTATATGGCTTAATGTTTATCAAGCTTGTGAATTTTGATTTCTTGTTGAAAAGTAGGAATACTTATTGGTTGTTAGCACTTTCTTCTGAGAAATTAAAATAGAATTTTATGTGTTGAGTTTGTTCACTGTTTGACCTTGATGATAAATTTAATTTGATAACCCTATTACTGATTCACTGCTCAAAAATTGTCTTGTTGCTAAATTTTGTGCTTTGGTTTTTTCTTTTTCTGCTGTAAATCATTCTGATGAAGATGAGGGTGAAGGTGAGGGTGAGGTGTTTTTTTTGTTTTTGTTTAAGGACAAAATTGTCCGAAAAATATTATTTATGGACAAAAGGACGATTTTATAATGTTTTGTAACGTTGAGGATGATTTTAATAACAAAAAAGGTCGGAGATGAATTTGATTTTCAGTCCAGACGTTAAGGACGAAAAAGTACTTAATCCTTTAGCAAACTAACAAGTGCCTATAGAGCAATAAAACACTAATTGCAAAGGAGAAAAGTTTTTTTCATTAGACCTAAAATGAATATATACATATATAATATAACTGTATGTGTCGAAAGCTAGCACATGTACAACAGTTTATATTATTTCTCTTGTAATGCCATAAACATTTAGCATAATACCAACTTAACAAAATTAAAAACATAAACTAAGATCAAAATAATTATTCAAATTAACAATTGCACAAAAATACAGCAACCTAATAATTAATGATAACATATATGAGAAAAGATATAGATAACAAAATAATTCAACAAATAATCCACAACACTTAAAATTAGAATTTTAAGGAGGAACGTATTCATATCATAATTAACACAAATATCTATCAACCCTAAAATAATTCTAAGGCTTTCAAAAATATTTTAATTTTTTTTCAATTTTACTGAAAATCTTATAAAAATTTTGACAGAGTCTCCCATAAAATTTGGATTTCTCCACCCATTAAGGGTTCTATCCAAACCAAATATCCATAAACCCTTCTCAACTTATTAATTCTTTCAATCATTATTAATACAGTCAAGCATTTTCTAAATAATTTCAACAGCAGGACTCAACAAACAGCTCAATAATTCAATATTTTTTAGAAATTTTAGAGCCTAATCTAACATATCCTAACCACCTAAATTCACTAAAATAGAAAATTAAACTAACTAAACTCTACTAACTAATTAATTAACTTGAAGTAACAGAATTTGATATAAAAAAAAAACTTGAATGAAGAACAAGAAAAAAACGGAGAAGAAGGGTAGAGGTACAGTTGTAAATCCCGAATAATTAATAAATAATTAATTAATAAATTAATTATTATTCAAAGAAATTAGAAAATTAAATTTTATAGTTTAGAAAAGTAGAATTAATTAAAATACAAATTTTAACACAAATTTTAAAGATTTTACCCCAAAAACGTGTTAACAGACCGAACTAATTGGACTGAGCCCAAATCGGACCCAAAACCCATCATATATAAAGCTAACTCAGCCATTCCTCCCCCAAAACACAATGAATCATGCTGAAATTTGGGGAAAGGGTGCAATCAAGAACCCTAACCCCTTCTCAATCTTTAATCTTCCATATCTCTCAATCTGGATATCTGATTAATGAGCTGTCAGCGATCACGCATTCGTCTCGGAATCATCTTCAATTCTAACCTAACAATGTGGTAAGGATCTTTAATCTTTGTGTCCAGTTATTTTTTCCCCTCTTTTACACGTTTTTATTTTGGAATAGAGGAATTTTGATGATTTTGATGATTTAGGTGAACTCTAGTAGCAGAAAATCACTAGGTTTAGTCCAATTGATCCATGGGTAATGGTAAAAAAATCCTAACCCTTGTGAATGTTTGATTTTTTTATGAGGATTAGGAATTTAAATTGTAGACATATATGAAATTTTGTGGTGTTAGATTGAATTCATGTGAAATTAAAGTTAAAGTGGTGAATTGGAACCAAGTTTTGGTGGATGTAAGCTGGTTGAGTTTATTTGAAGACCTTGAGGCTTGCGGAGAAGAGAATTTGTAGCGTTTGTGGCTTAGGGAGAAATCGTCCAAGGTATGATTTCAGTTTCTCATAGTTAATATTTAATGTCATATGAAAACTTAAGCTAGAAGACTATAAGATAAGAATGAATTGAATGATTTGTGTACATGGTATATGGGTTGTGTACGAGGGGTATGTGAGTTGTATGTGTTGGATTTATGATTTTTGATAAGGATATAAGTTTGTATATGAATTGTTGATGATTAGTGATCATACATGAAAATTATGAATGAATTTGTATGTTGACATGGCGACATATATGAATTGTATATGATGATGATTTTAGGATTATGAAGTGATGATAATTGTTGATGTTGGTGAGGATTGGTGATAATTATGAATGTGGAATGTGAATTGATTTGAGAATTTGGGTGTGAAATGATTGTGGAAGGATGGTGTAAAACCCGGTTAATTAACGGCTAATTAACCCATAAATGAGAATTTATTCTAGAAAGCCCAAAATGTGATTTTTATGGCTAAATGTGATAGAGGAGACTGAGACGAGAATTTCGGTACCTATTTTATGGAATTCGGACCAAGATTGGACCGAACGGGCCAAACCGGGCCAACCGGACGCAAAGTGGGCCCTTGGCCCAACATAACTAGACCAAAACCCTAGTTTTCAGCACTCTCTCTCCTCACAACACTCAAAAAACACGCTGAAAAGTAGAGGGATGGGGGAAGAACACTCTCTCAACCTTCTATCTCTCACTTGATCTTCAAACCACCATAACTTTTGATCTAGAGCTCCGATTGCCGCTCCGTTTGCGGCCACGCGTTCACCGCGGAGAGCTCTACAAAACCCATATAATTAATCTTGAGGTAAGTCACGTTTTGCTCTTCGAAATTCCAGCCTTGTTTTCGAGTTTTATGAGCAAAAATATTGAGATTTTGGGCTCTTTGATGTTATAGGACCCAACTCTCTTGAAGAAGAAGGTTTATCTTGTCTCCTTGGACCTTGGGTGTGGTAATATTCTCAACCCTAGTGTAATTTATTGTTCTATGATGTTTGGGTATTGAGATGTTGTGTATGGGTATGATGGTTGTGGCTTAGGTTGTGTGTGTGTGGATATTGAAGCTTGATTGGTGATTTTGAAAAGCTTGGAAAGGGTTTGGTGGTGAAAAATCTGTTCTTGGAGGTGTTGAGGCCTTGAGAGCTTGTGGATAAGTGATTTGGAAGTGCTCCGGTTGAGCTTGGGAAAATCGGCTAAGGTATGGTTTCGGTTTCCCGTATCTAATATGTAATGTGGTAGGAAATACTTAGGCTAGAGGCCCTAGGATAGGCATTGAATGGTTGATGTTGTTGAATGATTGAGATATATGATGTGGTCATATATGAAATGATGATTATTGATGCCTTGATGGTATGATGTATGAGAAACATGCATGTTGTGATATATGCTTGATGATTGGTTATGGTTGAATTGTGGGTTGAACCATGTTGATGGTGAGTATGATGTTGATTGTGTACAATAATGATTTATTGGAATTGGTGTTGTTGAGAATTGGCATGAGAAATAGTATATGATATGTCAATATGTTTGAGTTTGAGCCACTTGGGTGAAGTGGGTTAAAATGATGAGATAGTGATTTTGTAAATTGTGGTAAAGTATCAATGTGTGAGTTGAAGAGGCTTGATGTTGAATTGGATATATTTTGATTGATTTCAAAGAAAAGGGATGAAATTGGCATGTTTTGATTGATTTTGAAAGGAGTTGGAAATGGCTTGTTTTGAAAATGGCACTTTGTGGTTTTGTATAAAAAATATGGTTTTTGGGCATACTTTGATGGGACATAACTTGGACTACGGATCTCCGTTTTGTGTCAAATCTGTTTAGAAATGAAATTGGATCCGGGATGTCCATGCCGTTCGAAGAACGGGTGAAAAACGATTTAAAATGAGGAAGTTATGTCCGTCGGAAGATTGGGGTTTAAATCTGTGAATTCTGCAGCTTTTAACTTAGAAAATTTTTAGCAGGATGACCCCTTGCGCGTGGGCGCACCTGGCGCGTACGCGCCGATCTTCCAGAAAGCGCCATCTACGCGTGCGCGTGGTGTGCACAGGCGCGCCGATCGTGCTGCACCCAATGCCCAGCCATTTTCCAGAGAGTTATGCTAGGACTGTGCCAGTATTGTGCCTGGGGCACGAGAACACCCACGCGTACGCGTGGTTGACGCGTGCGCGTCGATTGGCAAATTTTTAATCCACGCGTTAGCGTGCATGACGCTTGCGCGTCGATGAGTTTTTGAGGCCATCCACGCGTGCGCGTACGCATGGCCCTGTTTTCATCCCAAGGTTGATTTTTGAGTTTTAAAAGCCAAATCTCATACTTCTAAGCCTCCGATCTCACCACTTATATCTTAAATCATTATGATATGTCTAGCTATGAGGAGAAGGGCTAGTGAATGTGATAACTTGCGAGTAAAGCAAGGGAAAAATGAATGATCAATGAGGATCAAAGATGATTATGTGAGATGCGGAGGATGGTGGTGAAAGTGCTTGTTATGCCATGGGCCGAAAGGCTGTAATTGTTAATGAAACGACTGGTTATGGATTTAACCGTGAGCCGGGTGGCTGGTTATGGATTTAACCGTGAGCCGGAATGGCTGTGTATGATATGAATATTGGCTGGTTCTGGACTGAACCGTGAGCTGGATGGCTGATATGGATGTTGATCCATGGATGAAAATTCATGCATGTTTATGCTGAATTATTGATAATTGTGATTTGCACTTCCACTATCTGAGATACGAGTTTCCCTGGGTAGTAGCAGTGGCTAGCCACCACGTGCTCCAGGTTGAGACTTGATACTCTGTTGACCCTATGTCGTAAGTGTGGCCGGGCACTGTGAAAGACCCAGATGAGCTCGCCCCCGTGAATATTCACCAGTGAGGGTGATGGATATAGATCATGATTATGATCAAGTTTATAACGAGTATAACTCGAGTTGGGGATGCGTGACAGAGGGACAGTCCAATGGTTAGCGACCAGGACTTGTCGGGTTGGCTCTATAACCGACAAGATGATATCATCAGCCACTAGGGACAGGCATTCATCATATGCATACTATATGAATTGTTTGAGATTGCCTATTTGACTGCATATTACTTGCTAATTGTCTAACTGCCTTAATTGCTCCTATTTGTATATTTCTTGTTTGATATATTTGTGTTTGCTACATTATACTCCTGCTGGTGGATGGGAGGTTTGAAGGAATTGGAAAGGGAAGTATTAGTTAGACTGAAGAATCTTTAGTCAGATGCCCTTATATGGTTTAGCTTGTTTATAAGCTTTGAATTATCTGGAGGAAGTTCTAGGATTGCCTTCGGCTCTCCTCTATTATTATGTATTATATATGTGGAAGCTGTTACCATGCTGGGGACCTCTGGTTCTCACCCATGCGGATTTTGTGGTTTTCAGATGCAGGACGTGAGGTGTCCCGCTGAGGCATGCTGGAGACTTCTAGTTTTGCGAAGATCCTTTGTTCTCGGGGCTATGTTTTGGTTTATATGTTTTGCTTAGATGCTTTTATCTCCATTAAATAATACAAACTGTGATGACTCCTCTTATGGGAGATTTTGGAGAATAGGTTTTATGTATTGGTGTCCCTTTGGGTTTCCTTTGGGGTTTTCCTTATTTTTATCATATGTATATATAGCTATTTCGGACCGGTTATCTTCGCAGCCGGATCTTGAGTCTTGATATCCCTGTTTTTGACACTCCTTTGTATATATATAATCTCGCGTTGGTTTATCCTTGTTCGTTACGTTATCGATCGGAGTGTTGCGCTTTAGAGTTGCGATTTTTGTTTTACCCCTTTTTCTACAAAGGCTCCTAGTTATAATCAATCATTCATACTACTATACGTACTAAATTTTTATTTTAGAGATCGTAATACCTTGCCATCTCTGAATTATGACTTAAGCATAAGACTCTGTATGGTAGGGTGTTACAGATGGAGAGGTAATTGGTAGTATTTTTTGTTGTAATTGAAGTGAATTGGATTATGGATTTTGGAAAACTAGTGTTTGAAAACTTTTGGTAAAAAGCAGATTTTTGACCAACTTCGGTGGGCTATAACTTGGCTTCTAGACCCCTAAGTTTTGTAAAACTAGTTTTGAATGAAAATTGGGTCTGTAAAATTTATAACGTTCAAAGAACAAGTTAAAAATAATTTTTTACAAAAAAGTTATGGGCGTTCAAGGTTAGGTGTTTAAAACTGATTTTCTGCAACTTAACAGCTTTTTGAAGGATTTTGAACCCATGCGTACACGACATGCCTTGCGACGCGAGCATTGGGCTCTGCCCATGAGTCTCGCGTACGCAAACATGTCATGTGTACGTGAGTTTGGAAATTTTCACACTCATGCGTTTTTGAGTTTTAAACCATTTCTATAACTTTCCAAACATCTATAACACTTGTTTAAGATCCGTTAGAGAGTTTTTAAGCTTTAGAACAAGCGTGAATAGGTTAAATGAGTATTTGCAGAGTGATGACTAAGTAATGAGATATCAGTAATGTTGAGTAAGAAGTAATTGATAAAGATAATGATAATAATAATGAAATGTGACCGAATTGAGAAATGATTAATGATGTTATTGACTATGAAGTAAGTGGAGTAAGGTGAAGGATGAACTTGAACATGAAATTGAATTTGATTGAGATATATGTGACAGAGTAATAGGCAGTGGCGTTGTCCACTTGCTCCACGTAAGAGTTGAGATACTGGGTAAAATGCAGTGGCGCTGTCCACTTGTTCCGGATAAGAGATGAGGAAGAAAAATGATGAGAACTAGTTTAATTATAAATTTTGAATGAATATGAAAGAATTAAGAATAAATTTTTTTTTGAATGAGATATATGGACAGTAGTAAGGGTTGTGATTCGTCCCACTTGCTCTGGGTTATTGATTGAGATGCTTGGATAGTAGCAGCAGTAATGGTTTATTCCACTTGCTCTGGGTTGAGTCGTAAACACCTGCCTGGGTAGTAGCAGCAGCAGTGGTTTATCTACTTGCTCTGATTAAGCTGGTAATAGCAAAGGGTTGTGACTCAGTCCCACTTGCTCCGCGATGTGGTGTTTCTGTCCAAGGTTAGCTACCAGGACATGTCGGGTTTGGCTATATAACTAATAGATGATATCATTAGCCATAGGACAGACATACATCAAATACATTTGTATGTTTTGTTTGAGTGTACATTACTTTGGTTTGCCTGATTGATTGGCCATGCATATTTGCTAATTGTCCTACTTGCTGTAAATGCATCCTATCTGTGTTTTATTTTCTTATCTTATTTGTTTTTGTAACTGAGAGATCCCTCATGCTGGCGGATATGATATTGAGGGTAGTTCCATCGGTGTTTGAGTGTCGGAGGAGACAAAAAGTGAAGAGTAGAGTTGAAATTAGACTTAGAACTTGAATACATTAGATAACTTGATTTACATCCTAGGCATAAAGCTCTATGTGCTAGTGTGTTACAACAGCGGCAGCAGAAGCAGAAGCAACAGGGGCATTGCAGCAGCGGCAGCAAGGGAGTTTGCAGCAGTAGCAGCAGCGTTCATGATAGCAGCATTGACGTTTGTAGCAGCTATAGCAGAGGAGGTTGATGGAGAGCAGAGATGAGAAGGTTAGAAAGAGAGTGGGAAGGTGAGTGGTTAGAGAAAGAGAGGAAGGTTTTCGTTCTTCATCTAATAGATTTGAATATGTTGGAAAATAATTCTCTTCTTAATTGAGTTATTTTAACTTCTTGGAAAAGTTGATTAATTGTATTAAACTTGAAAACTTATTCTCACAGCTCTTAAATTTTGAACCTAGACTTGATAAGTGACATCGAATCAACTAGGAGAGATTCTTATAAATTGTGTGGCGTATAAATCAGTAAATGTGCTTAAGCTCTTTTCCTGAATAATTGACTAGTGGATTAGCGATTAATTAGGTTAAAAAGAAATCGATTTACCAAGGATTTAGTGTTTGATTATTTATCATTTGGCATGAATGTATCTTTGCATGATCAAAGTGGAAGGTGAAAAGTATTGATTCGGAAGTCTCAACACCTCTAAAACCTTAACTCTTTTAATTTTGTAAATGAATAGTGCGAAACAAAATGGAATTGTCCATATATTTTGTTATTTACAGTGGTGCATGTCTCATTACTGTCACATGAGCAAAAAAAACGATGTAATTTTAGATAGTGAAGTATTTATTATCTTTTGAGTTTTCATATACCCTTTGTCAACTGTTCTTTATTTATCACAATCATATCAAAACAAGTAAAGTTTCGCTCTAAAAGTTGTTATCTATATGACTAGCTTTCATAAATAGACACATTGGAGATAATTAATAGTACATATAAATATCATCGTTAAGTTTTAGTTGATAAATTAATAGAAAGATATCATGTATCCATCGTTAGTTATCCTAAAAGATTAAATTAATATTTTTTTTAGGAATTAATTAGTCTGAAGTCAAAATCTTCAGAGACATAATTGTCACTTTATCTTTTTTTAATTAAAAAAAAAGTAGTTTCGATTACAATCTCAATCAAGAACAATAAAAAATAGCCAAAATTGAAAGGATTGAGACATTGGAAATTTGGCATCATAGAAAAAGAAACAATTAACATCAATCTAATGATTCTTCCTATCCTATTGGGTACCTTTCATATATTATCCCCACACAAAAAAATTCTTCCCCGTTTTTATTTTCTTTGTTCTGGCAATCACTCCCCTTTTTGTGACTAATGTATAATTAATCAGTGTATTAAACACAAGTATTAAACTTAAATAAATAATCTGAGATTGTCTAGAAAATAAGTTTGAAGCCAAAGAGAGATTTTTCAATGAAATCAAGTCACCAATGGATAAGGGTATCTCACTCTCGAACTCATTGGAAGAAAGATTCAAAGTTTCAAGGCTATCAAGCATGGCAATGGAAGGTGAAATGCTACCCTTGAACTGGTTACCGGACAAATCGATATGGGTAAGATTGGAATGGACGTGTCTTGGAAAAAAACCAGTGAGATTAGCATTGGAAAATGTTAAAGTTTTAAGGAGTGAACTATCAACCTGTTTTTTGTCTATTTTTTAAAATGATAATGCGATCTCTCAAAATAAAAATATTTTACTTTGGTCTCTATTTCTTATTACCGTGACACAATGCAGTTTCAGTGAGTATTTTTTCATTAAGTCCTGACGGAAAACAATAACATATTAGGTTACATGCTGAGTTGTCACGTCATACTTGCTAAGTTGGTAGTGCCAACGTGGACAATAAAAAATAGACAGGAATTTAATTATCTCTAAATTTAAATTAATTAGAAATTTATTCGTTTTTATTTTTTAAACATATCTTTTTCAATTTTTTTATTTATTTAATTAATATTATTTTTTAATAAATTATTAAATATAAAGTATAATAAATACAAACTAATTAATAAATTATTCAAATTTAAAAATAAAATTTATCATGAAACTAAATAAATAATTTTCAAATATAATTTTTAAATATATAAAAATTAAACATTAAAATATAATTATCCATTAATAATAATAATCCTATGATATATTATTAGTATTATCATTTAGATCATTTTTGTAATAAAGTAGAAACTAATGAACACATTATTTGATAATATACTAAATTTTTTTGAATAATAACAAACTTAATTTTTTATCTCTTTAAACTAAATTAATAATTTCATTTGATATCCTTACACTAAAATATGCTATTAGCAGGCTACTAATACTAAATGAAATAAAATATAATATATATTATGGAAATAATTTATAAACTTAACAAACTTAAAACATCAATAATATTATTAATCAAATAATAATACATATTGTCATTAACTTACAGATCGGTGAAGATTTATCAATATAAAAATGATATAGATTAATTAAAATTTTACGTATATTAAAATTCAATAACTTATATAGTATAACTAATAATTAATTTTACATATATTTTATTCAAAATCATTATATATGACTAAATATACAAGCAATTGAATTTTAATATACGCAAAATTTTAATTAATTTATATTATTCTTTTATTGATAAATCTTCATTGATCTATAACCTTATGACAATATATATTATTAATAGATTAATAATTATTAATAAATTAATAATGTTATTGATGCTTTGAATTTGTTGAGTTTATAAACGCGCGCGTGTATATTATATATATATATATATATATATATATATATATATATATATATATATATGTTTTATTTTATTTAGTATAATAGCATGTTGATAGTGTATTTTAGTGCAAAAATATCAAATGAAATTACTAATATAGTTTAAAGCTATGAAACACGGACACTTCGATGAGTTGTTGTGTCCGCGTGTCAGACACATTTCGGACACGACACTCACCGATACTTGTCCGACACGCGTGTCTGCTGTGTCCAAACATGTCTTAATAAAAAATAAAAAATTCTTCGCCGAACACGCCTAGACACACCTAAATACCATCACGTGTCAACGTGTCCAGTCTTATTCTTAACGTATATTCTTAAAATAAATTTAGATATAGTATATATTATTATTTATTAAAACAAAAAAATATTTTAAATACTTGATATAGTTAATATAAGACATTAAAAATAATTAAAAATTTTAATTTATATTTTAATATCAATATAATATCAAAATATCATTACGATTTATCTAAAAAATACTTTATGTTTTATATGTATGCGTATCCCCGTGTCATGTAAGATTTTAAAATTCGCGTGTCGACGTGTCATGTGTCCGTGTCAGTGCATTATAGGTTTAAAGAAATAAAAAAATTAAATTTTTTATTACTCAAAAATTTTTTTTATTATATATCAAATAATGTGTTTATTAGTTTCTATTTTATTGTGAAAATTATCTAGATCATAATAATAATAATAATATATCATAGATATATTATTATTAATGTATTAACTGTATTTTAATATTTATTATTTATATATTTAAAAATTATATTTGAGAATTATTTATTTAGTTTCATAATAAATGATATTTTTACATTCGAATAATTTATTAATTAGTTTGTACTTATTATACTATATATTGAATAATACGAATATAAAAATAATTTGAAAAAAATATATCGTTTAAAGAATAAATACAAATAAACCCTAATCAATTTGAATTTAGAGATAATTAGGTCCCTGTTCATTTTTTATTGTTCACCTTAGCACATAAGGACCACCTTAGCAAGCATAACGTGACAACTCAGCCATGTAACCTGACACGTCATTATTTTCTGTAAGGACTTAACGAAAAAACACATATAGAAACCGCGTTGTATCACGAAAATAAGGAACAGAGATCGAAGTAGAACGTTTTGATTTTAATATTTGAAGGATCACATTGTCATTCTAAGAAATGAATAGGAACCAAATTGGTAGTTCACTCAAGTTTTGAGCTTGTTCTTGTGGGCAAGAATGATATAGGACCTGAGGCCTTGATTTGGACATTCGAGAGATTGAGATCGGCGAGGTTTGAGAGGTGAGAGAGGGAGATGCCAGAGATTTTGTGGGGGTAGTTAAAGAGGTGAAGGGTTTAGAGTGTTAGCGAGAGGGATTTGAGTGTTGTAGATGAGAGTATCTTTTTCCCATATTTCTCGCATATAGTAAGAACGCTGTGTCAATCTCCCGTGCATTGCGAGAAGGCTACGTCATCATCTATGAAGTATAGACACTTTGCTTAATTATTCTGTTTGTGTATCGGACACCACACTCATCCGACACACGTGTTTGTCGTGTCCAACCGTGTCCTAATAAAAAATAAAAAATTCTTCTTTTGACACACTTAGACACATCTAAATGCCATCACGTATTAGCGTGTCCAATCTTATTGTTAACATGTATTCTTGAAATGAGTTTAAAAATAATATATATTATTATTTATTAAAACAAAATATTTTAAATACTTTATATAATTAAAAAAACATTAAAACAGTTAAAAATTTATTTTATATTTTAATATCAATAAAAAAAATTAAAATATCATTGTAATTTATCTAAAAAATACTTTATATTTTATATATATACAGTATTTCCGTGTCTTATAAAATTTTAAAATTCATATATCCGCGTATCTAGTATCCGTGTCAGTATCCATGCATCATAAGTTACCACACAACCGTTCTCTCCCTCCTTTCTCTCCCCTATTCACCTACACATCACTAGAAAAAAGACCATATAAAAAATAACTTGTGAACTTTTGATCCATACTAGGAATCATAAACTACTTTGGATTCACTATGTTTAAGGTAAATAGATGATCTTGTAAACCCCGCTAAAATCGGTAAATAATTAGTTAATAATTTGAATTTTAATTAGAAAAATTAAAAATACAAAACTAATATCAAAATAGGATAGAGCTATACGAAACGAGAATTTTGATACCAATTTCAAAGAATTTGACCTAATATTGGACTGGACGAGCCGAACCGGACCCAAAATGGGCCCAAGACCCAACCGAACCCAACCCATTAAAGAGGCACAACTTCTTATTTCTCTTCTTCTTCATTATTCACGCTGGGAAATATTTCATAGAGGAAGAACACAAGCAAAAAACCTAACCCTCACTTTAATTTCAAATCCATATAACTTTTGATCCGGAGCTCCGATTGACGAACCGTTTACGACTACGCGTTCACCGCGACGAGCTCTACGAAAGCCATGGAACAATTTGGTAGGTAACTCACTATTTCCTTCTCATCCAACTTCCCCTAATTTCGAAAATTCATGAACAATTGTGTTGAAAATTGTTCAATTTTGATGTCTTAGGATCGATTTAGCTTCCGGAGCTTATTGGGCTTGAGTTAGTATGCGTATGGGCACGGTAATAACAACCTAAACCCTAGTCAATTTTGATTTTATTATGAAGAAGCTGAACTTGGAGTATATATGTGAATTAGGTGTGAATTAAGCTTATATACATATATTGGAATTGAAAAGTGAGCATTTGGAGGCTTGGTGGTGATTAAAGCTTGGTTTGTGGCTGGTTCCTTTGAGTGTTGGGAGCTGTGTTCTTGCTTGTGAGGCTGTCTTGGGTTGAATAAAGTGATCGGCTAAGGTATGATTTAGGTTTCGCGCGTTTAACATTTAAGGTGTTGTGAAAACTTAGGCTAGAATAACCATAGGTTAAGTTGAATTGGTTAATTGTATTAAATGATTAGTTTGGTGATGATATTGGATAAATTTATGATTGGGATTGAATTAGAATTTATGAGCTTGGGTGGTTGAATGTGTGCTCTTGGACTTATTAATGATGGGATGATGTTGATGTTGGTATATGTTAATGAAATATGTTGGTGTTGATATATGTTAACAGAATATGTTGATATTGGTATATGTTAATGGAGTTTGATTGATTTATGTTAATAGAAGGTTGATGTATGTGTTGAGGGGTTGGTATATGTTGATGAAGGATTACTCATATAAGTGGTATATGTTGATATAAATTGGTGGATATGACTTGTTGTATTAGTTAAAGGTAGTATTGAAGTGGTTGTTAATGAATTGAGGTTGGATATGTTAATAACATGCAGGCTTTATAGGTAAGGATTATGAATGTGGTGAAAATGAGGTTTGGATGTTGTTTGGTAAAAAGTGATTTTTGGTGAATTTTGAAAGTCCATAACTTGCTCCTCAAATATTGAATGGAAACGTGGTTTGTTTTAATTGAAAGATGGTTTTACAAGCTTTTAAACGATATCAATTTTGTAAAAAACGGAATTTTATAGAGAAAGTTATGGACGATGGAAAATTGGTGTATGAAACTAGGTTAATGCAAGTTAAAAATTGGTTATGTAGCTTTCTGAGTATTCTGCATTTTGGGAAACCGTCCATCCACACGTACACGTGGCATGGCATTTCAACGATGCATGCGCGAGTAGCCATGCGTGCGCGTGAGCGCATGATCACGCGTACGCGTGGCCCTTGTTTGCTACAAAACTGGATTTTAACCTTTTAAAACCAGATTTTCACTTCTAAACCTCCATTTTCCTCCTTTTAAACATAAGGTATAGTACTAAGTACAGTAGCTAGTTGAAGTTGGGAAATTAAGGTAACTTGAGGGTGAAGTAAGGGGTTAAAATGATGGATTATGAATAAGAAGGGTGAAAATGTTATGAAAATGATGAACATTACATGTTGATTGATGATTGAACTCATTTGAAATAAATGAATGCATGCTTGAGATGCCTGGGTAGTAGCAAGTATGGTTTAAAATTTTCCATGTCAATGTTTGCTTTAAAATTCCATGTCAATGTTTGCTATAAAATTTGTATGGTTTAAAATTTTCCATGTCAATGTTGATTGAAAATTGAACTCATCCTGCTTGCTCCAGGTCAATGTTTGAGAATTGATAATGATTATGCTTGATTTAAATTGAATAAATGTACGTTGTGACGCCTGGGTAGTAGCAGCAGTAGTAGGTCTCCCACTTGCTCTAGGTTGAGCTTTTAAACACCCGCCTAGGTAGTAGCCGCAGTAGTGGTTACTCCACTGGCTCTGGGTTAAGCGGGTAGTAGCCAGGGGGTTGTGGCTCAAACCCACTTGCTCTGCATGGGTGTTTCAGTCCATGGTTAGCTACCAAGACGTGTCAGGTTGGCTATATAATCGACAGATGATATCATCAGCTATAGAACAGGCACGCATCATGTGCATTTATTTGTGTGATTGCTATGCATTATCTGGGATTGCCTAATTGAACATATATGTCCTGTTACCTGCTATTCTTGCTATTTGCACTACCTGCTTATTACTTGTGCGTGAATTTGTTTGGTTGCTTGTCTCTGCTAAATTTACTGAAGATGGAGGGACGGAGGAATGGTGAATGGATTGAGTGTTAGGTGTTAAGTTTAAGACAAAAGATTATAGTGTACTTAGAACACCTACCCTTATTTATGGCTTTTATTTAGAAATTAAGTTCTGTAATTGTGATAACGGAGTTCTGGGATTGCCTCTGGCATTTCTAGGACCTTATTTATTATACGTGTGGCACCTTTACTATGCTGAGAACCTCCAGTTCTCATCCCATACTGTGTTGTTGTTTTCAGATGCAGGTCGAGAGGCTTCTCGCTAGGCGTCTAGATTTTCTGAAGCGGAGTAGTCTGGGATATTTTGGGATACTTGTATATGTATGTATATATTCTCCAGCCAGCCTTGGCTTCGCAGGCTGAGTCAGGAGCTAGTTATGCTGTATTCTTGGCTCTCTATTCACTCTTTCGCTCTATCATATCTATAACCTTTAGGTTTCTTAGCACGCAAGTAATTCTGTTTCTTGAGCGTTGCAATTTTTATTTCACAAATTTTGTTTTACCCCTTTTTCAAGGCTCCTAGTATATTTTATCCTTTGTTATGTATTATTATATATCTTATAGATAGAGGGCGTAATATCGCACCACCTCAATTTTACATCCTAGGTGTAAAATTCTGTGTGGTAGGGTGTTACAGATCTCGTTTTGGTTTTTCGTTAGAAAGAAAAAAAAACTTTAGTGCCAATTTTAGAGAATTCTATATTAAATAAAGTAAAATGTTGTATATTTACTTTTTTTTTCAAATATGCTTTTTTTATGTTCATATTTTTCTTTTAATTTTTACAGTGTCTTCCCATTTGACAGGTAAAGTATTAATTCATCATGAATTGGAGCTCCATTTAAAGATTTTCACTAGTTAATAGGTTACTTTATGCACAGGCTAGATTCAAATACCTGATACTTATTTAAATAGGCTAATAAATTAACCATTTGACTAATCCAACTTGATTATTCATATGTTTAGCTTGATCTTTTGAAAATGAAGAAATACTAGTCACTTTAAAATGGATATAAGTCCATGGAATTAATTAAGGAAGAGAGCTATTAAAAATATACATGGTATCCAAAAATTTTCACTTTCTAGTTCTATGTGGATAACAATACAATAGAATATTATACTTTCTGGTTCATTTTTTCTCCTATACTTTCTCTACTCTCAACCTTGGATCATCTTGTTCATCAAAAAATTGTTCATAATTTTTACATGGTATCCAGAAGTTCTGGGTTGGATCCATGGAGCGCGACACTTTACCCATCTTTCTATTCTTTTTCCGAGAACCGTAAGAGCCAACAATAATACTCTAAAGTATACACATGAAAACAGCAATGCAGCACTACTGGACTATGCAGACTTGTTGAAGATTACAATCACATTGAAGATGGACACCAACGTTGAAGAAGCAGACTTGTTGCATAGGAGTAAGAAGAAAATATGGAACAATGATGGTGGCTTCGGAGGAGATACGTCAAGGGTACCAAGACAGGAAGAGTGGATGGTGGATAAAACTTCGTTCATAAGATCTAATGGAAGGCGTGGGACCTATGCTGACTTGGTCATCCATGGCAGTGCGGAGCCAGATTCTGACTCTGAAGACTCAAGTGAGGAGGAACTGGAAGAGGAGGAGTCCAAGGAAGAAGATGAAGCAATGAAAATGGAGGAGCGCGAAATGAGCCAAGTTGCCAGGGAGGCCTTAAGACTGGTAAGGAAGGAGGAATGTTCAAACCCTGCTTTAGAAGTGTCTCGCCTCCAAAATGGAATTATTAGCATCAAAGTGAACAAAGATGAAAATAAAGGATTGGAGAAGCCATGGAAGCATCCCTAAATAGTCAAGCTGCTGGGTAGAAGAATAGGGTATGGAGTGCTGAAGCAGCGTCTGGATAGCATGTGGGTGAAGAATAGAGGCCTTGACCTCATTGATTTGGTAAACGAGTATTTTATTGCAAGGTTGTACAATGAAGATGATTATTGGCATGTCATGGAAGGGGGACCATGGCTGCTCTTCGACCATTATCTCACCATCCGAAGATGGACACCGGACTTTCACCTTTTTGGAGCTGATATTAACAAAGTGGATGCATGGGTCCAACTCCCAGATTTACCGATAGAATACTATGAAAAAAGATTCTTAGGTAAAGTAGGAGACCAAATAGGAAAGACCCTCAAGGTGGACTTGAATACTGCAAATCAAGCTAGAGGTAAATTCGCACGTCTTTGTGCGGAATTGGACTTAAGCAAACTCTTGGATGCTAAATATTTGGTAAATGGAGTTACTTATCATATTGAATATGAGGGGCTACACATGATCTGTTTCTCTTGTGGAATGTTTGGCCATATTAGTGATGGGTGCATGTCCAAAACCATGGAAAGAGATGAGAGAGGAGTCCAAGTCCAGAAGCAACCAGAAGCGGTGGAGGAGGAAGGCTCCCAACGACAACAACTGGGGCATGGCGAGAGCATTCCAAGAGACAAGGGTAAAAAAGTAATTGAAGACCCTCATCGATTTGGTTAATGAATGATTGTATAGAAGCAAAAAAGGACAAAAAGACAATTGGTAAAAAAAGAGGAAAATGGTACGAAAAGCAAGGGGGACAAAGCGAAAGACATAGTAGAGGCAGTGGGAGGAAATTCCAGGTACGAGGTACTAACAGAGCATTCCAATGTCAATGATGAGAATATGAATAGCCAAGCCACTTTACTCAGGAATACCCCGCAGGAGAAGACAAAAGAGTTCTTAAATGAGAATCAAATGAGGAGAGCAAAAGCCCAAGCTAAATGCAATCATATGGAACAAAATTGCCTGAAGATTGCATCCACCCAAGTCGCCCACGAAGCTATTGTTAAAGTTGTGCCCGAAAAGCCTGTGATCCAAAGAAGCACCCAACTTAACCCACTCCTATTGGGCCAGAAGCAGCAGGAGAGCCCAATAATGGTAGACCCACCAGAGAGCAACCTTGATCTTATTCACTCATAAGATGAGGAGAAGGAGAAAACCATGGTCATGGAAACTCCCATGCCTCTTGAGCCCAACACTAACCTAGAACCACCTGATCCAGGAGAAACCGAATTCTCCGGGACAGAGCTCGATGTTATAATGGCCCACGGTACAGACGAAGTGATTGCGTGGGGAAATAGTGAGGTCCCTATGAGAGAACATGAAAACATGGCCATTGGACCTGCTTGACAGGCTTGCTTTGCTTTATTATCAGGTTTGGTTTTGGAGCCCTTTCTCTTTAGTTTTCTTTTTTAATAATTATCTTTTGTTGGAATGCTAGAAGAGCAGCTAGCCTCAAATTCACCAAAGCCCTCAAAGAATATTATTTGCAATATAAGCCTGATCTGGTGGCCATCCAAGAAACTAGATGCAGTGGCAGAAAGTTGTCTTCGATCAAGAGTACAAGATTCAATTTCTATATTATTATTGATGCAAATGGTTTCTCTGGTGGAATATGGTTGATGTGGAATAATCCTAACTATCGGATTTCTGAGGTAGCAAGGCATAATCAAACCCTCCATGTTCGTATTAAAGATAGTAGAGAAGAGCGGTGTCTAACCATCGCATATGCTCACCCCCAAGACATCATTAGAAAGAAGTTTAGAATATTTACAGAGGCTATTGCGAGGAATATTAATTGTCTGTGGATGATTTGTGGTGACTTTAATGATATTGGGGATATTAGCGAGAAAAAAGGTGGAAGTGTTCCTGATAGAACCAGCATGAGGAGAATTAATGAGTGGAAGGAAAACTGCAGTCTTATTGATATGGGATTTTACGGCTCTCGATTTACCTGGAGAGGTCCGATGTGGCAAGATGGAGGAAGAATTTTGAAAAGACTGGACAGAGCTCTTTGCAATCAACATTGGAGGGTCCTCTTCAATGATGCAGTTGTCGAGACTCTTCCCAGATTTAAATAAGACCATCATCCAATTCTTATTAGATGCCATGGAAACTAACAAGTCCCTAAGAATAAGCCATTCAGGTTTGAATTCATGTGGATATAGCACGAGGAAATTCTTCCTTTCTTAAATCTAATTGGTATGATCATGTCCCCTTGAAGTTAGCTATTAGCTATTTTGTGGATAAAATAAAAGATTGGAACAAGCAGGTCTTTGGGAATTTGGTCAAACAAAAAAGGACTATTCTCAATAGACTTCGTGGTCTTCAACAATCCCCAAGGTATGGTAGAAGTAATTTGTTGGAGGATCTTAAAACAAAACTAAATGAGGAGCTGAAAACCATTCTAGACAAAGAGCAGATATTCTGGCTTCAGAAGTCAAGAGAGAACTAGTTGATACAGGGTGACAGAAATACAAGGTATTATCATACTAAAGCCATCATTAGGAGAAGATGTAACTGCATTTTGAAGTTGAGAAACAGAGATGGAGATTGGATAGAAAATGTGGAAGACTTGAAGGAACATGTGTGCAACTATTTCAAGAAATTGTTTAAAGAAGTGAAAGAGGACAGAAGCCATATCATTCAAACCCATGCTTTCTACCCTCACTTGAGTCAGAAAGATGAAAGAAGCCTTGGTCAACTTGTGCGCGGCGAAGAAATGGAGCAAGCTGTTGCATCTATGGGATCCCTAAAGGCCCCTGGCGACGATAGGCTACCAGCAAGATTCTACAAAGAGAATTGGAGTGTGGTTGGGAAGTCCTTAAAAGAGATTGCCAGATTGATATGGCGCAACCCCCTAGCATCAATGAGGTTAATAATACCTTGTTGACCCTCGTTTCAAAGATTGATAACCCAGAATTTGTGTCTCAGTTCAGACCAATAGCATTGTGTAATGTTTCCTACAAAGTCATTACCAAGATAATAGCCAACAGAATCAAAGCTATCCTTCAAGACAGAATTTCTCCCAATCAATCCAGTTTCATCCCAGGAAGAAGAATCCAAGATAACATCATTGTGGTCCAGGAGATAGTACATTCTTTGAGGAGAAGCAAGTCGAGGAAGGGGTTTATAGCTGTTAAAATAGACCTTGAGAAAGCATACGATAGGCTGAGTTGGGGATTTATTGAGCAGTGTCTCAGAGACTTCACTTTACCGGCCTCCCTTGTTAATGTAATCATGCATTGCATAAAATCTCCCACCTTTCAAGTGCTCTGGAACGGGGAACTAACAGACAAATTCTCCCCCACCTGCAGTATCCAGCAAGGTGACCCTCTCTCTTCGTAGATTTTTGTCATTTGTCTCGATAGATTATCTCCTATGATAGATGATCTAGTCAGGGACGGATCTTGAAAACCCTTTACATTCAGAGGTAATGGACCCCCCAGATCTCATCTTATGTTTGCCGATGACTTAATGCTGTTTGCGGAGGCCAACCAAGACCAAATGCATACCATAAAGCAGTGTCTTGAATCGTTTGCCCATGCATCTGGTTAAATTGTCAATGCAGAAAAAACTCAGATTTACTTTTCGAAAGGAGTTCAATGTGATTATCGAAGAGCAATAACTGATATGGCAGGATTCCAGGAAACTAAAGTGATTGGGAGGTATTTTGGAGCTTACATACTGGAGGAAAGAGGAAACATAAGGAAGTACAGACACATCCTGGACAAGGTTAAGTGCAAATTGAAAGGGCAGAAGCAAAAAAGTTTATCGATGGCTGGTAGAACCGTACTATCCCAATCAGCCATTGGCCCTTTGGCAAATTTTGCAATGACACATAGTCGGGTTCCCAAATATATCTGCAAGAGTATCGAAAAAACTCAAAGACAATTCATTTGGGGTTCTAATGAAAATGAATGGAAGATACATATGGTTAGCTGGGAGACCATGTGCAAACTGAAAGAGGCTGGTGGACTTGCTTTGAAGAACCTGGAAAGAATGAACACGGCTTTCATTGCCAAATTATGTTGGGAGATGGTTAATAACTCAGAGTCGCTATGGGTTAGAGTCTTGTGTAACAAATACAGAGTTGACATCCATGCAAGGAGTTGGGCTGTTGGTTTGGGTAGCTCTTCTCTATGGAAAGCAATGTCACAGGTCTGGAATTTTATTGAAGGAGGTACTATGCATAGAGATGGCAATGGAGAAAGCACTATGTTCTGGAAAGACTTTTGGTTGAATATCGATGGCAACCAACATCACTGTCTCGCGGGAAGAGATCATGGTGAAAAATATGGTTTCCTCAGATGGGTGATGGAACCTAAAGGAGTTACGAAAGGTTCTCCCGAATGAAATAGTGATGAAGATTTTGGCCAATCTGTCCCATAGACCAGAAGATCCCCCAGATACTCTTGCGTAGAGGTATTCCAAAGATGGGCAGTTTTTTGTCAAGAGCGCCTACATGGCTCTGTTGCCCAATGTTATAAACCATAATTATATTTAGAGGAGAATTTGGGGTTGGAAAGATCTGCCAAGAATTAAGCTGTTCTTGTGGCAAACGGCTCAAGACAAACTGCTTACCAACAAGAAGAGGATAAATTGGTTTGGGGCCTCGCCCCTCTACCATAGATGCAGAAACCAAACTGAGAGCACTATTCATGTGCTTAAGGACTGTGAGGCGGCTAGAGATATTTGGAAGAAGCTTGTGCACCCAGAGAAACTCACAGATTTCTTTGACTTGGAGTTTAGAAATTGGTTGGAGTCATGTTCAACCACAGATTGGGGATTCCACTAGGACATTCAACGGAAGTTTCTATTTCCAATTACTTGCTGGAAATTGTGGGATTGGCGAAACATGGAGATTCATCAAGCTCCGTTCAGGAGACCTAAGACGGCGCATATAATGGTGCAAGAGTATGCTTTGACTGTTCAAAGTACTTGTGTAAAGAAAAGAGGGCATATGTGGCTTCCTTCACCAAGAAAGGTTACAGTGGCTTGGCAACCTCCCCCAATTGGCTGGACTAAAATCAATACTGATGGAGCAGCCCAACCAAACCAAAATATAGCAGGATGTGGTGGATTGTTAAGGAATAGTGAGGGACAATGGATCATGGGATTCACTAGAAAGCTTGGAAGTTGCTCTGTCTTCATGACGAAACTTTGGGGGATTTACTTAGGGCTAGAAATGGCTTGGACTTTGGGGTGCAAGAGAGTTTGGCTTGAAAGTGACTCAAAAGATGTGGTTGAAAATGTTAGGAGGTGGCAGAATAGAGGAGGAGCAGGTTCAATTTTATACCATAGAATTTACCAACTTTTGGAGAGAAATTGACAGGTGAAGATAACCCATGTCTACGGGATGACTAACGGGTGTGCTGATTGGCTTGCCAATTGGAGTACGAGGCAAGATAAGATTTTGAAGTACTGGATCACCCTCCTCCCCCCCCCCCCCTTTGGGATAAGGCATAAACTTCACAGTGATAATACGAGAGTTACATCCCCTCATATCTTAAGCTAGTTTTGTTTTTGTTTTGGGCCTCAAAGCCCCTTTGTTAACCAGAAAAAAATATATAGCACATTTCGCCAAATAATTTATATTTATTTGATTTATTTTAATTTTAAATTCATTCATTCATAAATTTATATTTTTATTTAACTATAAATTATATTAAACTTTTACAAATTAAAAAAAGGCAAAAAAAAATTATTAATCATAACTTATTCTTTTATAATTATATGATATCTTTTAATATTATTTTTTCAATAAATATTTGTATTATATAATAATATAATAGGTATAAACTAATTAACAAATTATTGAAATTTAAAAATAATTATTATTTTCATATAAAAAACAAAATAAGAAATACTTATATAAAGAGAAAAATAAAAATTTTATGTAAATTATTAATTATATCGAATTAACCAGTTAAATCTATGACTAGTTAAACCAGTAACTTAGTGATCCAATACACTGATCGGCTCAATTACTAATTCGATTTTGATAACTATGATTTTAGGAATTAATATTTTTGTAATACTTATTTAAATAAAAGCCAATAATTTGATCTAATTTTATAATGTCTAGATTTATAATATACATATTTGTTTCTTTTTATTTTTTGTCTATCAATATAACTTTTAGATGCCTCACCTTCCATCACATGATTATGCTATGTATTGCATCATGTGGTGTTTCTTATGTATATATCTATAAAAATACCATTTACACACTAAAATAAGTTATATATATATAATTTAATTTATTTTTAATATATATTTTATTCTAGTAATTTATTTTAATAGTAGTGTACACTTGTATGGTTGGCTATCTATTTAAATATTCACCTTTCCATTTCTTGATTATGCTATGCATTTAATCATACATTTTTTCTTGACATATCCTTGCTATTGGTTCATTGACTTCATTCACTGGTTTGTATATGAATATATTGTATTTTAAAATGAATCTACGCAGATAGTAATATGTTAACATATAAGGAGAATCTCATTCCAACAATTCTTCTAGGTTCTATCTTCACAATGAACGGATGAAAAAGAAACTATCCCACAAAAAATACTGACAAAACATATTTCCAAATATTTGAATTTTCTTTTTTTCATCCTTCTTGCTGTGATTGCAGAAGACAGGAATTTTTTTTTCTTGAACTCATCTTGAACTAAGCAACTTCAGCTCCATTTTGAACCAACTTATCAACTAGTTTTAAGTCTTATCTAGCTTTGGGGATCAGTCATTTAACTATAATGCCTACTCCCATGAAGACAACTTGTTAAGATAATATTGTATATTATTAGATAATTCGATTAAACATGTTAAACTATCGGTTTATAATATCATTTTGACACGAAGATGTCTTATACATCCACCTAAGAGAGGACAAGCAAAAAAGTAAATGCACCTACCCACCACAAAGAATACACCCTATTCCCTGCATATACCATCTATAGGCTACCCCAAACTAAGTGAGAAGCCTTAAGCGCATCATCAAGCAAATCCACATTGAAGAAAACTAAAGTACACCCTATCAGATCACATGTACAAACCGATCCTAGCAGGGAAAAATTATAACTCAGGAGTCAGGACAGCCAAAATCATGTTGCAATATAATAGACTAAACAAAAATGCTTGGTCTCGTTACAGTCTTTGGAGAAAAAAAAAAAAAGTCTTGCAATGTAGCAAAATTAAATATATCATAACTCAAACATGACAAAACCATTGATCAATCCCAAAGAAAACAAAACTCTCCAACCAAAGGCTAAAAGAGAAGATACCACCCCCATTTAGTCTCCCTTCTTCCTAAACGAGCAGCCCTCCGTTAGCCTTGCTCTTCCACCTGTAGGTTGGCACAAGACCGTTTGGCAGTTTCCACAAACCACGACTGTCTGAGAGTGGCTGAATACAGTCGTACTGCATCAACATGGAAATCAAAACGTCAAAATCACTCAAGATCAAATCATTTATTTGCCCACAATTATAACTTCAGAATCAACAGGAATGAATGGATGCAACTTACATGTTGAAGCAACCTTGGCATTTCACATCCTACAAGACAGGAATACAAGAAACAAATTAAATAGACAAACAGATAACAATTAAAACTTGGAAAGAAACGAGCCAACCTTGGATCGAATCCAGCGTGTGGTTCAACAAATGATAAAATACAATTTAAGAGAGAGCTATTATAAAAAAAATAGAATACCATGAAGAAAGAATTAGGAGACTGAACAAGACGCTTGAGCTTGTGCTTTCTCTTCTCAAGTTCAGCCGGTGGATTAAGCAAATCAATATCGTTCTGCAGAACCTACTCAACACAAAATCACGATAAATTTCGGTTACCGTTACTAGGGAAGGAATAAAACCCTAAAAAAAAATCCAAATGTATATAACAGAAAAGAAAGTTGTCTTTGTATAAAACATCATTCATCTACCAACAAACATAATGAATACCACAAAGAAAACAGATCTAAACACAAACAAAGAAGAAAGAGATTATACTTACCATGCTGGAGAAAAAATAAGTAGCGGCAAGGAAACCTCTGAAGAAGAGAACCCTAGGAATGTGGCAGCAACAAACTCAGAGTTTGGCTAAGTTTGGCTGCATGAGATTTAAAGAAAAAAAAAAAGGACGTAAGTAGTGATGTTTATGTAAAGTGGTTTTCCTCTTACCCAGCCCAATATTTAATAATGGGCCAGTTGTTAATATTTTTCTGTCTTTCAAATTTTGTAATTTATTCTATATCAACCAAAAAATTCAAAATATTCTAGAATACTCATAATATTTTAGTGTCAATGATGCTAACCTGTGTAGTTTGGTGCCAAGTTTATTAGTAATGAAATTTGTTAACAAACAATTATTAATTATAGTAAAATTTATCAATAATTACAATATTTATATCATATCTAAGATTATTGTTTCATCGTAATAGTCGATTTTGTCAAAACACTATAAATTGGAGTCGTTTTTTTTTTTTGGGGTCAATGCAGAGTCATTATTTATTCTTTACTAATTTTATGAGATTTGTATGAATGTATTTTATTTCAAGTGCATTCCTTAGTGGCAAGTTCCACATGCCAACTACTCATGGCTTTCTTTAAATCTTTATATTTTTATTTACAATGTATACCTTTATAGCTTATTTTTATTATAATTTCATCTATAAATTGGCCATTAATGCGTATATTATAAAAACAATTTATCTCTACTTACAAATCATTCAAACAAATAAATTCAAATAAGTAGTTTTGACATAATTCATCTCATGTGCCATTATTTTTAACAAACTTTTGACTCAACGCGTGAATATATAATTGCCTTTTTCATACCAATTTCGTTTCTTTTTTCGAATTTTTTCACCGTTTTCTACGTCTCTACGTTCTGTTCCATCCCTGCGCTCTCTGCATTTCTCTTTCTTCTCTATGTTCTCTTCGTTCTCTGCATTCTCTTCGTTCAAGTTCAATGATCTTTTATCTTATTTGAAGCTTTGGATCAAAGTTTTTGAAATCAAGCTATGAAATCAAGTTTGAACAGTTATTTCGTTGTCGAAGATAAAGAATGATTCAAGTTCAAACTGTCAATTGAACTAGTGAAGTAGATTATTATTTTGAATCCAATCAAGTGGCTGAAATGTAGTTCAATTCTAGTTAATGTTGTTCGTTAGTAGTTTATAATTCTACAGGTGAATAATATTTTTTTGTTTGTGAAAATTACTGTTTATGGTTGATGGTTTGAATTGAATGTAATGTATGAGTTCTGAATCTGAATTAATATTGTGATGAATCTGTTCCATCTCGTTTCGGTGTATTTTGATTATAAATTGGTGTATTTTAGAACTGTTTCGGTGTATTTTAGACATTTTTCGGTGTATTTATAAGTTCAAACTTTTCATTGAACCAGGACGAATTGTATTATTATTTTGAATCGAATTAAGTGGTGAGGTGTGGTTTGAATCTAGTTAACGTAGTTTGTTAGTAGTTTATGATTTTGTAGTTGAATCATTTTGTTCTTGTTTGTGAAAATTGATGTGCATGGTTGATGGTTTGAAAGTAATGTACGAGTTCTAAATGTGATTTTATTATTATTATGAATCTGTTTTGTTCTTAGTTTCGGTGTATTTAAGTTTCTAATATGGTTCATTTTGGAATGATTTCGGTGTATTTCTCAGTTTCTATGCGATGTTGATGAGCAGTTTGTTCCAAAGATTGGAATGACTTTTAACACAGTTAAAGAAGCTGAAAAATTCTACAAAGATTATTCTAAACTTGCAGATTTTTTTACGAAAATTCAGAGCACAAATAAAAAGAAAAATAAAATTAAGAACCAATTGATTACATGTATCAGAAAGGGGAAATGAAAACCGAACATATCTCCAACTGAGAAGACAAATCCCTTAGCTGGATTAAATTGTCCTGCAATAATTATATATATATATATATATATATATATATATATATATATATATATATATATATATATATTGAAGGATGTTGGTGTTTGGATCATTTTGAAGGTTGTGTTGCATCATTCACATTCGTACTGTCCAAATCAAGCAAAGATGCTTAAACAACACAGGTAACTAAGCATGTTTATACGACATACAATAGAGAACAACGAGAAAACTGAAATTAGACCAAGTTAAACATACTAATCATTTGTTGCAGCAGCAGGGGGTCACCGTGAATTAAGTCTTATTGAAAAAGATGTGAGAAATTACATCACGAGAGAAGTGCGGAATGTTTTGGAATTAGAAGATGCAAGAGAATTTGGAAAATACTTATTAAGAATGAAAAAGAAGAATCAGAATTTCTTTTCGCAAGGTTACGAGAACCAAACCGGTCAATAAACTGGTAGAATGACTGGTTCACTAGTTTAATGGTTTGACCGAGATTCAATCAGTTTAATTAACCATCAATAATTATGCCACTTTCAACCATCAACAATTATGCCACTTTCATAACCATTATAATAACCAAAAACTTAACACACTTAACAATTAACACAGGGGTAGTAATAACACTATTCTCCCTTGAGTTATCACAAGTAATCAGCAATCCTTATCAATCAACAACAAAAGTATAAAATAATAAAATTTTCAAAAATAATTTCTTATAATTAAAAAATAGAAAGATCAGAGAATCCAAAAACAAAAAAGTTATATTAATCCAAACTCAGCAATCATACCACCACCAACTCTAACTCAGAATACAACAAACAAAGAAAAACAGCAACTCACCCCAACTCAGAACACAATAAACAGAACAAAAAAAATAGTAACTCAATAATCAGATTTTAGATTTCAGTAACTCAGTAAAATTAACAAAGTAAGCACCCATAAATTAAAGCAAACATAGATTTGAATCATTAAAAAATTGGAACTCAAAATAACCCTAAACATTAACAAAAGAAAAAAACTAAACCAGAGCTACCGACGATAGAGGAACCAAAATGACGTCGACAGAGGAACGAAACAGGCAATGAAGAAGGAATGAAATTCAACTACCGGCAAGGGAGGAACAGTGAGACAGAGATGAGGATCGAGAAAACTGACCAGCGATGGAGGAATCCAACCGACTACGCTTTGATCTGCAAGTCCACGACGATGAAGACGAAGACGAAGATGAAGACGAAGACGATTTAGAGAAGACGGCCATGAAGAAGCTTGCAAGTCCAAAGGCAACGACGTGGAGGAGAAGAGGATCGACAGCCAAGAGCTTCGAGCTAACCCTCTGTCGTCATTACCGGCGATGAGGCACCCTCTGGCTGACGAGAAGAGTTTGCCGATGGCAGAGGCGGTGGCTGTTGCTGCTGGTGGAGGTTGAGAGAGAGAGGGGCTGCTGGTTGAGAGAGAAAGAGGGGATAATGGGTTAGCCAGTTAGGGTTTTTGGGGGAGATAGGAGTATTTATATGCTTAATTTTCTTTTTTTTTTAATTATAACTTTGAAAACGGTTAAAAATTGTCCGATTTGTCGGTTTATTCTCAGTTTGACCGGTTTTTTGTGGTTTTTTCCAAGTGGTTTTACATATCAACCGAACCGGCTAGAAGACCAATTCCTGGTTAAATCAGTTGAGCTGGCTAGTCCGGTTCAATTTTCAGAACACTGCTTTTTCGAGCTTTAACTTGAGGTTGATTAGTTAATTAAGATTGTTTTTGGACCGACACAAGAAGCAGGGCTGCCTATGAGCATTTTGGAGATGTTATTTCATTCGATACCACTTACAATACAAACAGGTAATATGTTATTTTGGTTTATGTGTATTTTGGTATTATTTTTGGTGTATTTTGATAGTTTTCGGTGTATATATGATTTGTTTCTGTATCATTGTATTCATGTATAATCTGAGTTTTGGTTCTTTTGTTAGGGTGAATCACTACGGTCAGTCAACACTTCTAGAATGTGCTTTGATGAAAAATGAGGGTATTCAATCATTCAAATAGTTATTTCAATGTTGGCTTCGTTGCATGAAAAGAAATACTCCGAAAGGCATTCTTATCGATCAATGGCATCGATGCAAAGGGCTATTGAGGCTTGTATGCCCACAACAATTTACTGGTGGTGTATTTGGCATATCATGAAGAAGATTCCAAATAAATTAAATGGCTATAAACGACATGAAAAAATTAAACACAAGATGTATCATGTTATTTGGAACTCTTTTACAAAGAATCATTTGATAAGAGTTGGAATGATTTTCGAATGAAATATGGTGTTGGGGACAATAAGTGGCTTTCAAGTAATGGTATCTTTAGTAGGATTAAATGATGTTTTTACTCTTAGTATGTGGATATTTATGAGCTTTTCTTGTGCAGTAGAAGTTCAAACTTTACTTCTTTTGGTGAATTTCGGTTCTGATTTAGGTATTTTTCTAATTTTTTCAGTGCTTTTCGAAGATCATCATTTATGAATTCCAATTTACTCGATCACCACTTCTAGGTCGGGATGATAAGCACAAAAAAAAGTGAGAGCATGCATGCAAGTTTATTACACGCAATAGCTCACTTATCCAATTCGTCAAACAGTACGATAATTGCCTAGGAAGTAGAAAGTAGAGAGAGAGAGAGAGAGAGAAAAAGAGAATTGGTTGTTGCAGATTTTCATACCATCATACCTTGTGCAACAAAATCCTTAATAGAAGCTTAATTTTAGCATGTGTATACTCACGAGAAGTTCAGAGAAGTCCAAGCACAATTTAGAGGAAATGTAAATTGCATTACAAGATCAACGCAGTTCGCTCTAGGCTATACGGTATATGAAGTCGTAGAACAGGTTTCAAACTCAACATTCAACAAGTTTGCAGTTACATACGACGCGATATCCTCTCAAGTTAAATGCCAATACTTATTATTCAAGTCAAGAGGGATATTTTGATGTCACTCTCTGAGGACGTTAAGTTTTGAGCGAGTAAATAAAGTGTCACCAAGATATATATTAGAACGATGGAGTAAGAACATAAAGAGGAGACACACACATATCAAAAGCAGTCACGACAAGTCTCTATTGGAGCCAAAAAGTAGAAGATTTGACGATTTGGTGTTTGACGATTTGGTGTTTCGATCACAAAATATCTGTGAATTTGCATCAGAATCTGAGGAGTTGACTATAGAATTCTACATCGCGCTTATGATAATGCTATGGTTGAGAATGTAAGAACACATAGCCAAAAGAAACAGGAAATGTTCATTATCTCACGACAATGCTTCGCTGGAAGATATTAACGAGCTTCAAAATCCTCCAGGGGTGAGAACAAGAGGACGCCCAAAAAATAAATTGGAATTGAATACTAAAAAACAGATTGTAAATGCTGCAAAGAAAAAGAAAAAGAAAATTGAGTGGTGAAGTCATACAATGAGGTAAAACTTATGTTCCTTAAACAGCGAATATTGAGTTTATGCATGTTAATAGTTTTGCTAATATATGATTTACCTTTTGCAGTTGAACCTTTTTTTATGTTGGTTCAGTGGTGAAGTCAAATTTCTGCCATTATCATGGACATATTATAAATTATCAGTTCAAAGATTCAAGAGAATAAGATAGATTTCGGTGTGTTTATGAATCCATTTCATTGTTATTTGACATAATTTCGAGGTGATCTACGTAATGTTCTTTTTTTATAGAGATGAAGTTTAGTGTTTATATTTTCTTATTTTATTCTATTTTACAATATTTTGAAATTAGTTTCTTCAATTATTTGATGGGATTTATTTGTTTTAAATATGCACTACACATAATTCGATGTTTATTTGAATAGTTTTCGGTATATTCTGGAAGCATTCGATGTATTATAGAATTTATTCTTCCTTTTCTCTATTTTTTTTAACCTGGATTTATTCAGATTAACAGTATTTCAATACAGTACAGACAGATTCATAGAAGTTCAATTTTGCAAAGAAAAATTATGAAAAGCTTGAATTGAATATTTACAAAGATACAAAGTATGTTTTTGTTTGAACTATACAATGCATATACAATTCAGTACACAACCAATATAGAAATTCTTAACAATTTACAATATTCAAACTATGTATTATCAATTTTCCCTAATTCCAATATACAGTAAGGACTTAATAATGTAGCAGATGGCTTGGATAGTCTAACGGCTTCACATTCTTGAATGACTATATCACTAAGTTGATTCATTTCGTCAAATAGAATGAGTAAAGCATATTCGACTCTGAAATTATCAACTTGTTCCTACAGCTTAAAGAAATTTTTTTATTAAACTCTGTTAATTTAGTAATGGAGAGTTTTTTATTTTTAAAGATAGTTACCTATTTCCAATTCTTCCATGAATATTTTCCTATTTTGATCTTTTTTGGATCAAATATCTCTAGCCATTTCATCACATATATTACAGAATTATATCAAAAAACAAAAATAAAATACACATTAAAATAGGACAGTACTAAAAAATACAATCAAATTTATTAAATAGAAAGATTACACACTGTGCTCGCTGCCCACTGATATTGACGTATGATACTTCGATACCCTCATCCTCGTCTACCAAAAGTTTTCCTCCGGCAAACACTCCCATTTATGAAATTATGAAGCTCTAAAAACCAAAACAAGCCAAGTATAAGAAACTTTATATTTAACATTGATGAGCGGATAATTTATACGCTTTTTGGCATTATTTTTATGTAGTTTTTAGTATATAATTATTAGTTTTTATGCAAAAATCATATTTCTAGACTTTACTATGAGTTTGTGTGTTTTTCTGTGATTTCAGGTATTTTCTGGCTGAAATTGAGGGACCTGAGCAAAAATCTAATTCAGAGGCTGAAAAAGAACTACAGATGCTGTTGGATTCTGACCTCCCTGCACTCGAAATGGATTTTTTGGAGCTACAAAATCCCAATTGGTGCTCTCTCAATTGCGTTGAAAAGTAGACATCTTGCACTTTTCAGCAATATATAATAGTCCATACTTTGTCCGAGTCTTGATAATGCAAACTGGCATTTTAACGCTAACTTTCTACCCTTTTCTGGCGTTAAACGCCAGAACTGGCATAAAAGCTGGAGTTAAACACCCAAACTGACACCAGAGCTAGCGTTTAACTCCAAGAAAAGCCTATGCATGTGAAAGCTTCAATGCTCAGCCCAAGCACACACGAAATGGGCCCTGGAAGTGGATTTCTGCATCATTTAATTATCTCTGTAAACCCTAGGTTACTAGTCATTATAAATAGGACCTTTTACTATTGTACTTTCATCGAGAGATCGGAAGATCGGGAGATCTTGAGATCATTGTTGAGACTATCTTTGTATCACTGTTGATCTCTTGATCACGCTTAGGGGGCTGGCCATTCGGCCATGCCTGGACCTTCATCACTTATGTATTTTCAACGATGGAGTTTCTACACCTCATAGATTAAGGTGTGGAGCTTTGTTGTTCCTCATGAATTAATGCAATTACTAATGTTTTCTATTCAATTCAAACTTATACTTGTTCTAAGATATTCATTCGCACTTCAACATGATGAATATGATGATCAAGTGACACTCATCACCATTCTCACTTATGAACGTGTGCCTGACAACCACTTCCATTCTACCTGAAAACAAGCTTGAATGTATATCTCTTGGCCTCCTGGTCCACGACGCATGGTTGCCTCTCCTAACAACAGAGCCTTCCATTCCATGAGATCAGAGTCTTCGTGGTATAAGCTAGAATCAATTGGCAGCATTCTTGAGATCCGAAAATTCTAAACCTTGTCTGTGGTATTCCGAGTAGGATCTGGGATGGGATGACTGTGACGAGCTTCAAACTCGCGAGTGCTGGGCACAGTGACAGTGCGCAAAAGGATCATTAGATCTTATTCCAATACAAGTGAGAACCGACAGATGATTAGCCCTACGTAACCCGTAACCGGACCATTTTCACTGAGAGGACAGACAGTAGCCATTGACAACGGTAATCCCCCAACATACAGCTTGCCATGAAAAGGAGTACGCATGACTGGATGAAAGCAGTAGGAAAGCATGGATTCAAAAGGAACAAAGCATCTCCATATGCTTATCTGAAATTTCTACCAATGAATTACATAAGTATCTCTATCATATTTTATGTTTTATCTGTCTTTTAATTATCAACACCCCATAACCATTTGAATCTGCTTGACTGAGATTTACAAGATGACCATAGCTTGTTTCAAGCCGACAATCTCCGTGAGATCGACCCTTACTCACGTAAGGTATTTCTTGGACGACCCACTACACTTGCTGGTCAATTACGCAGAGTTGTGAAGAAAGTGTGTGAGATCACAATTTTGTGTACCAAGTTTTTGGCACCGTTGCCGGGGATTGTTCGAGTTTGGGCAACTGATGGTTCATCTTGTTGCTCAGATCAGGTAATTTTCTTTTTTTTTTTTATTTTGTTCTTCAAAATTTTTAAGAATGAATTCTAGAGTTTCAGATGATGCTTTTATCATCACAGGAGCTAGTTGATTCCAATCAATTTGGCTGTCGTATGTAATGCTCTGCTAAAGCTTGGCTAGCCATGTCTAATCTTTTTAGACTGAAGCTTTAGACTAACATTGCATGATTCCTGGAATTCTTATTAAAAATTTTGAGTTCCTTATTTTCTTTTTCAAAATAATCTTCGAAAAAAAAAATTACAAAAAAAAAGTTTTTAAAATCAGAAAATCAAAAATATTTTTGTGTTTCTTGTTTGAGTCTAGAGTCAATTTTTAAGTTTGGTGTCAATTGCATGTCTTTATTCTTCTTGCATTTTTCGAAAGTGTGTTCTTGTGTTCTTCATTAATCTTCAAGTTGTTCTTGATGATTTTCTTTATCTGATCTTTAAATTCTCTTGTTTTGTGTCTTTTATTATTTTCTCATGTGCATTCTCAATTTGTTAGTGTCTCTAGTATGAAAATTTCTAAATTTGGTGTCTTGCATGTCTTTCTTTTCTTAAAAATTTTCAAAAATATGTTCTTGATGTTCATCATGATCTTCATAGTGTTCTTGATGTTCATCTTGATATTCAAAGTGTTCTTGCATGCATTCCTTGTTTTGATCTTAGTTTTTCATGTTTAATTTCATTCTGTTGTTTTTCGCTCTCATCACTAAAAATTCAAAAAAAATTTCAAAATTATGTCTTTTTAAGTCAATAATACAGAAAATTGAAGATTCAGAACATACAACAGAGGAATCACAAAGAAAAAGCTGGGCGTTCAAAATGCCCAGTAAAGAAGGATTTCTGGCGTTTAAACGCCAGTCAGTGTACCTGGCTGGGCGTTTAACGCCCAAGGAGGTAGCCAAGTGGGCGTTAAACGCCAGAATGGATACCATTCTGGGTGTTTAACGCCAGGATAACACCAAGGAGGTAATTTTGTTTTCAATTCAAATCTTCTTCAATTTTTCAAGTTTTAAAACTAATTTTTCAAAATCTTATCTTTTTCATATCTTCTCTTATCAATCATATCTTTTTCAAAATCAAATTTTTTCTATTTTTCTTTTAATATTTTCAAAAATCCTTGCTAATAATTAATGTTTTTATTCAAAAAATTTCAAGTTTGTTACTTTCTTGTTAAGAAAGGTTCAATCTTTGAATTCTAGAATCATATCTTTTAGTTTCTTGTTAGTCAAGTCATCAATTTTAAAAATCAAATCTTTTTCAACCATATCTTTTCCATCATATCTTTTTAAAAAATCAAATTTTCTTCAATCATATCTTTTCAATCATATCTTTTTAAAATCAAATCTTTTTCAATCATATCTCTTTTATTTTAATTTCAAAATCTTTTTCTAACTTCTTATCTTTTCAAAACTTACTCTTTCTTATCTTTTTCAAAACCACCTAACTACTTTTTCACTTCTCATTTTTGAAAATCACCTTCTTCCTTTCTTAAAAATCTTTTTAACTAACTAATTGTTTTAAACTCTAATTTTATTTCTTTCTTAATTTTTGAATACTAACTAATTTTTAAAATAAAAACAAAAATATTTTTCCTTTTTCTTTTATTCAATAATCGAATTTCTTCTCTCTCCCATCTCTTTCTATTTAATCACTAACACTTATCCTCCTTTAATAATTCGGACCACCTCCCTCTCTATAAGTTCGAATTCCTCTCTCTACCTCATCCTTCTATTCTTCTTTTTCTCTAACACATCAAGGAATCTCTATACTGTGACATAGAGGATTTCATACTTTCTTTGTTTTCTTCTCTTTCATATGAGTAGGAACAAAGATAAAGGCATTCTTGTTGAAGCTGATCCTGAACCTGAAAGGACTCTGAAGAGGAAGCTAAGAGAAGCTAAAGCACAACTCTCTAGAGATGACCTAACAGAAGTTTTTGAAAAAGAAGAAGACATGTCAACCGAAAATAATAACAACAATGCTAGGAAGATGCTTGGTGATTATGCTGCACCAACTTCCAACTTCTATGGAAGAAGCATCTCAATTCCTGCCATTGGAGCAAACAAATTTGAGCTTAAGCCTCAATTAGTTTCTCTAATGCAGCAGAACTGCAAGTTTCATGGACTTCCATTAGAAGATCCTCATCAGTTCTTATCTGAATTCTTGCAGATCTGTGACACTGTTAAGACCAATGAGGTTGATCCTGAGGTCTACAGACTTATGCTTTTCCCTTTTGCTGTAAGAGACAGAGTTAGAACATGGTTGGACTCACAACCTAGAGAAAGCCTGAACTCTTGGGACAAGCTGGTCAATGCTTTCTTGACCAAATTCTTTCCACCTTTAAAGATGAGTAAGCTCAGAGTGGATGTCCAAACCTTCAGGCAGAAAGAAGGTGAATCCCTCTATGAAGCTTGGGAAAGATACAAGCAATTAACCAAAAGGTGTCCTTCTGACATGCTTTCAGAATGGAGCATCATAGGTATCTTCTATGATGGTTTGTCTGAGTTATCCAAGATGTCATTAGACCATTCTGCAGGCGGATCTATTCATCTGAAGAAAACGCCTACAGAAGCCCAGAAACTCATTGAAATGGTTGCAAATAACCAGTTTATGTACATTTCTGAAAGAAATCCTGTGAACAATGGGACAACTCAGAAGAAAGGAGTTCTTGAGATTGATACTCTGAATGCCATATTGGCTCAGAACAAATTATTGACTTAGCAAGTCAATATGATTTCTCAGAATCTGACTGGATTACAAGCTGCATCCAGCAGTAATAAAGAAGTATCTTCTGAAGAAGAAGCTTATGATCCTGAGAACCCTGTAATGGAAGAGGTGAATTACATGGGAGAATCCTATGGAAATACCTATAATCCTTCATGGAGAAATCATCCAAATCTCTCATGGAAGGATCAACAGAAGCCTCAACAAGGCTTCAACAACAATAATGGTGGAAGAAATAGGTTTAGCAATAGCAAGCCTTTTCCATCATCTTCTCAGCAACAGACAGAGAACTCTGAGCAGAGTTATTCTGGCTTAGCAACCATAGTCTCTGATCTATCTCAGATCATACTAAATTTCATAAATGAAACATGATCCTCCATTAGAAATTTGGAGACACAAGTGGGTCAGCTGAGTAAAAAGGTTACTGAAACTCCTTCTAGCACTCTCCCAAGCAATACAGAAGAAAATCCCAAGAGAGAGTGCAAGGCCATAACCATGACCAACATGGCCTAACCTGGAGATAGTGAGGAGGACATGATTCCCAGTAAGAAAACCCTCATGGGATGTCCTCTGAACGAAAAGGAGTTTCCCTTTGAGGAACCAAGAGAATATGAGGCTCATACAGAGACCATAGAGATTCCATTGAACCTACTTCTGCCATTCATGAGCTCTGATGAGTATTCTTCCTCTGAAGAGGAAGAAGATATTACTGAAGAGCAAGTTGCTAAGTACCTTGGAGCAATCATGAAGCTGAATGCCAAGTTATTTGGTAATGAGACTTGGGAGGATGAACCTCATTGCTCTCCAATGAACTGAATGACTTGATTAGGCAGACATTACCTCAGAAGAAACCGGATCCCAAAAAATTCTTAATACCCTGTACCATAGGCACCATGACCTTTGAGAAGGCTCTGTGTGACCTAGGGTCAGGCATAAACCCCATGCCACTCTCTGTAATAGAGAAACTGAGAATCTTTGAGGTACAAGTGGTGCACGAAATTGTGATCTCTACTTTTCACAACTCAAACAGTCCCTAGTAATGGCTCCAAAAACTTGGTGCTCAATACCATGGTCTAAACATAATTTCACAACTTCGCACAACTAACCAGCAAGTGCACTGGGTCGTCCAAGTAATAAACCTTACGCGAGTAAGGGTCGATCCCACGGAGATTGTTGGTATGAAGCAAGCTATGGTCATCTTGTAAATCTCAGTCAGGCAGATTCAAATGGTTATGGATGATATATGAATAAAACATAAAACAAGGATAGAGATACTTATGTAATTCATTGGTGAAAACTTCAGATAAGCGTATGGAGATGCTTTGTCCCTTCCATCTCTCTACTTTCCTACTGTCTTCATCCAATCCTTCTTACTCCTTTCCATGGCAAGCTGTATGTTGGGCATCACCGTTGTCAGTGGCTACAGTCCCGTCTTCTCAGTGAAAATGTTCAACGCACCCTGTCACGGCACGGCTAATCATCTGTCGGTTCTCAATCAGGTTGGAATAGAATCCATTGATTCTTTTGCGTCTGTCACTAACGCCCAGCCTTCAGGAGTTTGAATCTCGTCACAGTCATTCAATCATTGAATCCTACTCAGAATACCACAGACAAGGTTTAGACCTTCCGGATTCTCTTGAATGCCGCCATCAATTCTAGCTTATACCACGAAGATTCCGATTAAGGAATCCAAGAGATAAACATTCAAGCCTTGTTTGCTTATAGAATGGAGGTGGTTGTCAGGCACGCATTCATAAGTGAGAATGATGATGAGCGTCACATAATCATCACATTCATCAAGTTCTTGAGTGCGAATGAATATCTTGGAATAAGAACAAGCTGAATTGAATAGAAGAACAATAGTAATTGCATTAATACTCGAGGTACAGCAGAGCTCCACACCTTAATCTATGGTGTGTAGAAACTCCACCGTTGAAAATACATAAGAACAAAAGTGATCATTGGCTTCGGCCCCAGAGAGGGAACCAGAAGAACCAAGATGAAAATACAATAGCAAAAGGTCTTATTTATAAAGAACTAGTAGCCTAAGGTTTACAAAGATGAGTAAATGACATAAAAATCCACTTCCGGGCCCACTTGGTGTGTGCTTGGGCTGAGCATTGAAGCATTTTCGTGTAGAGACTTCTCTTGGAGTTAAACGCCAGCTTTTGTGCCAGTTTGGGCGTTTAACTCCCATTCTTGTGCCAGTTCCGGCGTTTAACGCCGGGCATTTTTGAGCTGATTTGGAACGCCAGTTTAGGCCATCAAATCTCGGACAAAGTATGGACTATTATATATTGCTGGAAAGCCCAGAATGTCTACTTTCTAACGCCGTTGAGAGCGCGTCAATTGAGCTTTTGTAGCTCCAGAAAATCCACTTTGAGTGCAGGGAGGTCAGAATCCAACAGCATCTGCAGTCCTTTTCAGCCTCTGAATCAGATTTTTGCTCAAGTCCCTCAATTTCAGCCAAAAAATACCTGAAATCACAGAAAAACACACAAACTCATAGTAAAGTCCAGAAAAGTGAATTTTAACTAAAAGCTAATAAAAATATAATAAAAACTAACTAAAACATACTAAAAACAATGCCAAAAAGCGTATAAATTATCCGCTCATCAACAAGCTGCAAAAATCTCACTAGAGATGGCAGACAAATCCATAAAACAGGCTTATGGACTTGTAGAGGATGTTTTAGTGAAGGTTGATGGCCTTTACATCTCTGCTGACTTCATAATCCTGGACACTGGGAAGAATAAGGATGAATTAATCATCCTTGGTAGACCCTTCCTAGCCACAGCAAAAGCTGTAATTGATGTTGACATAGGAGAGTTGGTCCTTCAAGTGAATGAGGACTACCTTGTGTTTAAGGCTCAAGGATTTCCTTCTGTACACATGGAGAAGAAGCATGAAAAGCTTCTCTCAATACAGAGTCAAACAGAGCCTCCACATTCAAACTCTAAGTTTGGTGATGAGAGGCAATCATCATGCTCTGAGCACCTGTGAAGCTCTGTAAGAGCTTCCTGTCAAGCTATTGACATTAAAGAAGCACTTATTGGGAGGCAACCCAATTTTATTTTATTTATCTATGTTATTTTATGTTTTCTTTAGGATAATGATCATGTGGAGTCACAGAAACAAAAGCAAAAATAAAAAAACAGCATTGAAAACAGCACACCCTGGAGGATGAGCTTACTGGCATTTAAACGCCAGTAAGGGTAGCAGAATGGGTGTTAAACACCCAGTCTGGCACTATTCTGGGCGTTTAACACTAGAAAAGGGCACCAGACTGGCGTTTAATGCCAGAAAAGGGCACCAAGCTGGCGTTAAACACCAGAAAGGAAAGAAAAGCTGGCGTTAAACACCAAAAATGGGCAGCAACCTGGCGTTTAACGCCAGGATTGGCACTCAAAGGGGCATTTACACGCCAAAATGGTGCAGGGATGAGAAATCCTTGACACCTCAGGATCTGTGGACCCTATAGGATCCCCACCTACTTTAACTCACTTTTTCTCTTCTTCACACCTTCCCATAACACCCTTCCCCAAATACCCCTCACCAATCACCTCCATTTCTCTTCCCCATCACCTCTTCACCAATCACCTCCACCCACTCTTTCCCAACAACCCCACCCACCTCACCATTCAAATTCAAATCCTTTCCCTCCCAAACCCAACCCCTAATACAAGAACCCTACCCTCTCTTTCCACTCCTATATAAACCCCTTATCCATCCTTCAATTTCACACATCACAAACACTTCTTCTCCCCCTTGGCCAAACCACTCACAACCCTCTATCTCCTCAATTTCTTCTTTTTCTTCGTCCTTCTTTCTTCTTTTGCTCAAGGACGAGCAAACCTTTTAAGTTTGGTGTGAAAAAAGCATTACTTTTTATGTTTCCATAACCATTTATGGCACCTAAGACCGGAGAAACCTCTAGAAAGAGGAAAGGGAAGGCAAAATATTCCACCTCCGAGTCATGGGAGATGGAGAGATTCATCTTAAAGGTCCATCAAGACCACTTCCATGAAGTTGTGGCCAAGAAGAAGGTGATCCCTGAGGTCCCTTTCATGCTCAAAAGGAATGAGTATCCGGAGATCGGGAGATCTTGAAATCATTTTTGAGACTATCTTTGTATCACTGTTGATCTCTTGATCACGCTTATAGGGCTGGCCATTCGGTCATGCCTGGACCTTCATCACTTATGTATTTTCAATGGTGGAGTTTCTACACCTCATAGATTAAGGTGTGGAGCTCTGCTATTCCTCATGAATTAATGCAATTACTACTATTTTCTATTCAATTCAAGCTTATTCTTGTTCTAAGATATTCATTCGCACTTCAATATGATGAATGTGATGATCAAGTGACACTCATCACCATTCTCACTTATGAACGCGTGCCAGACAACCACTTCCATTCTACCTAAAAATAAGCTTGAATGTATATCTCTTGGCCTCCTGGTCCACGACGCATGGTTGCCTCTCCTGACAACAGAGCCTTCCATTATGTGAGATCAGAGTCTTTGTGGTATAAGCTAGAATCAATTGGCAGCATTCTTGAGATCTGGAAAGTCTAAACCTTGTCTGTGGTATTCCGAGTAGGATCTGGAATGGGATGACTGTGACGAGCTTCAAACTCGCGAGTGCTGGGCGCAGTGACAGTGCGCAAAAGGATCATTGGATCTTATTCCAACACAAGTGAGAACCGACAGATGATTAGCCCTACGTAACCCGTAGCCATACTATTTTCACTGAGAGGACGGACGGTAGCTATTGACAACGGTGATCCCCCAACATACAGCTTGCCATGGAAAGGAGTACGCATGACTGGATGAAAGCAGTAGGAAAGCAGGGATTCAAAAGGAACAAAGCATCTCCATATGCTTATCTGAAATTCCTACCAATGAATTACATAAGTATCTCTATCCTATTTTATGTTTTATCTGTCTTTTAATTATCAACACCCCATAACCATTTGAATCTGTCTGACTGAGATTTACAAGATGACCATAGCTTGCTTCAAGCCGACAATCTCCATGGGATCGACCCTTACTCACGTAAGGTATTACTTAGACGACCCAGTGCACTTGCTGGTCAGCTACGCGGAGTTGTGAAGAAAGTGTCTGAGATCACGATTTCGCATACCAAACACTAAACTATACCGAAACTAATAATTTCAACCTACAGAATTTGGTATTTATTTGAATAGATTTTGGTGTATTCGAAAAGTAATTCGGTTTATTATAGAATTTATTCCTCCTTTTCAAGGAATTACCAATGCACCTTATCTCAAACAGATAGAAACAAGAGAATTTATAGAGAAAACAAAAATTTGTATCAAATAAACAACTTACAACAAATTTATTAATTTCTATTCTGTCTTTTGAAGGAGATTTTTTTGTTTAATGGGTTAATGACATGAAATTTAAACTTGTCAAGAAAGCTCAGCTTACATTGCACCTTTTCTGGTGAGAGACTTTTTTGCTTAGCATAATTTAATGCTGCTACAACACCAGTATTCATGACCTCAACCAACTCTTCTAACTCTCCACCAATATTGGGTTGTCTTGAGATTTTTTCCTAGTCTGCTAGTGGTTCACCCTCTTGAGTAAGTGTAGCTTTCTCACTTGATTGAGAGAAGCCAAGGCTAAATGATGGTGCAAGAAAGTCATTCTTCAATACAGCATTGGCAACCAGCATTATACCATTATTCACGGCTTGTGCAGGTTGACGACTGCATGGTGACTGATGAGCGGATAATTTATACGCTTTTTGGCATTGTTTTTAGGTAGTTTTTTGTATGATCTCGTTACTTTTAGGGATGTTTTCATTAGTTTTTATGCTAAATTCACATTTCCGGACTTTACTATGAGTTTGTGTATTTTTCTGTGATTTCAGATATTTTCTGGCTGAAATTCAGGGACTTGAGCAAAACTCTGATAGGAGGCTGACAAAGGACTACTGATGTTGTTGGAATCTGACCTCCCTACACTCAAAATAGATTTTCTGGAGCTACAGAACTCTAAATGGCACGCTCTTATCGGCATTGGAAAGTAGACATCCAGAGATTTCCAGCAATATATAATAGTCCATACTTTATTCGTAATTAGATGACGTAAACTGGCGCTCAACGCCAATTCTATTCTGCATTCTGGAGTCAAACACCAGAAACACGTCACGAACCAGAGTTGAATGCCCAAAACACGTTACAACTTGGTGTTCAACTCCAAGAGAAGCCTCAGCTCGTGTAAAGATCAAGCTCAGCCCAAGCACACACCAAGTGGCCCCCAGAAGTGGATTTCTGCATCAATTACTTACTTCTGTAAACCCTAGTAGCTAGTCTAGTATAAATAGGACGTTTTACTATTGTATTAGACATCTTTGGTCTCAGTTTTATTTTATTATTCATCTTAGGAGACTATTGATCACGTTTTGGGGGCTGGCCATTCGGCCATGCCTGGACCTTCATCACTTATGTATTTTCAACGGTGGAGTTTCTACACACCATGGATTAAGGGTGTCGAGAGTTTTAATGCAATTACTACTATTTTCTATTCAATTCGACTTATTCTTATTCTAAGATATTTGTTGCACTTCAACATGAGGAATGTGATAATCCGTGACACTCATCATCATTCTCACCTATGAACGCGTGACTGACAACCACTTCCGTTCTACCTTAGACCGGGCACATATCTCTTGGATTCCTTAATCAGAATCTTCGTGGTATAAGCTAGAATTGATGGCGGCATTCATGGGAATCCGGAAAGTCTAACCTTATCTGTGGTATTCCGAGTAGGATTCCGGGATTAAATGACTGTGACGAGCTTCAAACTCGCGATTGCTGGGCGTGATGACAAACGCAAAAGAATCAAGGGATTCTATTCCAACATGATCGAGAACCAACAAATGATTAGCCGTGTTGTGACAGAGCATTTGGACCATTTTTACTGAGAGGATGGATGTAGCCATTGACAACGGTGATGTCCTACATACATCTTGCCATAGAAAGGAGTGACAAAGATTGGATAAAAGCAGTAGGAAAGCAGAGATTCGGAAGGAACACAGCACCTCCATACACTTATCTGAAATTCCCACCATTGAATTACATGAGTAACTCTATCTTTATTTTCTGTCTATTTATTATTATTATTCGAAAATCCAATAATCTCTTAATATAGTTAAATTCGCCTGACTGGGATTTACAAGATGACCATAGCTTGCTTCATACCAACAATCTCTATGGGATCGACCCTTACTCACGTAAGGTATTACTTGGACGACCCAATACACTTGCTGGTTAGTTGTGCGGAGTTGTGACAAAGTGTGATTCACGTTTGAGAGCACCAAGTCTTTGGAGCCATTGTTAATGATCACAATTTCGTCCACCAAGTTTTTGGCACCGTTACTGGGGATTGTTCGAGTTTGGACAACTAACGGTTCATCTTGTTGCTCAGATTAGGCAATTTTCTTTTCAAAAAGTTTTCAAAAATCTTTCAAAAAAAAAATTTCTTTATTTTCGTTTTTCTAAAGAATATTTTCGAAAAATTTATTAAGAAAATACAAAAAAATCATAAAATCATAAAAATAAAAAATAATTTGTGTTTCTTGTTTGAGTTTTGAGTCAATTTTTAAGTTTGGTGTCAATTGCATGCTTTAAAAATCTCTTGCATTTTTCGAAAATTCATGCATTCATAGTGTTCTTCATAATCTTCAAGTTGTTCTTGGTAAGTCTTCTTGTTTGATCTTGATGTTTTCTTGTTTTGTATCTTTTATTGTTTTTCATATGCATTTTTTTGTGTGTTTGTTAGTGTCCATGCATTAAAGATTTCTAATTTTGGTGTCTTGCATGTTTTCTTTGCATCAATAATTTTTCAAAAATATGTTCTTGATGTTCATCATGATCTTCATAGTGTTCTTGGTGTTCATCTTAACATTCATAGTGTTCTTGCATGCATCTTGTGTTTTGATCCAAAATTTTTTGTTTTGGGTCATTTTTATGTTTTTCTCTCTCATCATTAAAATATAAAAAAATAAAAAAATATATATTTTCCTTAATTTTCTCATAATTTTCGAAAATTGAGTTGACTTAGTCAAAAAATTTTAAAATTAGTTGTTTCTTGTAAGTCAAGTCAAATTTTCAATTTTAAAAAATCTTATCTTTTCAAAACTTTTTCAAAAATCAAATCTTTTTCATTTTTTTACTATTTTTCAAAATTTTTTTAAATTGAATTTTAAAAATCTTTTTCTTATCTTTATTTCAAAAAAAAATTTGCTTTACTAACAATTAATATGATTGATTCAAAAATTTGAAGTTTGTTACTTTCTTGTTAAGAAAGGTTCAATCTTTAAATTCTAGAATCTTATCTTTTAGTTTTTTGTTAGTCAAGTAATTAATTTTAATTTTAAAAATCAAATCTTTTTCAAATTATCTTTTTCAACCATATCTTTTTATCATATCTTTTTAAATGATATCTTTTTCAAAAATTTGATTTCAAAATATCTTATCTAACTTCTTATCTTCTTATCTTTTCAAATTTGATTTTAATATCTTTTTCAACTAACTAATTAACATTTTGTTTGTTTCTTATCTTTTTCAAAACCACCTAACTACTTTTCCCTCTCTAATTTTCGAAAATATCTCATCCCATTTTCAAAATTCTTTTTAAATTAACTAATTGTTTTAAATTTTAATTTTAATTCTATCTCACCTTTAATTTTTGAAAATCATTAACTCCTTTTCAAAATTAATTTTCGAATTCTCTCTCTCTCATCTTCTTCTATTTATTTATTCATTTACTAACACTTCTCTTCACCTCTCTTCATCTCCAATCACTGCCTCTATCCTTACCCTTGTGTTTGGATTTTCCTTTCTTTATTCTTTTCTTCTTCTACTAATAATAAGGATCCTCTTTACTGTGACATAGAGGATTCCTCTTCTTTTCTTGTTCTCTTCTCTTTTATGTGAGCAGGAACAAGGAAAAAAACACTCTTGTTGAAGCTGATCCTGAACCTGAAAGGACTCTGAAGAGGAAACTAAGAGAAGCTAAATTACAACAATCCAGAGGCAACCTTTCTGAAATTTTTGAACAAGAGAAGGAGATGGTAGCCGAACCCAACAACAATAATGCAAGGAGGATGCTTGGTGATTTTTCTAAACCCACATCCAAGTTTGATGGAAGAAGCATCTCAATTCCTGCCATTGAAGCAAACAATTTTGAGCTAAAACCTCAATTAGTTGCTTTAATGCAACAGAACTGCAAGTTTCATGGACTTTCATCTGAAGATCCTTACCATTTTTTAACTGAGTTCTTGCACATTTGTGAGACTATTAAGACAAATGGACTAGATCCTGAAGTCTACAGGCTCATGCTTTTCCCTTTTGCTGTAAGAGACAGAACTAGAACATGGTTGGACTCACAACCTAAAGATAGCCTGGACTCCTGGGATAAGCTGGTCACGGCCTTCTTGGATAAATTCTTTCCTCCTCAAAAGCTGAGCAAGCTTAGAGTGGATGTTCAGACCTTCAAGCAAAAAGATGGTGAATCCCTCTATGAAGCTTGAAAAAGATACAAGCAGATGACCAAAAAGTATCCTTCTGACATGTTTTCAGAGTGGACCATATTAGATATATTCTATTATGGTCTATCTGAGTTTTCTAAGATGTCATTGGACCACTCTGCAGGTGGATCCATTCACCTAAAGAAAACGCTTGCAAAAGCTCAGGAACTTATTGACATGGTTGCAAATAACCAATTCATGTACACTTCTGAAAGGAATTCCGTGAATAATGGGACGCCTCAGAGGAAGGGAGTTCTTGAAATTGATGCTCTGAATGCCATATTGGCTCAGAACAAAGTGTTGACTCAGCAAGTCAACATGATTTCTCAAAGTCTGAATGGATGGCAAAATGCATCCAACAGTACTAAAGAGGCATCTTCTGAAGAAGAAGCTTATGATCCTGAGAACCCTGCAATGGCAGAGGTAAATTACATGGGTGAACCTTATGGAAACACCTATAATTCATCATGGAGAAATCATCCAAATTTCTCATGGAGGGATCAACAAAAGCCTCAACAAGGCTTTAATAATGGTGGAAGAAGTAGGCTCAGTAATATCAAGCCTTATCCATCATCTTCTCAGCAACAGACAGAGAATTATGAACAGAATACCTCTAACTTAGCAAACTTAGTCTCTAATCTGTCTAAGGCCACTTTAAGTTTCATGAATGAAACAAGGTCCTCCATCAGAAATCTGGAGGCACAAGTGGGCCAGCTGAGTAAGAAAATCACTGAAACCCCTCCTAGTACTCTCCCAAGCAATACTGAAGAAAATCCAAAAAGAGAGTGCAAGGCCATTGATATAACCAATATGGCCGAATGCAAGGTAGAGGGAGAGGACGTGAATCCCAATGAGGAAGATCTCATGGGACATCTCTCAAGTAGGAAGGAGTTCCCTATTGAGGATCCAAAGGAATCTGAGGCTCATATAGAGACCATAGAGATTCCATTAAATCTCCTTCTGCTATTCATGAGCTTTGAAGATTATTCTTCCTCTGAAGAGGATGAAGATGTAACTGGAGAGCAAGTTGCTCAATATCTAGGAGTCATCATGAAGCTGAATGCCAAGTTATTTGGTAATGAGACTTGGGAAGGTGAACCTCCCTTGCTCATTAGTGAACTTGATACATGGGTTCAGCAAACTTTACCTCAAAAGAAACAAGATCCTGGGAAATTCTTAATACTCTGTACCATAGGCATCATGACCTTTGAAAAAGCTCTGTGTGACCTAGGGTCAGGCATAAATCTTATGCCACTCTCTTTAATGGAGAAGCTGGGGATCATTGAGGTACAGCCTGCCTTATTCTCATTACAATTGGCAGATAAGTCAGTAAGACAAGCTTATGGATTAGTAGAGGACATGTTGGTAAAGGTTAAAGGCCTTTACATTCTTGCTGATTTCATAATCTTAGACACTAGGAAGGAGGAGGATGAATGCATCATCCTTGGAAGACCTTTCCTAGCCACAGCAGAAGCTGTGATAGATGTTAACAGAGGAGAATTAGTCCTTCAATTGAATGAGGACTACCTTGTGTTTAAGGCACACGGCTATCCTTCTGTAACAAGGGAGAGTAAGCATGCAGAGCTTCTCTCAGTACAGAGCCAAACAGAACCCCCACAATTAAACTCTAAGTTTGGTGTTGGGAGGCCACAACCAAACTCTAAGTTTGGTGTTGAATCCCCACAACCAAACTCTAAGTTTGGTGTTGAATCCCCACAACCAAACTCTAAGTTTGGTGTTGGGACTATACAACATTGACCTGATCACCTGTGAGGCTCCATGAGAGCCCACTGTCAAGCTATTGACATTAAAGAAGCGCTTATTGGGAGGCAACCCAATTTTTATTTATCTAATTTTATTTTATTTTATTGTTATTTTATGTTTTATTAGGTTCATGATCATGTGGAGTCATGAAAAAAAATATTAAAATTAACAACAGAATCAAAAACAGCAGAAGAAAAATCACACCCTGGAGGAAGGACTTACTGGCGTTTAAACGCCAGTAAGGAGCATCTGGCTGGCGTTCAACGCCAGAACAGAGCATGGATCTGGCGTTGAATGCCAGAAACAAGCAACATTTCGGTGTTCAAACGCCAGGAATGCACCCTGAGGAGAGCTGGCGTTGAACGCCAGAAACAAGCATGGAACTGGCGTTCAACGCCAGAAACATGCTACACATGGGCGTTGAACGCCCAGAACATGCATCACTTCGGCGTTTAAACGCCAGAATTGCATGGAAAGGCATTTTACATGCCTAATTGGTGCAGGGATGTAAATCCTTGACACCTCAGGATCTGTGGATCCCACAGGATCCCCACCTACCATATTCTCCCCTCTTCTCAACATTCATCCTCTCTTTCCAATAAACACTCTTCCCCAAAACCCTTCACCAATCACATCCATCCACTCTTCCCTATAAACCCCACCTACCTTCAAAATTCAAAATTTCTTTCCCACCCAAACCCACCCTAAATGGCCGAACCTAGCCCTTCTCCTCTCCCTATATAAACCCCTCCATTCTCCTTAATTTTCACACAACACAACCCCCTCTTCTACACCTTGGCCGAATACACCTCCCCCTCACTCTCCTCCATATTTTCTCTTCTTCTTCTTCTTTTCTTTCTTCTCTTGCTCGAGGGCGAGCAATATTTTAAGTTTGGTGTGGTAAAAGCATAGCTTTTTGTTTTTCCATTACCATTGATGGCACCTAAGACCGGAGAAACCTCTAGAAAAGGGAAAGGGAAGACAAAAGCTTCCACCTCCGAGTCATGGGAGATGGAAAGATTCATCTCCAAAGCCCATCAAGACCGCTTCTATGATGTTGTGGCCAAAAAGAAGGTGATCCCCGAGGTCCCTTTCAAGCTCAAGAAAAATGAGTATCCGGAGATCCGACATGAGATCCAAAGAAGAGGTTGGGAAGTTCTAACCAACCCCATCCAATAAGTCAGAATCTTAATGGTTCAAGAGTTCTATGCCAATGCATGGATCACTAGGAACCATGATCAAAGTAAGAACCTGAACCCAAAGAATTATCTTACAATGGTTCGGGGGAAATACTTAGATTTTAGTCCAGAAAATGTGAGGTTGGCGTTCAACTTGCCCATGATTCAAGGAGATGCACGCCCCTACACTAGAAGAGTCAACTTTAATCAAAGGTTGGACCAAGTCCTTATGGACATATGTGTGGAAGGAGCTCAATGGAAAAGAGATTTCAGAGGCAAGCCAGTTCAACTAAGAAGACTGGATCTCAAGCCTGTGGCTAGAGGATGGTTGGAGTTCATCCAACGCTCCCTCATCCCCACTAGCAACCGATCTAAAGTTACTGTGGATCGGGCCATCATGATTCATAGCATCATGAATGGAGAGAAAGTAGAAGTTCATGAAGTCATCTCCCATGAATTCCACAAAATAGCTGATAAGCCCTCTAATTTGGGAAGGCTAGCTTTTCCTCATCTTATTTGCCATCTATGTTACTCAGCTGGAGTTATCATAGAAGGAGACATCCTCATTGAGGAGGACAAGCCCATCACTAAGAAAAGGATGGAGCAAACAAGAGAGCCCACTCATGGAATCCAAGAGACGCATGAGGAAGCTCATCACCAAGAAATCCCGGAGATGCCTCAAGGGATGCACTTTCCTCCCAACAACTATTGGGAACAACTCAACACTTCCTTAGAAGATTTGAGTTACAATGTGGATCAATTAAGGGTGGAACATCAAGAGCACTCCATCATTCTCCATGAAATTAGAGAAGACCAAAGAGCAATGAGGGAGGAGCAACAAAGGCAAGGAAGGGACAAAGAAGAGCTTAAGGACATCATTGGTCCTTCAAGAAGAAGACGCCACTAAGGTGGATTCATTCCTTGTTCTTATTTTTTCTGCTTTTCATTTTTATCTATATTTTGTGTCTCTACTTCATGATCATTAGTATGTAGTAACTATGTCTTAAAGCTATGAAAAAATTCCATAAATCCTTCACCTCTCTTAAATGAAAAATATTTTTAATTCAAAAGAACAAGAAGTACATAAATTTCGAAAATTGTCCTTGAATTTAGTTTAATTATATTGATGTGGTGACAATACTTTTTGTTTTCTGAATGAATGCTTGAATAGTGCATATTTTTTATCTTGTTGTTTATGAATGTTAAAATTGTTGGCTCTTGAAAGAATGATGAACAAGGAAAAATGTTATTGACAATCTGAAAAATCATAAAATTGATTCTTGAAGCAAGAAAAAGCAGTGAATAACAAAAGCTTGCGAAAAAAAATGGCGAAAAAAAATTTTAGAAAAAGAAAAAGCAAGAAGAAAAAGTCAATAGCCCTTAAAACCAAAAGGCAAGGGTAAAAATGATCCAAGGCTTTGAGCATTAATGGATAGGAGGGCCCAAGGAAATAAAATCCAGGCCTAATCGGCTAAATCAAGCTATCCCTAACCATGTGCTTGTGGCATGCAGGTCCAAGTGAAAAGCTTGAGACTGAGTGGTTAAAGTCGTGATCCAAAGCAAAAAGAGTGTGCTTAAGAGCTCTGGACACCTCTAACTGAGGACTCTAGCAAAGCTGAGTCACAATCTGAAAAGGTTCACCCAGTCATATGTCTGTGGCATTTATGTATCCGGTGGTAATACTGGAAAATAAAATGCTTAGGGTCACGGCCAAGACTCATAATAGTAGTTGTGTTCAAGAATCAACAAACATAACTAGGAGAATCAATAACACTATCTGAAATTCTAAGTTCCTATAGATGCCAATCATTCTAAACTTCAAAGGAGAAAATGAGATGCCAAAACTGTTCAGAAGCAAAAAGCTATAAGTCCCGCTCATCTAATTAGAATTAATATCCATTGATATTTTAGGATTTATAGTATATTCTCTTCTTTTTATCCTAATTGATCTCCAGTTGTTTGGGGACAAGCAACAATTTAAGTTTGGTGTTGTGATGAGCGGATAATTTATACGCTTTTTGGCATTGTTTTTAGGTATTTTTAGTATGATCTAGTTACTTTTAGGGATGTTTTCATTAGTTTTTATGCTAAATTCATATTTTTGGACTTTACTATGAGTTTGTGTATTTTTCTGTGATTTCAGGTATTTTCTGGCTGAAATTGAGGGACCTGAGCAAAACTCTGATAGGAGGCTGACAAATGACTGCTGATGCTGTTGGAATCTGACCTCTCTGCGCTCAAAATAGATTTTATGGAGCTACAGAACTCTAAATAGAGCGCTCTCAACGGCGTTGGAAAGTAGACATCCAGAGCTTTCCAGCAATATATAATAGTCCATACTTTATTCGTAATTAGATGACGTAAACTGGCGCTCAACGCCAGTTCCATGCTGCATTCTAGAGTCAAACGCCAGAAACACGTCACGAACCAGAGTTGAACGCCCAAAACACGTTACAACTTGGCGTTCAACTCCAAGAGAAGCCTTAGCTCGTGTAAAGATCAAGCTCAGCCCAAGCACACACCAAGTGGCCCCCGGAAGTGGATTTCTGCATCAATCACTTACTTCTGTAAACCCTAGTAGCTAGTCTAGTATAAATAGGACGTTTTACTATTGTATTAGACATATTTGGTCTCAGTTTTATTTTATTATTCATCTTAGGAGACTATTGATCATGTTTTGGGGGCTGGCCATTCGGCCATGCCTGGACCTTCATCACTTATGTATTTTCAACGGTGGAGTTTCTACACACCATGGATTAAGGGTGTGGAGCTCTACTGTACCTCAAGTTTTAATGCAATTACTACTATTTTCTATTCAATTCGACTTATTCTTATTCTAAGATATTTGTTGCACTTCAACATGAGGAATGTGATGATCCGTGACACTCATCATCATTCTCACCTATGAACGCGTGACTGACAACCACTTCTGTTCTACCTTAGACCGAGCGCATATCTCTTGAATTCCTTAATCAGAATCTTCGTGGTATAAGCTAGAATTGATGGCGGCATTCATGGAAATCTGGAAAGTCTAACATTGTCTGTGGTATTCCGAGTAGGATTTCGTGATTGAATGACTGTGACGAGCTTCAAACTCGCGATTGCTGGGCGTGATGACAAACGCAAAAGAATCAAGGGATTCTATTCCAACATGATCGAGAACCGACAGATAATTAGCCATGCTGTGACAGAGCATTTGGACCATTTTCACTGAGAGGATGGGATGTAGCCATTGACAACGGTGATGCCCTACATACAGCTTGCCATAGACAAAGATTGGATAAAAGCAGTAGGAAAGCAGAGATTCGGAAGGAACATAGCACCTTCATACACTTATCTGAAATTCCCACCATTGAATTACATGAGTAACTCTATCTTTATTTTCTGTCTATTTATTATTATTATTCGAAAATCCAATAATCTCTTAATATAGTTGAATCCGCCTGACTGGGATTTACAAGATGACCATAGCTTGCTTCATACCAACAATCTCTGTGGGATCGACCCTTACTCACGTAAGGTATTACTTGGACAACCCAGTACACTTGCTGGTTAGTTGTGCAGAGTTGTGACAAAGTGTGATTCACGTTTGAGAGCACCAAGTCTTTGGAGCCATTGTTAATTATCACAATTTCGTCCACCAGTGACACATAAAATAGTTTAAGAATACACATAAAATGTTGAAAAAGAATTTTATTAGGTAGAACTTACGCATTAGTAGGAGCTACTTCCTCGTGAAATTCTTGTGGAGATCGTGGAGGACTATAGGATTACAGAAAAGGAATTTAATTAATACAAGCAAATCAAGTGCACCTCAATTCACATGAAATATACCGAAATACGAACCAAATATACCGCTATTTAAAAAGACATGTAACTCAATAAAACATCTACAAAATGATCACAAAAGTACTACAACAAATTTCTATGGGCTAGTTACAATAAATGCATTAACAAAGTCTCTCAAAATGGACAAAATCAATATTCTATTGCCTAGTTATAACAAAAAAAAGGACAAGAACACCAAGTGCACCTCAAAATAGAAGCAATACACTGAAAGAAAAAACTAAATACATTGAAAATATTAGAAAAAGAATTTAAGTAATACTTACGTATTAATATTTTTTATTCTATATTTTCCTCTGTGAAAGACTTTTCAACAGTTTGTTGAGTTTGGGGAGGATTTGAGGTAGGTATTTCCGAAGAAGGAGCACATACTTGAAGTGAAACTCTAAGAAAAACAAAAATGAAATGTTAATATGGAGTAAACATTTAGGTGCAAATGATTAACTTAATGAATATAATATTAAAAGTGAATTGAAAAACTCACATGTCCTGTGGTTTTGATTGAGAATGAGTCTATTTCCGAAGAACAATCATTTGTCCTTTAGGATTATCATGTATTATTGCTTCCTGAACAGGAACTGGTTCATTTATTGATTCTTCTTGTTTTTTGAACCTGAAATACACCGAAATCATCTCATATCTACACCTTAAGCATTCAATAAAAACACAACTTCTATTGTATGAGAACTTACATAATTGCAATTTTTTTCTTGCATAAACTCTTAAAGGACTTTTTTTCTGCTAAAAAAATATATGAAATCAAATGCCGAATATGGTAGCACAAGAATTAAAGAAATGGTAAGAGAAACAAAAATTACATGTTATCACTTGGTTGATTTACACTACTTCAATAGCTTGTTTGTATTTGAAACACAACATCAATTTCACTTTTCAAATTTACATGTGGCATTCTAAGGACAAAATAAATATTATTCAATAAAACTATAGTAAATAAATCAGGTTTTAGAAAATTTTAGCAAAAAAGGAATTTCAGATATTGAATCTTACGTTTGCGAAAAATCATAGTGCGCTTCTATGGAGTGAAGCCCAATTTCTAAAACATCAGTGGTTTTTTTCCTGCATCTTGAAAAAAACAAACAATCATCATGCAAAAAAAAATTTGGAAAATACACCGAAAAGCACCACATACTTTTGTGCAAGTTTATCATTTGTTTTCTTCAATCTTACTCAAAATGAAAAAATACACCAAAAAAATTCTATTAATAAATAAAATTTTAATGAAAAAAACATAGCATTACAAAGATAGTTTTTGAATCTTACTCATTATGTGATTCAATTTCTTTTAGAGAGGATGAGTCCTCCATAACATGATTTTTTTCTTTGAATTCAATCCTGAAAAAGTAAATAATCCTCAGGTAAATGAACATAATAAGATTGACAAAATACACCGAAAAAAACACTTGTATTTTTGCAGACTTTTGATTTTTTCTTCAATCTTCTTTTTCTTATTTCCTTAGTTTCTTCACTTCTGTCAATACATACAAAAAATTCTTTAATAAGTAAAATTTTAATGAAAATATAAAACATAGCATTACACTGATAGTTTTTGAATCTTACTCATCATCAGATTCATTTTCTTTTTTGGAAGATAAATCCGCAGTAACATGCTTCCTTTTTTTGGATTCCATCATGAAGAAACAAATAATCAGCAAGAAAATAAACATAATAAAATTGAAAAAATAAAAAAAGGTAACAAGAGCACCAGGTGCACCTCAATTCACACAAAATACACTGAAAGACAAACAACATACACCGAAACACAAACCAAAATATTATTTATTCAAAACATCATTTATATTGTTCATTTATATTCTTCATTAATTATAGGAACCAACTTTACCAACACTAATATTATGAAACCTAGATGACATATCAATTAAGAGAATAAATAAAAAGAAAAGTAAACAAATTCAAGATACATCTTTAGATACAAAAAATATACATACAAAGATGGAACAAAAAAGACAATAGAAAGAAAGAATATGTCTTTACAAGAACATATGACAGAAAGAAGAAGAAATAACTCTAACAACAATCAAAAATAATAAAGGAGGACAAATACCACATAAAAAGACTAAGTCCGTCAATTAAAACAAATACGAAAATGGACAAAAATAATTGCAAATCACTCAAATATGTATAAAATAACATTAGAAGCACAAGAATAATATTCTGTTATCTAGTTACAGCATAAAAAGTACAACAGCAGCAGGTACACCTCAATCCTTATGAAATACACTGAAAGACAAACCAAATATACCAAAAAATATTACTTACTTCTTTGCAGGCTAGTGAATTGTTTTCTTCAATCTTTTTTTTTTCTTATTTTTTTACTTTGTTCACTTCTGACAATACATTCAAAAAATTCTGTTAATAAATAAAATTTTGACGAAAAATTAAAACATAGTATTTCAATGATAGTTTGAATCTTACTCATCATCAGATTCACTTTCTTTTTCGGAAGATGAACCCTCAATAACGTGCTTTCTTTTCTTGAGTTCCGTCCTTGAAAAGCAAACAATCATCAGGCAAACAAACACAATAAAATGGTAAAAAATACACCGAAAAAGAATACTTACTTCTTTGCCATTCTTTTAGGTTTTTTTTTTTAATTTTTGGTGTCTCCTCTGAGTTATCTTCAGAATTAGACTCAGATTCAGCAACACTCTCACTTTCCAAAGAAATAGTTTTCTTTTTCTTTTTCTTCTTTTTTTCCTTCTTTTTTTCCCTTCTTTTTCACTTTTAGTTGTTTTCTCAACTGTGCTATTTTCACGATTCCCTAAAACAGAAAAGATATTTGTTTACACAATATATTTATAACAAATACACCAAAAAAAGAAAAAATTCTATTGAGTTACCATGTTATCCTTGATCTCAACTTTTATTCTTTTAACCAGCAATTGCCTTGTCTAATGTTGGATCCATAGTGGTCCAGGAATTGCATCCATCAGCCTATTTTTATGTGTTAATTCGTAAAAATATACAATCATTAGAGCGAAGAGACAGCCATTAACAGCATATTTCTTTTTCAATGTGTGCTCTCTAGTGTCTTTTGTGAGGAAGTTGAGCACAGGACCACCTAATTCCGTTTACATATTGCTTTCATGTGAAGAATGGGCGGCATGTGAACCAGAAAAAGTTTGTTTACCCTTATTGGCAATAAGAAGGATATCTGAATGTAGAGGATGAATGCCCTCTTTAATTTTAGTCGACTCTCCTTCCATCAACACTCATCTCCATCATAGAGGTTGATAATTACGACAAAGTTTTGCCTTGGAAGCTTCTAACAACTTCTTTATTCTCCTCACTAAGTTTTTAAAAGTTAATTTTGGTTGGATAGCATGGGCCTAAAAAAGCAGCAAAAAATATTTCAATAACATAATTTGATAATACACCGAAATTGGATTTACAAAATATATTAGAAAATGGATTTTTACCAGATGTACTCAAGCTAAGGATAGCTGCTATATTTTCTTGGGTGATGTTGATTATACCATATCATGTGTCCAGTCTGTTATGGGACAGATCAAATGAATATGCCAATTGTTTCAATAAAAAGCAGCAAAAAATATTCAATAACATAATTTGATAATACACCGAAATTGGATTTACAAAATATATTAGAAAATGGATTTTTACCAGATGTACTCAAGCTAAGGATAGCTGCTATATTTTCTTGGGTGATGTTGATTATACCATATCATGTGTCCAGTCTGTTATGGGACAGATCAAATGAATATGCCAATTGTTTCAATAGCTTATGTGGCACATTCATAGCAGGGATAATATGCATCAAACCACCAAATCCCAACTCTTGAACAATGACTTTCTTGGCCTCGCTCATGTTTTGGAAATTATCATGAATGGATCTTGTGGAGCATCTCAAATCATGATTTTTCTATAAATAAATGAGAATGATATATATAAACTATATTTATACAAAATAAATTGAGTTGTTCAAACATATATATGTATATACTTACATTATAAATTATATTTATATAAAATAAATTGAGTTGTTCAAACATATATATGTATATACTTACATTATATTTTGGTGCTTCTTTTTTTGCCATTTTTTCTGTAAAGAATAAAAAAAGGGTTCATAGGTAACAAGAGCACCAGGTGCACCTCAATTCACACGAAATACACTGAAAGACAAACAAAAACACCAAAACACAAATAAAAATACACTGATATTATATTTTTGTTACATCATACAATGTGAGTTTAAAAAGACATGCAACTCAGTGAAACATGCAGAAAATGATACCAGAAGCACTAGAACAAAATTTTATAGTTTGTTATAACAAATCGATGAACAAAATTCATGATAAATAGATAAATACAGTTACAAATTACTCAAATATGTACAAAATAAAATCAAAAGCACAAGAATAATATCCTACTGTTTAGTTACAGCATAAAGAGGACAACAGTACCAACTACACCTCAATTCTCAAGAAATACATGAAAGACAAACAAAATACACCGAAAAATAAGCCAAATACACCGAAACAGAAACTAAGAGTTGTTAATGATTACTATAGACGAACTTAGTTTGAAATATGCAAACACTCAAACATGTACAAAAATAGATTCAAATCCCTCAAGCACATGTAAATACAGGTTAAACTATACGACAAACACTACGTATCTTTTTACATCGACCTAACATAGTTATGATTGCAAAGATGTAGACGGCCCTATAGTACTGCTATGTGTATAGGCATAGAAATAGTTACCGTTCCTAGTATCAGTGCAATCACAGCAAAGGTTTCTACTTGCATACAAGTAAAATTACTTAATATAATATGTTAATATATTTCTTTTAATATGTACCAACTAAATATATTCTTTAAATATGTTAATTGTCAGTAATAGAATTTTATTTTATTTCAACTGGATTGATTGGCGATCGCAATTTCAAAGATATAAAAAGTTGACCATCTCATATATCAAGCAATTATTAGATGATATTCCTACATATGGGATATTTTTTTATTCTACTTATTATTATTATTATTATTATTATTATTATTATTATTATTATTATTATTATTATTATTGTGCATTAGTTTGTATTTATATTTATAAGTTTGTTTTGTTATGTTTTTGCAGTTTGTGTGGAACCTATACAATCATGATTATATGGAAAATATTGTAGTTCTAAATGACATCTTGTAGTATCGCTTAATATGAAATGCAACATTGTCACTAATATCTTTTAAGTGCATTGAATGGCATGCAACAAATAGAGTAAGGAGGTAGTTCAGTTTGCAGCAGGAAGTCCCTGGACAGCCTACTCATCTTGAAGCAGCTCACAATGTAGTCCTAACTGGACCAAAAAATAAAGATTTAAGAGTTGAGTATTCTGAATACATTATAAGATGGACAAATCGTTGGACTTCCGTTCAAGTTGGTAATCCTATACTGCACTATCAAGTATCTGATCGGTATATGCAATGGTATAATAAGGCATATGGGACTCACCTGCGAGTGAATGGTTATGTTCCATAGCCACAGCAACAACCACAATTACAACCACAACTACAACCACATCCCTTCATACACCCATACCAATCGCCCACATCCATTTCGATACTAGTACCCATCACAACCCTTTTCGTACCCATACCCACAGCCATACTTGTACCCACAACCATACACTGAGCCTGTCCCATCATTTTCTATGCGGTTATTCCCTGACTCGCACTCACTTGCCACCTTACTATGCATATTATCGATCCTTTATGTCACACCAGAAAGATACAGCTGAGCAATTTTCAAACTGCCAACTGTATTGGTGGTTGCCTAAAACATACATGTCACAATGGGTAAATGATTTGTTCTTCAATCTTCACCTACAAATGTAGCAATCCCAGCCACAACCTCCTAAAATTAATGAGCAGGGGCCACAGTCTAGTTGACAATTGCCTCGAATTGCTCCGGATTGGTCATCTGTGAATTTGAGACTTTGACGTCGTAGCCCCTCTCTATTTTCCGGGACAAGAAGGTTTATTGATTTGATACGAAGTGATTCGATCTAGAGTATCGCTAGAGGGATTGTCGTAGTGATGCTATTGATTTTTCTCAAGTGCAAGCGCCAACGGCTGAGGCTGATAATGATGGCGAAGACGATAGTGACGATGAGAGTGATAGTAATGAGAATGCAGGTAATAGCGGATTTATTATTGTTAATGTTGGTTTTACTGGATTAATGTATTTGTGGTTGTTGATGTTATATAAGTGGTGCTGCAAAAGGTACAGAGGGACACAAAATATGGAAGGGACAGAAGGTTCAAAAAGTTTTCACATTCTAAATGTTCATGGTAGGGAGTATAACTTGAGGATTAACCTAACACGTAGAGACGCAAATAGGTATATCTCTTCTACAATAAAAAATAACAGTTAAAAATATACTAAATTTGTAAAAAAAACATTTAGCAAGTAATTTTTATAATTATTGTTCACCTATTATTATAAAAATGCTATTGTAATTTTTATAAGTTCACAGCATGCAAGCAAAATCTAGTTAGTCCACAGACAATTTACCATATTCTGATTTTATTTGAATGAAGTCGGTTGGTCGCATATTTAAAGAATACATTATTATTAACATATCGTTATTTCACTATAATAAGTATCACCACATAATACTAATATCAGTTATTTCACTATTAACTTATGTGAATCCATTTTTCCCTTTATAATATTCTAGTTATATTTTTTTAATTAAATACAATACACCCCATGTAATGTCAGTACGTCTCTTTGTATTAATAATATGTCTTTGTGTATTGTATATTATAGTATTGTATATTTAATATTAAAATATATAATACGTTCCCTGCATATTTTTTTTTAAATATTTAAAAAGTACAATATGCCTCCAGCGTATTATTACAAATAATTAAAAAAAAAAAAAGAATTCTGCTACTGTAATTTGTTCTTTTTGAATTGTCCTATTCCTAAAATTTTCAAAAACACTATAAAATTCAATAACTGAATGTTACACCAAAATTTAATTAATATCTAAAAAAAATAACCACAAATTTAGTATGGCTTTTTCTTATTAAATATACAAAAATGTTATTTACATAAAATTAGTCAAATTCAAATCTGAGCATTAATTTTTTGAAAATTTCACAACTGGCACAATATTGTATTTCTAGCTGATGAATCCTAATTAATTTAAATATTATGTAATATAAATAATTGTTTTATATTTTTTTAGTAATTCTATCATGTAAGAATGTTTTTTATACAATCCAGTTAACAAATCAAATTACTTCAAACTTTTCACTTAAAAGTATCTAAACATAAATAACATAAACCAATTATATATAAAAGAAAGGTTATACAAAATTTATATTAAAATAAATTTAATATTATGAGTAGTTATACTTATAACTATCATAGGTAAAAAAATCAATTTTGAAAGGGGACCTTTGTTTCATTTAGTAATTTTAGACATAGAATATGGGACTGTTGTAGTGTCAAATTCTCCAAGTGAGAATTGATAATTTGATATTCAAGATGCTGCATTGTAATTATTTGATGAATATCGGTATAATATTATAATATATGGTACGATAGTTGCGGTGATTAAATAATATTTAAAAAATATTATTAAAATTAAAATAATATTTTTTAATATTTAAAAATATCTTTTAATTTAAAAAATAAAAAAATAAAAGTATTATAAAAATATACAAAAAATATTATCTTAATTTTACTAGTACTTTTTAAATATGATCAGAATTATATATATAACTACGTAACTACCATAAAATTGTCATTCTAGATCTAGTTAGACTCTACCTAATAGGGTGTTAAATTGTTGTTACGGTCTGGCCCAAATAGATTGCGGGCCGGCCTGATTCATAGACCACCCGACTCGAACGGTTGGGTGCGAGCTGCTTAACCACCGACCCGGACACGCGTCCTTGGCAGCTCATCACTACAGCGATATAAGGAAGCTTCGAGGAAGGTGGGTCTTCTCTTGTAGGACCCACTTCTGACACAGTATATATGGAGAGGGTCCTACCCCTCCTACGAGGTACGACACCTACCACTTTATCCCTTTTTTGCCTGCACACTAAACTGACAAGAGCGTCGGAGTGTCCTTGCAGGTGACACCCCCTTCCACATCCAGAGCTCGGGACCTCGGCTACTCCAGCTTCACCCTCACGACCTGGTCCCAGGCCACACCCCACCTATCAACCCAAGGATCCTCCTAAACCGTCCGGTACCCGACCTACCAACCATTGGCGCCGTCTGTGGGGACCGCCTAAATGGACATCGTGCAAGGTCCAGGGGACCATGGCCGCGCGGCGAGCCTTGAAGGGGCAGCCTCCGTCGCCTTCCCACGGGAGCGGCTGAGGTCCCCCCCCCTCGGCGACGTACCGAGCCACAGTCAAGAGCCCAGGAGAGACGCCCCTTCGGGGGAACTGGTAGTGACAGCGCTAGGATAATGCAGGAACTGCGCCATATGGTGCAGAACCTTAAACGCCAACTAGCGGATCAGGAGCACCGTCACCAAACTCCCGACCCCGACTACTCCCAATCCCCCGAAAGTCGAGGAAGAACCTCCCACCGAAGTTGGTCCCGGCACAGTCCCGCCTTGAGATCAGAATCGAAAAGTAGCTGGGAAGATCAGGAACACCCGAGAAGACGACATGTCACAATCATCTACGCCCAAGGTAAGGGGGCGCGCCACGAGGCGAGACCACGAAAGCGGAGAAGAGAGATCTGGAGGAGCACAGCGACCCGTGATAATGGGCGCCACCCCATTCCAGCGTTCCATTCTCGAGGTCCGGCTGCCAAAGCACTTTGACAAACCAACGAACATGAGGTATGACGGAACCCAAGACCCGCAGGAGTACCTCACGGCCTTTGAGGCCACGATGAACCTAGAGGGAGTAGGAGACGAAGTAAGGTGCCGCACCTTCCCGGTCACCTTGGCAGGGCCGGTAATACGGTGGTTCAACATCCTACCGCAGGGCTCGGTGGCCGGCTTCTCGGATATTAGCCGTGCCTTCCTAGCACAATTCATCACCAGAATCGCGAAAGCAAAGCACCCAATCAACCTGCTCGGTGTGACTCAGAAGACCGGCGAGACGATCAGGAAGTATCTAGACCGGTTCAACGATGAGTGCTTGGAGATCGAGGGGTTAACTGATTCTGTGGCCAGTCTCTGTCTGACGAACAGACTCCTTAACGAGGACTTCAGAAAGCACCTCACCACGAATCCGGTCTGGACGATGCAAGAGATCCAAATTGTAGCCAGAGAATACATTAACGATGAGGAAGTCAGTCAAGTTGTAGCTGCCAACAAGTGGCAGCCCTCTTACAATCAACCCCGGCAGCACGGTAACGAGGAAAGGCAAAAGGAGCACGCCAGAGATGGCAATCCGAGCAAGACACCCAGACCATTTCCTCGCGTCGGAAAATTCACCAATTACACCCCCCTCACCCTCCCCATCATAGAAGTCTACCAGCAGATAGCCGAGAAGGGAATCTTGTCGAAGCCCCGACCTCTAAAGGACCAAACCAGGGGGGAACAAGAGCCTCTACTGTGATTACCATAAGGGCTACGGACACAAGACACAGGAATGCTTCAACCTGAAGGACGCACTGGAACAAGCAATCAGAGACGGAAAACTAGCTGAATTCTCCCACCTTATCAGGGAGTCAAGGAGACGAAATCGTGACCACGAGGGGGAAGACAAGACCCGGACGACGAAGCGATGACATTAGCCAGAGGACAACGACCACGGCCTTACCGTGGTGAATGTAGTAACCGCAAGAAGCATGGCTCCAAGGTCGAGATCGGCGCACAAGAAAGACACCAAAGTCCTAGCGGTCTTCTCTTCGTCTGTGCGAAACTCCAAAAGGCTTCCATCCATCTCTTTCGGTCCGGAAGACCAATGGTTCGACAAGGTCCTGGAAAGCCCCCCCATGGTCATCACGGCCAGGGTTGGAACTGGCCTCGTCAAACGGATTCTTGTGGATACGGGGGCAGACTCAAATATTATGTTTCGCAACGTGTACGATGCATTGCGGTTACGGGATGCCGACCTAACAACTCACCAGCACGGTGTCGTAGGGCTAGGCGACCACTTCATCAAACCAGACGAAATAATTTTCCTGCCGGTCTCCGTGGGACAAGGACAGGGGCGAAGATCCATAATGGTTGAGTTTGTAATTCTACGGGACTCCACAGCCTATAACATCATCCTAGGGAGAAAAACCATTAATGATGTTGGGACAGTGATTAGTACGAAGCTGCTGGTAATGAAGTTTGTCACTGACGATGGATCTGTAGGATCCATAAAAGGAGATTTGAAAATGGCAGTCGCTTGCGACAACGCCAGCCTCTCCTTGAGGAAAAAATCTAAAGAAGCGTCAGGGGTGTTCCTCGCCGACCTGGACGCTAGAGTCAACGACAAGCCCAAACCCGAGCCAGAGGGGGACCTGGAAAAGTTTAGGGTCGGGGACTTGGAAGAAAAGTTCACGTTCGTAAACAGAAACCTCCCACATGAATTAAAAGAGCCTTTGGTAGAAATGATCAGGGCTAATGGCGATTTGTTTGCCTGGACACCAGCCGATATGCCAGGTATAGACCCCCAACTCATGTCATACCACTTGGCCATCAAGCCGGAAGCCCGACCAGTGGCTCAAAAGAGAAGGAAGATGTCACAGGAAAGAGCAGAGGAGGTGGCCAGGCAGACGGCCAGCCTCCTAGAAGCAGGTTTTATCCGAGAACTAGACTACTCGACCTGGCTGTCAAATGTAGTCCTAGTAAAAAAGCACAATGGGAGATGGAGGATGTGTGTCGACTATTCCAATCTCAACAAAGCATGTCCCAAGGATTGCTACCCCTTCCCAACATTGATGCACTTGTTGATGTGGCAACGGGGTACCGGTATCTGAGCTTTATGGATGCTTCTTCTGGCTACAATCAGATACCGATGCACCGGCCTGACGAGGATAAAATAGCTTTCATAACGCCGGGAGGAATCTATTGCTACAAGGTGATGCCATTTGGCCTGAAAAATGCGGGGGCCACGTACCAAAGGCTAATGAACAAGATATTCAGCGACCTCATAGGCAAGACGGTGGAAGTCTACGTAGACGACATCCTTGCAAAGACCACCCGGCCTGATGACCTCCTAAGCGACCTGGGGGATGTGTTCGCGTCCCTCCGACAACACGGCATGAGGCTCAACCCGCTCAAGTGCGCCTTTGCCGTGGAGGCCAGAAAGTTCCTAGGATTCATGATAACCCAAAGGGGGTGGAAGCCAACCCAGAAAAGTGCCAAGTAATACTCCAAATGAAGAGCTCGGGCTATGTCAAAGACGTCCAGAGGCTAGCAGGAAGGCTCACCGCGTTGTCCCGCTTCCTCGGAGCATCGGCAACGAAAGCCCTGCCATTCTTCAATCTGATGAGAAAGGGGATAGCGTTTGAATGGACTCCCACATGCAAGGAGGTGTTCAATCACTTCAAAGAAATCCTGGCAGCACCCTCGGTACTCAGGAAGCCCAAGGTCGGAGAACCACTCTACCTGTACCTGGCCATAACGGAGGAAGCGCTTGCAGCGGTTTTGGTGCGGGAAGAAGGGAAGATTCAGCAGCCAATTTACTTTGTGAGTAGAGCGCTACAAGGAGCAGAACCGAGGTATAGCAAATTGGAGAAGCTGGCAATGGCACTCCTGACCTCTTCCCGTAGACTAAGGCAATACTTCCAAGGCCACCAGATCGTCGTTAGAACAGACCAGAAAATCCGTCAAGTGCTCCAAAACCCCGATTTAGCGGGAAGAATGATGACTTGGGCCATCGAGCTCTTCCATTATGATTTACGATACGAACCCCAACATGCGATTAAGGCACAGGCGATGACAGAATTCCTGGTGGAAGTAACAGGGGACCCAACCGAAGAAGCGGGCATACGATGGAGGCTCTATGTAGATAGGGCCTCCAACCAAACGTCGAGGGGCCCCGGGATCATCTTAGAGAGCCCAGCTGGGGTCATATACGAACAATCGACCAAGTTCGAGTTCCCTGTATCGAACAACCAAGCAGAATACGAGGCCCTCTTGGGAGGCCTAGCCCTAGCTCGGGATGTCGGGGCGACGAGGTTGGAGGTGTGGAGCGACTCACAGGTCATTACCTCACAAGTAAATGGAAGCTACCAAGCCAGAGACTCGTTGTTGTAAAAGTACTTGGAGAAGGTTAGAGAGTTGAGCAAGCAATTCGAGGAAGTCACGATCCAACATGTTCCAAGGGAAAGGAACACGCGATTAGACCTCCTATCTAAGCTAGCAAGTACGAAACCGGGAGTCGGCAACCGATCTCTCATCCAAGGCATGGTAAAGGAACCAGCGGTTACCCTCCACGTGACAAAGTTAGGCCCCTCTTGGTTGGACCCCATCATTAATTTCCTGGAAAATGGCAGACTCCCTGACGATGAGAGGACATCCAAAGCGTTGAGAAGGGAGGCAGCCAAATATGCGACCATACAGGGACAACTGTTTAAAAAAGGACTCAGCCAACCCCTATTGAAATGCATGCATCCCGACCAGACAGACTATGTTCTCAGAGAATTCTACGAGGGGTGCTGCGGCCACCATATCGGGGGCAAAGCCCTAGCGAGAAAGCTCATCCGAACTGGATACTACTGGCCATTGATGATGGAAGACTCCAAAGAATTCGTGAGAAAATGCGTCAAGTGTTAAGAGAACGCTAACTTCCACAGAGCACCGGCTTCCGAACTAAGTCTACTGACGTCCTCCCGACCTTTTGCACAATGGGGAGTCGACCTCTTGGGACCCTTCCCGGTTGGCCTGGGGCAAGTCAAATATCTCATAGTTGCCATCAACTACTACACCAAATGGATAGAGGTCGAACCACTAACCAGCATATCCTCATCCAATTGTAGAAAATTCATGTGGAGGCAGGTGATAACTAGATTCGGCATCCCGGAAGTCATCATCTCAGACAACGGGACGCAATTTACTGACAAGAAGTTCATAGAATTCCTCATCGGTCTGGGTATAAAACAAAAATTCTCTTCGGTAGAGCACCCTCAGACAAATGGGCAAGTTGAGTCCGCAAATAAGGTCATCTTGCTGGGCCTCAAGAAGCGGCTGGATAGCAAAAAAGGTGCATGGGCCGACCAACTCGCTTCGGTCCTTTGGTCTTACCGTACAACCGAGCAGTCATCCACGGGAGAAACCCCCTTCCACCTGACGTATGGGGTAGACGCGATGATACCCGTGGAAATCGGCGAGCCGAGCCCGCGGTTACTTCTGAAGGGAGTAGAAGAAGCAGTGGAGAAGGACCTGGTGGATGAGGCCAGGGAGATGGCCCATTTGACAGAAGTAGCACTGAAGCAAAGAATGGCCCTACGCTACAACACCAAAGTACTCAAGAGGGAATTTGAAAAAAATGACCTCGTTTTGTGACGCAACGACATAAGGCTACCGACCCAAGGGGAAGGAAAACTGGCGGTAAACTAGGAAGGCCCCTACAGGGTCAAAGAAGTGCTCGGCAAAGGCGCCTACAAATTGGAGAAGCTCGACGGCAAGGAAATCTCGAGAACATGGAATGCAGGTAACTTGAGAAGATTTTATTCCTAGCTCAAGGACGCCGGCTAGGCGGTTTGACGAGCTCAATGATTTACTATTGTTAAATGCTTACCATGGCTATAGACCTGTTTAACTGTCAATTAATGTTTACTTAACAAATTTCTCCTTATGCATCCCATGACAACATGTTCCTCATAACGAATACGGCGCCCCGGGACTGATCACCCCGGAAGCCAACTAGATTAAAGCCATAACAAACGGCTGCGATAATAGTAAAACCACGACATGGCTTCGCCAAAGATACCAACATAACGGTAAACGAACAACAAGCATACACCGACAAAACGGTAACAAAACAAAACGAAAGCGCTACCAGATAAGCAGATAAAGACGATAATCATAAGCCGACCAAGCGGCTAACAAAGTATAACAAAATTAGTTTCACAAGTTCTACAATAGAACCACAAATCCATACGAAAGCATAAGATACAAGAGTTCACTTTTTGGGCATGTCGACAATCTTGCCATCCTTGATCGTTTTGAAAACCCCAATTGCCGACGTGTCAAAATCGGGAGCCACGATCTTCACTTGAGCCTTGAGAGCCTCCTCGTTCGTGAAGATCGCGCTCTTTCCCTGCTCTCTGACCTCCTTATGCTTCTTCTTCAGTCCCTCAACCTCAGCTTGAGCGGTCTTAGCCGACGAGACAGCCACATCACGTTCCTTCTCCAAAGCGACCACCCGACCTTGCGCGGCGTTGAGATGGCTTTCCAAAGTCATCTCCCGCTCGGTCAGCCGGGATACGGTAGCATCAGCAGTCTTCAATTTTTCTTGGGCAGACACAACCTTCTCCTCGACAGACTTAAGCTTCTCCTGTTTCAACTTGAGTTTTGAATTTGTTGTTGGCTCTAACAGCAGATTCGAGCTTCCGGAGTAGCGACTGCATACCCGACAACTCAAACTCCGCCTTTCGAGCTATGGTCGCACCGTGAAGGAGGGTACGATACATCCATCGCGCCTGCCCCGCAAGGTCGGTACCATGAAAGTGTTCCTCCGTGCTGGGAAGCAACTGGAGTCTATGAACGTCCCGGCATCGAAGTTCCTCTCCATCACGGTGAGGGCCCCTTCGAGGCTGGAGAGTGATCTCTGCCTCTTGAGGGTAGGAATGACCCTCAAGTCGTCTTCCTCGACCTGTTGAGCAGAAGACGAATGTCCGGTATCGACTTCCTCCCCATGAATGGGAGAAACGTACGCCACGTCAGAAGGTTTATCCGACATGTCGACGTCATGGGGTGAGGGTGCCACCTGATCCTTCTTGTTCCCGGGAAGGGCTTTCGGGTGCTCGTCGGCCTTCTCCCCATCACTTTCCTCCAGAAAAGTTTTGAACAAGCTCTCAAGGCCTGTCACCTCGGCAGACATTCCCACTGCAACAGATAAATGAACAAGATAGTCGTTTAATCGGTAACCAACCAAAGCAGCAACCATGCAAAAAACACAAGACAAAAACTACTCACAAATATAATTCCGGGCGACCTCCCGGTTACCCATAAGAAGGTGGGGGTTCACGTGGTTTCTCCCAAAAACGGCCCACAACACGTCGGCAATTTTTTTATCCACGGCAGACATCCCCTTGTAGGTCACTTTAATAAAAGCATTAGACCCCACCCCGAAACTCTAATACTTTGGGATGAGGCGTTCTCCCTCTAACGACAACCAGAAGGGATGGCGACCTATGACTGGACGCACCTTAAAATACTTATCCTTGAACCCGTGATAAGAGTCCTCGAACAAGCCAAAGATCCTCCGACCTTGAGCAGATCGGAAGGACATGAACCTCTTCCTCGCCTTCCCCTCCTTGGAAGGATTTGTGAGATTAAAAAAGTAAAGGAAAACGTCGACGGACACCGGCAACTCCAAGTATTCACACACCATCTCGAAACAGCGGATCGAAGTCCAACTGTTCGGATGCAGCTGCGACGGCGCCACGGAGATCCGACTAAGGAGCCCCGTTTGAAAAACGGAGAAGGGGATGTGGACCCCCACTTGGGTGAACATGGCCTTGTAAAACCAAATCCAGTCGGCAACCCAGGAGGCGTGGAAATTGAGCTCGTACAGCCGCTCGTGAGGGGCAGGGATAAAGACGTCGTAATTGGCCTCCTCGTCAGTACCCCCGCACAGGTACTCGCCCTGACGAAACTCGGTAAGCTCCTCCTCACCCATCTGGTTCGGGGAGTCCCTCAAGTCGGAAGCCACCCAAGCGTATGGGTCGTAACCCGCGGCGGAGGTAAAAGCTCAGGAGACGACGCGAGGCATACCTATAGTAGGGGTACCACTCAAATAGTCTATGAGGTCGGGAGCTCGGAAAAACCCAAAAACTACTTTTAGCCTATTCAGTAACTAAAATTAAGCAGGGCTAAAGCAAAACCCAAGCAAAAGCCTAAAAGCTAATACCCTGGAATAGTGACCCTCCCTAACACACCTACTCAACACTAAGATCACTTATCATACAAAACAAACAAGCAGCATGCAAACAGAAGAACCAATGATGAAGAAAAAAGAACTTTGAAGCAGAAAGGGAAGGGATTGACATTTACCTGGAATAATTGCGAAAACCTAAAAGAGAAGGAAACACACAAGGATGCAGAAATGACGCTCTGGGATGCTTGGGAGAGAAGAAGTGAACGCGCGAAAGAAGAGACAACACGCCACCAACAACCCTCACGACTATTGCTGGCGCGTGGGGGGCACTGTTACGGCCTGGCCCAAATAGATTGCGGGCCGGCCCAACCCATAGACCACCCGACCCGAACGGTCGGGTGCGAGCTGCTTAACCATCGACCCGGACACGCGTCCTTGGCAGCTCATCACTACAGCGATATGAGGAAGCTTTAAGGAAGGTGGGTCTTCTCTTGTGGGATCCACTTCTGACATAGTATATATGGGGAGGGTCCTACCCCTCCTACGAGGTACGACACCTACCACTTTATCTCTTTTTCGCCTGTACACTAAACTGACAAGAGCGTCGGAGTGTCCTTGCAGGTGATACCCCCCTTCCACATCCAGAGCTCGGGACGTCGGCTACTCCAGTTTCACCCTCTCGACCTGGTCCCAGGCCACACCCCACCTATCAACCCAAGAATCCTCCTGAACCGTCCGGTACTTGACCTATCGACCAATCGTTAATCTTCAATATTCAATACTTACCAAGCAACACATGAGCTAACTATTGATCACACCAAACTTTTATATATATATATATATATATATATATATATATATATATATATATATTCTCAACCGCAGAAGGAAGAATTTGTGGCTATATGTATCTTTTTGTGATAAAGCCTTTATACATACTTAAGCAATAAGCAGCACTACATTGCTTGAAAAATTAGCAAACCCAAGAGGCCAAGAGTGGAAAATTACACTGCCATTTCCTGGTTTATAAATAAAAGTAATACATTACAAGTATTGTCATTTTGAATGAGAATATAGTTGTAATAGTTTTTATAATTGAGACAACATTTATTTCTTAAATTAGTTTTTGGAATTAAATTAAATTAAATTAAATTAAATTCATTCAATTATAATATAATTAATTAATTAATTGTAAGGTTTTCTTCCAAATTAATCGGTTGAATTTCAAATTAGAGTGCTTAATAACTAATTAATTATCTATTTAATTAACCTGCTAGACAGAGACTATTTGATTCTGATCTATATGAAAAGAAAAGAGCGATAGTGTGTGATTGATCCCTTTGGACTTTTGCTGACACTGAAGCGCTGAGGAAACAAGATCTGAAAACCAAGTGTGGGATTGTGACACAAAGAATTTTGTGCTTTATTCCGCTGAACATGGAAAACGATGAATAATATTAATACAGTGTTTTGCATTGTGTGAATTTTGTGCAACACGCTTGGTACTATTTTTTTTTTTTTGGTATAAAGAATATATATAGATAGGTCCGTTTAACAGAATGAAGGTGAGCACCAAGAAGTGAATGGAAACACCAACTAACTTGTAATGTCGTGATGGGGTGAATGCTTTCACGGCATCTTTTCTTATTATTATTTTTATGGGATATATATGCTCAGAATTATTTAATAGTTCTGTTCGTTACATGCAAGAGAGTAACAATTATTAAAATAGCACTGATTATGTCATAATCATATATTCTCAATCAACCTGGAATTTTCTAATAATATTGGCTATATTGCACATCATGCTAATTCAGGTTAATAGTTAAATTTATCTCTAAAAAATCACTTATTTTTAGTTTTTTTTAATTATATTAATTATTAAAAAATAAAACATAAATTAAATTAGCCCTTCCATTAGTTAAATAATAATGTATCACGTTAAGTGTCATTTGTTATGATAATGTAAATTAATGCCATGTGTCACAAGATGATTAGTTGACGTATCAAGTCAGTAACACTCAGTATGTCGCATGTCATTTAAAATGTATAATTTTGTTTATAATTAAATTAGTTCCTGAAAATACACATGTAAGCCATTTTCATTTGTAAAATTTTAAAAATCGATCAAATTAGTCTTTATATAAATTTTTCTTTTTTTTATAGTATTAAAGTTTTAATATTTCTTAATCTATCTTATTAATTTTAATCTTATTTTTTACACCTTAATAATTTTTTTCAAATAAAATAATAAAAATAATTAAATTATTACAAAGTTATTTTCTCATATGTATTTTTAGATTTTTATTTTAAAATTTTAGTTTTTTTGTAGTGAATTTTTAAAACAAAAAACTTATCAAACTATTATTAATTATATACTAAAATTTTAATATTTTAGATTTTACTAAATAAATATAGTAGTTATTTTAAATGTTTTAATCTTTTAGATCTCACTAAATAAATATAATAGTTATTTTTAAAAAATTATATTAAAATATTAAGATTCAACAAGTGATTTCACAAATCAATTTTTTAATTATTGAGTTATACCATATAAATTAAATAATAATAAAAATTATAATTTTAAAAAATTTAAATTTTAAAATAATTACAATATTATAGTGAAATTTAAAATATTAAATTTTTAAACATATAATGAACAATAATTTGATAAATTATTTAAATAAAAAAATTTACTATAAAAATTATAATTTAAAAATATAAATTTTAAAATACAAATGATAAAATAATTTTATAATAATTTTATTATTTAATTATTTTATCTAAAGAAAATTTTATTTATTAAGGTCTAAAAAGTAATATTAAAATGAGTAGTATTAAAAATATTTTAATTTAATATTATGAAGAAGAAATAGAAGAAATTTATATAAAGACTAATTTGATTAATTTTTAAAATTTTAGAAATGAAAATAATTCACGTCTGAATTTTTAGAGACTATTTTTATTATAAATAATTTTTTTACATGTCAAGTAATACGTGGCGTGTTAAGTGTCACTGACCTGACTCATCAATCGATCATCTTGTAACACGTGACATTAACTTACTACATCATCATGCCATGTGGTATTTAACGTGACACATCATCTTTTAATTAATAGAAAGACCAAATTAACTTACGTTTTATCTTTTAAAGACTAATATAATTAAAAAATTATTTAATAATTAATTTTTTAAAAAGTGATCTTTTAAAATAAATTTGATTATTAATTCATTCTAATTCTGTTACATGCACGTATGTGCTGTAAGGTAGTGTTTGGTTGATGTCCATGTCTCAATCTGCTGTTTGGTTTGGTGAGACACAGATTTTTTATGAACACGGGAAGACACAGATGGACACGGAGACACTAAATTAGTGTACCTCCAATTTAATGAGACACTGAGACACAACTTGTGAGACACTATTTTTTTACTCTTTTATCCTTATTCAATTTTTTAATTTTCAAAATTTATCCTCTTATCTCTTCAAATATTTCTTTTTTTTTACTTCCTCTTTTAAATTCTACAACTAAATTTATTTTTCTATTTTCTTAAAAAAATTATACATTTAATTTTTTATTTATTTGAATTTTAATTAATCTTTGATAAATTTCGGACTTTGATTTTCTATTTTTTTCTAAAAAAAATTATATATTTAATATTTAAATGATAATTTGAGATGATATTAGAAGAAAAAAAATAGGGGAAGAAATAAAAATTTAATGATTATAACATGTAGTCTCTCAGGTGATGGATGTGTAGCGGTGTTGGTAAAATTTGTAGTTGAATGGAGGGCAATTCAGACTTTTTTAAATATTTGTGTCTTGTTCATTATTTTTACCAAACATAATACATAGACACAAATATTCTATGTCTATGTCTTTGTGTTTATATCTCATCCTATACATCAACCAAACGGAACCTAAGAGGGTGAAAAATGGATTTATTACGTCTAGAAAATTATAAATATAGAAAAGAAAACAATTCATTATGCAAAACAAAAATTTAAGAAGAAAAGGAGATGTTTTAAGATACTCTATAATTTACATATTTATTAGTGTATTGGTATTATAATATCTATTTTTTATTTATACTACTTTTAATTATATTTATTAACTAATTTTATCGCTAATATTTTAACTCAACCAATTATATTTGTTACACGAATACTTATTTTTATTTATAGTATTATTTTAGAATAAACTCAACTTTTTTTTTTAAAATAAAAAGCTTTTCACTTGTCAATATAACTCAAATAACATCATTTTTTCGTATTCATTTAAAAATTATAAATTTAAGTCTCACTTATAATTAAAAAAAAATACCTCTCCACTCTGCAGAAAAATAAGGACAACCATCAGAGGCTATCTCTGCCGCCGCAATTTTGGCAACAATGTATAACTCTCCTCTCACTCTTCTTTCCTCTAAGTTTTTTTCTGTGTTTTTCTTTTCTCTTTCTCCCTTCTATATCGTGATTTTACTCCGTTTTCTTGCTTCCTTCTCATATATCTCTGGTCTCCTTCTTTTTCTTTTTTAAATAAGAATATTGATATATTGTAGTATATTGATTGTATTAATTTATTTACACTGAAAATTTATAATTTATTATCTCTCTATAACTTATTTTATTTGATTGGTCTAATAACTAAAAAATATAGAAATCCTAACCCCTTTTAATTTTGAATCCTACTCCTATTTTTTATTTCATTTTCAACTCCAAATTTTAATTAATTACATAATTTTATTTGAATTGATCTTGTTAGTAGAGTTAGAGGTGCCTGCCAAATTGATATTTCAGAGTGCAAAGGTACATAATTCAGTCATTTTTTTCATTTAGTTCTTTTTTTATTAATGCGTATTTGTATTTTTTAAATATTATTATTAATAAATTTTATTTTAGTGTTCTTATTTGTTAAAATAAAAAAATTCTAAGTATTTTATGTGCTATATTTTTTTGAACAGTTCATTATCCTAATATTAATGTTGCTATTGAGCTGTTTAAAGAGAATAATTTTTTATTATTTTTATTAACTATTTGTTTATTAAATAATTTATAACTGATAATGTTGCTTGTAATTTTTTATTCTTTTATTATGTGGTGGATTGTTATGTTGAAAGTTTTAAATTATGTGGTGAATTATTTTGTTAGAAGTTTTAAATTTTGTCTTTAAAATTTATTTTAATTTTACTAGCACAAAATTTGTTTGATGAAATTTATTATGTAACATTGTAACCTGAATTAGAAGGTTATGGATTCAAATCTTAGATTGGTTATCTAAATGTGTTTTTTAAATACTAAGTAAATCATTTATCTTGATTCATTATAAGTTTAGCAGCTCCAATAATTTGAAATCATATGATACTATTGCAATGAAATTCAAAGAGGATGACAGATGTTATATCACTACAACAAATACCTTTTATTTTGTTAATTCTCAATACTAAAATATTATGCTGGTGATTCTTAAGTAGAATTTAATTTTTGAATAGTCCTGTAACTTACAAGTATCATGAATTAAATAATTTGGTATGATTTATTTTTTATGTAATGTATTAATATTAGTATAGTGTAAAGTCTAATGCTCATTAGTATTGCTCATTTACTCTTTCAATTTTTGGTCTAATTTTGTTTAATTTTATAATTGAGGGTTTGGTGTATTTTAAATTTGATTTTTCTACTTAATTGAATTCTCTTTTTTTTAACTTTTAATAATAAATTTTGATATTTGAATTTGTTTGTGAACTTTTAACTAAAAATTATAAAACTTTGAATTTTGTTACTTTAGAGATTATTAAATTTAAATATTTAAAATTATATATTAAATTTTTAAATAATTTTTTTAAAAAAATTAAAATTTAAGTTTACTGTCAGTTAAATCTGTTAGTAATTATTAACTTAATTATTAATAATAAATAATATATTATCGTCGAATTTACTGAAGAAAAAATTCAACGGTAAAACAAACTTCAGAATTTCGCTAATTAAAAGTTTATATTTACCGTTAAATCAGTCGACGGCGGACGAAAAAATCTGATTCAAATCTTAGATTGATTATCTAAATCTGTGTTTTTTAAATACTAAGTAAATCATTTATCCTTGATTCATTATAAGTTTGGCGGCTCCAATGATTTGAAATCATATGATACTATTGCAATGAAATTCAAAGGGGATGACAGATGTTATATCGCTACAACAAATACCTTTTTATTTTGTCAATTCTCAATACTAAAATAATATGCTGGTGATTCTTAAGTAAAATTTAATTTTTGGATAGTCTTACAACTTACAAGTATCATAAATTAAATAGTTTGGTATGATTTATTTTTTATGTAATGTATTAACATTAGCATAGCGTAAAGTCTAATGCTCATTAGTATTGCTCTTTCGATTTCTGGTCTAATTTTGTTTAATTTTATAATTGAGGGTTTGGTGTATTTTAAATTTGATTTTTCTATTTAATTGAATTCTCTTTTTTTTTTTTACTTTTAATAATAAATTTTGATATTTGAATTTGTTTGTGAACTTTTAACTAAAAATTATAAAATTTTGAATTTTGTTACTTTAGAAATTATTAAATTTAAATATTTAAAATTATATATTAAATTTTTAAATAATTTTTTAAAAAAATTAAAAATTAAGTTTATTGTCAATTAAATCTGCTAGTAATTATTAACTTAATTATTAATAATACATAATATATTATCGTCGAATTTACCAAAAAAAAATCGACGATAAAACAAGCTCCAGAATTTCGCTAATTAAAAATTTATATCCATCGCTAAATTAGTCGATAATTAGCAGCAGACAAAATTATCTGCTGATAAATAAATACTATTAAATTTATTCCACTATTAAATCTAATGGTATCCAACAATTTTTTAGTAGTGACAATACAAGTTAAATGCTAAAAATTTTTACATAACTTAATTCTTAGTGTAATGCCTCAAAATGGAGCTTTTAAGTGAAATCCAGGAATATAAGGTGCAATAAATTTTTTTAAAAACCTTTTCATAGTCTACAAGAAGGAATTTATATTTTTTTTTGCTTTTTGTAGTTTAAAAAAAATTATGCTTCTTTTTCTTTTTACAACCAACAAAAAGTATTGAAATGACAAATTTAAACATGTAGCGACAGCAGAACATTCTTGTATCTTGTGAGAAGCTAGTAAGCAGTGATAACAACCAATATCAAGGAGCGCAGGATGTACGTCATATTTCTATTTTTTTTACAACCGATGAAATTTAGAGTATGTTTGAAAACACGTTGAAGAGAATAAAAGTGGTTTTAAGTGTTTTGAATATTGTTCTTTGATGTTTGGCAATATTTTTCCTCTGAATGCAGACTTAATTTTGTATTCTAAAAATCCGTTCACTGTAAAAAATTATAACTTTTGCATTCACTCAACTTACGTTTAGGTTTGTTGCTAGTTATTATTGATTTTTTTTCGTAATTTTTTTAAATAAAAGAATACTGAAAATATTAAAATAATTATTCTAATTTTTTATAATATATATTATTATTCCTATGAAAAATAATAAATTAAATAAAAAATTAATTATAAATAATAATAAAAATATAACTAGTAAAAAATTAAAACCTAAAATAATAATAAAAATAAGATTATTAAGAGAAGTACTAAAATATTTTATTTTATATATTATTTTTAATTTAATAAATAAATATTAATTTTTATTATAATAATAAAAAAATTATAATATACTAAAATAGAGTACTATAAAAATTATTATATAAAAAAATGGCAAAAGAAGTATAAAAAAGATTAAATATATTTAAAAAAATAATATTATAATTTAATATTATATTTTTTAATAATTAATTAATTATTTATCAATAAGTAAATTTAACAAATATTATCTAAATAATATTTATTTTATCAAAATTAATTTTAATAAAAATTGTTAAACATAAATTATGTTAGCACAAATTCACTTTTATTCAAAATTAATTCTACAAAATCACTTTCATTCAAATTCCAATTTGACCAATGTCAATCCAAACACACACTTAGTTATCCGCTCCTCTTGCCTTAGGAGAAACTTGTGTTACCATAGTCAAGTAAATCACCCCTATTTCATGTATTTAAAATCCACTAAAATTTGTTCTATATAAAAAAGTTAATTTCTGCAAGTGAGATGATTTTAGAATAAATAAAATTATATTTTTTATAATTAGATCATAAAGTCACCTCAAATTTACTGATTTAAAAAAATAAAGTTATTTTAATTTAGATCATATGATGAACACAAATTTATTAATTAAATGAAATAAAAAGATAATTTAATCTTAAAGAAATTCCTTAAAATTATTTTTTACTTATTTATTTATTTATAGCTTTCAATGTTCAAAGCAAAAAAATCCACAGTAATTAGGTAAAGTCATTCTTGACTCTTGAGAAATCTTTAGCAGTTTACTTCATATACACTAATTATTTAAATGACTAAATTACTGTATTCCAATATTTTTTGAATTGATGTTTTGAAATGATTGTTGTGAAGTTTTACTTTTATAATTATATATATTAATGATGTTAATTATTTTAAATTTTACATATAATTTTAATGAAAGACATAATAAAAAATTTATAATTTATTGATAGATAATAATATATAAAATTAATTTTTTTAAATATTTTTTAAAATATATGAATTATAATTTATTGATATAGAATTATAGATTATGTATTTATGTTTCTATTATTTGAGCTAGTTCGTGAGCTCGTGAGCTTTCGGTGAGTTGAACTTGAACTTAAAAAATAAGCTCAATTATTAATAAATCGAACCGTGAACTAAGTTTAATTTTTATGAGCTGAACTTAAATTTAATCTAATTCAACTAAACTCGACTCACTTCTAATCCTAACCACCACGATAGAAAATTTCCATGCCATAAGAGGTTCCATTACCTCCATTCGGAAAACAGTGCAATTTTTTTATTACTAACAAAAGCATTAAACTCTTCTAAAAAAATCTCTTTCCCTTTTTCATACACATCCTCATTCACATCTTTCTTGATTAAATCTGTCTTTCTCTTTTTGAAGATTATATATATATATTTTTTGGGGCTAGTTGATGAACTTTTTCCTCCTCATCTCCCTTACCCGAATTAAATGAAGAGACTTTTTTTTTTCAATATTTTTGTTTTTTAATTAGAATATGAACTAGCCATTCATTTCTTTTAACAAGAAAATTTATCTTTTTATTAATTTTATTTAATAAAATATGTTTACTTAAGAATTCTATACTCATAACTAAAAACGTCAAGTTATAAATCATTATTTAAAATTCAATTTACTTTATTAAAATATCATCAGACTAAACTTGGGGTCTATGATATATCTATTATAGAATTACATATTATAATTCGACTCCAAACATTATAAGATCAGCCATCAATATTACCATCGTATCAAAACGCTCTAATGTATTTTTATTTGTTATTAATATAATTTAAAATGGATAAACAATGACTGACACTGATTCAAATTATAAAAAAGGTAAGTAGAAAGGAAAAAGGAAAGACATTGATCGGAGAATTACTTTTTAAAGTAGAACTCATTCTTCAAACACTAATTTAAACGTTGAAGTATTTTTTATAAATATTTACTCTTCATGTTCTCTTTGTGTTGAGGTATAACTCATCCCAGTTAAAAGCTAGAAGAAAGCTACTTGAGGACAAACTATATCAAAGTCAAGCCATACAAAAATAATAATGAAAAAGAAACAAACATAAAAAAATTTAAAATAAATAAAACTATTGTTATTCTTGCGAGATTTTTTGATATTATTAACTAAAAATATAAAAAGAATATCAAATAATTGAAACACACCAATTAAAAATAAGTTTAATTATTTTATTAATACTTATAATTCTAGTAAAATTTTAATTAGGTCCTTATATTTAAAAAAAAATTATAATTCAATCTCTATATTATATAAAATTTTTCAATATGATCCTTGTTATCTATTTTTTTATAAAAATGCAAAAAAAATTTTAGAATATTAATTTTGTGTTTGATTTTTGTTGAATTGTGAAATATTCTAAAACTAGTTTATGATCATTATAAATTTTTTCTAAAATGTAACAAATAGTGATAACTTGATTAAATATATTTATTTAATATAAGAATATCTAATTACAAATTTTTAAAGTATTAAAAACTAATTAAAATTGGGCTTATCTAACATTTGCCTTTAGAGCACATAATAAGATCACAAATAGTAAAAAATTTTAAATTTTTTTTAATAAATGTATTGAAAATCTATTTTTTTTATATTTTTAATAAAAACTTTCTCAATTTATAATCTTAATGTGTATCTTAAGACACAAGATAATAAAATCCTTAAAAAAATTTGATAAAAATATAAAAAATAACAAAATAATTAAACTTTAAAATGCAAAGTTTAGCTAAAGAATTTAGTAACTTGTATTTTAAAAACAAATATTAAAATTACAAATTAAAATTTTTTATCATGGAGCTAAACCCTTGACTAAATTCTTAGAGCAACTCTCCAATAGAATAATTTTTGGTATCACTTTCACATCTACAATTAAAATTGATTTAAAATTAAAACTTAACATTTAATATTATCTTTAAAATAAAAGAGGAGTGCTACACATACAAGTCATTTTTGTTTACAAGTCTTACAAGTTGGGCCTAACACGCGCGTTACAGAAGTTGGGCCTAACAGGTGCGTTACAGAAGAAGAAGAAGCGTGAATATAAATGACTTGTATGATTTGTATGGAAAAGCGTTCTCTCTTTGCCTTCGATCTCCTTCTGTTTTTTTCGATTTTCATGGTTTCTGAAATCAAGTTTTGAAATTGTTTTGAAGATGATGGAATTTCAAAAATACACCCAAACGATTACAAAAATACACCCAAACGATTATAGAAATACATCCAAAGGATTACAGAAATACACCCAAACAGTTACAGAAATAAACCAAACGATTACAGAAATACACCCAAAGGATTTAAGAAATACACCCAAAGGATTTAAGAAATAAACCCAATATAGGGAGAGACAGTATATTTCTTCTTGAAATCAATACACCTAAAGAATTAAGAAATACACCCAAAGGATTATAAAAATACACCCAAAGAATTTAAAAAATACACCCAAAATTCGTTGAAGTTAACTCTTTCTCTTTTTCCTCCTCATCTTCTGCTGCTGCTTCTTCTTCTTCAAAAACGATTTCAGAGCTTGATATAAAAAAACAATGGAAATCGAGAATAACAAAGAAAGAAAACAAAGAGAAAAGCACGTAAATGAAGAAGAAGAACAGGAAGAGGAAGAAGAACGTATAGCAAGAAGAAGAAGAAGGAGAAAGAGAAGGCAAGAAACGTACCTTGAATAATGTTTCTTCGTTTTTTCTGGTGATTTTAATGAAGGAGAAAGAGAAAACGAAAAGAGGAGAATAAATTTCAATAAAAAAAGAGGGAGGAAGAGAATAAAAAGAGACACAGAGAAAGAAGAAGAAGAAGAAGAAAAAGAAGAGGAAGAGGAAGCACGGAGAAAGAAAAAGAAAAAAAAAGGCACAAAAAAAAACGTAAAACGACGTGTTTATAAATGACTTGTATGACTTGTATGGAAAATCACTTGTATGTGAAGAATTACTCAAAATAAAATTGGTATCAATAAAGAGAGATTGTATTATTTTAACAAAAGATCAGTTAAATGTTGCCACTTGTATAATCTATTAAGTCTATTAAATAAATATTATAATGTTGTGACAAAACTTCAATCAAAATTACTCAAATAAATAAGATATACTTAGTTAGTAGAAAAATAAATCTAAATCAATTTAAGATATTTTTTTCAATTATTTTTAAAAATTTTAATTTTTTTCAATCTAAATGCACAAAATTTTTAATTTTTATCTCCACAGAATTCTAATTTTTTTTATTGTAATTCTTTTTTTCAAATTCAATGAACCAAAATTTTAATTTTAGTTAAACTTTTATAATTTAATTAAAATAATTTAAAATAATATAAAATTTAAATTAAAAATTTAAGTATAATAATAATAAATCTCATATTAAATTTTAAATTAATTTTTATAATATATAATTTCATAAATATTTATGTAATATTTTACAATATTTAAAATAAAATTAAACTAAAACTAAACATGAGAGATACTCCCAATATTATCATATTTTGGCATAGGATTCCGCAAACTATATTTCCTAATAACCCGGAGATAAATGTGATCTAGCATAACAAATTAACTCGACATATACTTAGATCCTAATCCTATGATTAAGGCTTGAAAGATTTAGATATTAATATTAATGATTACTAGTAATAAGTGTGACACTTGTAAGGTAAAGGCAACACTCCGAGAAGTGAGACCATTTCTACTTTCTACCTACTAGTAAGCCCACGTGACCATCACAGCTTATCTATTTAAAAGGTTCCAAGAGATGAAACTGAAACGGCAGTAGAAAAGCTAAAGTAAGTACGACCAAGAACAGCACCAACAACAATAACAGATCTAGAATAATAATCATCATCATCATCGTCATCTACCACACAACCAACACACAATAAATATTCTCCTATATGTTACACTACCTCAATTTTAAAATAAAAGATAATTCTTTTTAACTATATAAAGTTAAACATTTTGTATAAAATTTATACATATATACATTCTATCATTTTATGTTGATGAAATGATAAATGTGTTAAATTATATTAATTTTAATAATATATATCAGCCGTTCTATTATATCTCTTTTAAAATAAACATTATTTTAATTTTTTTACCTTGAAAATATAATATAAATATAATCTAATTATATTATACTTTCAATGTATATAAATTAAGAAAGAAAGCATATATTTTTTTTTTAGTTTGAGACAAGGTGATTGTTATTTTATTCAAGTGGAAAAACCTATGATTATTTTTTACCTTTTCATATTATTATATAAAATTTATTTTTTATACACTATTAATATAAAATAATTTTATACGTATATTAAATTATGTAATAATATAGTAAAAATAATTATTTTTTATATTAATTATATTAAGCTGTTAATTATCATTCTAAAAAAATAAATGTGATTAAACGATTATATAAAATATTTTATATCATTAATATATTAAAATTATATTATATTATATTATATATCATATATTATAATTATGTTAGATATATATATATATATATATATATATATCAAAATTAGTTATTAATAAAAGAATATATATTAAAAATAAATTAAAATTTATATATATTTATATACAAATATATTTTAGTAGTTGAATTTGGTTGGGAGATAGCAATTTTGTGTATATTATATATTTTTCTTCTTCAATTAGTCTCTCTCTACATTTGTACCCAAAAAGTTCCCCTCTATTTTTGTTTTTGTGTTCGTGGATCGTCATCAATCTTCCTGCCTGCTAAAGCAACGGTTTTGATATATTGTTAGCTTTCAATGCAATCAATGGCCCCACAAAACTATTTACAGTTTTACGCTGACAAATACACACAAACAAACACTACTACAAGTCTACAACACTATACACATTGCTCTCTCTCTCTCACTTCCTCTTCCTCTCTCTTTCTTGTGCCTCTTCATCTAACTGTGTTTCTATTTTCTGCTTCAAAAAATGGTCACAAAAACCCAGAACAGGCCTCCATTTTCACTCACATCCTCTCCTCCAACACCTTCTTCAAAGGTACCTTCTTTGTTTCATTCCCAATCATGGGTTCTTTTGTTCCTTCTCTCATTCTTTTCTTTCTTTCAGTGCAGTCTTCATGTTTGAGAAAATGCGTGATCTTCTTTTTTGTGTTGGTTGAGGATATTTTCAGAACTTTGAGGTTGATGAGATGCTAATAGACAAAGGGCAAGAACAAGTTGGAGGTGAAACAATGGTGGGGACTCCCATTAATGGAAGATCAAGGCAAGCTTTTTCACTTGTGAATGGTGTTGGTGGTGGCCATGATCTTACTCCTGGTAGTGCTCCACCAAGCAATGCTGGATCAGACTATGGCATAATAGAGTTCACAAGAGAGGATGTGGAAGCACTCTTAAATGAGAAAGCCAAAAGGAAAGACAGATTCAATTATAAGGTTAGTGAAATTTAATTGAGCTAATTTGATCATTATAATTATAATTACCTGTTGTGTCAATTGCTTATCTGGATTTCAGATCAAAGTGGTTATCATTTTGTAAATTGATGTGCTAGATACATGGTTACTTGAATTATTGCTTGATTTCATATGTTAACATTAAGTGTTATTTTTTCTAGGAAAGATGTGAAAATATGATTGATTATATAAAAAGGCTTAAGGTTTGCATAAGATGGTTCCAAGACATTGAGATGAGCTACTCACTGGAACAGGAGAGGTTGAAGAACTCATTGGAACTAACACAGCAAAAATGCATGGAAATTGGTAGGCTAATTTCATTTTTACTATCCACTTTGGTTTTTGAATAAATCTCAATGGATTCGAGTACTGATGTGGTTCGATGCATCTGATAACAGAGTTGCTGCTAAAAATCAAGGAAGACGAACTGAACTCAATTATCACAGAAATGAGACGGAACTGCACTAATTTACAAGAAAAGTTGATCAAGGAAGAAACAGAAAGGGCGGTAAGAAAGATTTTCAAGTGGACTGAGTTTTAAATTGTGATAACAGAGAATGTTGTATGCTAAGGAAATGCCAATAACAAATTCTTTTCTTCGATTATCTTTTTACATACAAGGCTGCAGCTGAATCTCTTGAGAAAGAGCGGGAGTCCAGGATTAACATCGAGAGGTCACATACCACTTTGTCTGAGGACCTTGGGAGAGCACAAAGAGAGATCCAAAGTGCAAATCAGAAGGTAATTTAATTCCACTTCATCTATTTTCCCAAAATCATTTCAGGATCTATACTAATGTACCAATGCCTTCATCGATGTGTTTTTGCAGATATCGTCGCTCAACGAGATGTATAAGCGGTTACAGGATTACATAACAAGCTTACAACAGTATAATGGAAAACTTCATACAGAGCTTTCAACAGTTGAAGATGAACTTAAACGCGTTGAGAAAGAAAAGGCTACTGTGGTGGAGAATATCACCATGTTAAGGGGTCAACTTACATTGTCCATTGTGAGTTTGTTTCACATGTGAACATTTCCAGTTTGGAGTTCAAGTAGAATATATGTATAAAGGGAATATTTGCAGTTTTAGTATATGCATGAAATGCCTTTCAGTAACCATCTAAAAGGTGAAATCTCTAAACTTTGTTGACAAGGACAATTGTTTAAGAAGAATTTTATGATTTACTAAATCGTTTTCTTTTTCTCCTCCCGTGGTGTTGGTTACTGCTCCTGTACTTCATATAGAGCATATCTTACTATTTACATCCTTATATTTTGAAGCTGGCTTACTTAAAATGTTGCTAGTAGGGGTCTCAAATGTTATGTGATTCATTTGTAAAGAAGTTTTAGATTTTGGTTCATTTGTAAATGGGGGATTACTAATTGGACTAAATTCTTAAGGGAATTAATTTTCCCCCCTTATTTATTGGGTTACACAAATTGCCATTGTTCATTAAATGGTTATAACTGTTCAATGGTAAGGAAGCATAGAGGTAATTCTGTTTCCGCCCCCAGAAACATGAGCAAATTGCTATAATTTACTTATTTAGAAATTAGGATTTTCTTTCCTTAGTTTTTAGAAAAATAACACTCGAGAAAGGGAAATTTATTTCTTTTTGAATCTTTGTTCTAAAGGTTGTAGACTGATTTCTATATAATCTTAAGACATTCAAGAAATTTTAATGATGCTAACATGAGTAACATTTTGTTAATCTCGGGTGATTTATGACACTCTATGTTGGTGGAAACCATTTGATCTCGAGTCATATACTCATATTGGCAAAGATGTTCTCTATAGTAGATAGAACCAGTGGAGAAACTGAAAGTGCTTATCTGCAAAAGATTTTAGAGTTTCAAAAGTTTATTTACTTATATTATTGTTTTCTATTATTTATACAAACTTTAAGCATAAACATTTGTGGGTTTGGGATTTCTTATTACCATCCTTCATGAAAATTCTAAGTAATTTTATTGAACTTGATTTTGTTTTCTTTCTTGTGTTTGTACTTTTGTCCCTTAGTTGTTAACTTGCAACTAAAATACTATTCAATTTCCTGCATTCATTTTATAGGCTTCTCAAGAAGAGGCTGTAAAACAGAAGGATGTTCTAGCTAGTGAAGTTGCTTCTCTTAGAGGAGAGTTGCAACAAGTAAGAGAAGAACGAGACCGACAACTGTCTCAAGTGCAAATGCTGAGTTCTGAATTAGAGAAAGTTAAAGAATCTACTGAAAACTCATCTTCTGAACTGGACAAGTTGATTTTAAAAGCGAATGAACTAGAGGTTGGTTTAAAGACATAATTTTCCTTTCGTTTCAAAATTCATATTTTTTTTTTTGTTTTTTGGAGTCACGAGATGGCAAATTTCCTGCACAGGTAAAATGTTCTTTGAAAGATATGCAGATAAAGGAATTGCATGAGCAGCTAGCAACTGCAGAGAAGAAACTGCAGGTAAGAAGACATGAGGTTTTCGAAACAAATTCCATGCTTTATCAATTGCTGATTCAGTCAATGGACTGTCTAAACATCAAAGCCCAGAGTGCTCTTGGGTGAGGAGTGTGTGGATGTAAATTCATTCATGAACCTTCACCTAACAGCTTTAAAGTTTTTGAGAGAATTATTCCTTGACATACACATTAGATGATATTCTTTAGGTACCAAAATTACCCACTTCTTAGCTAGATTTGTCAAATGAATCAAGCCTTTCGGGTATACCAGGTGAATTTTGTTCTACCATGAGTAATTTTGGTAGCAACATGAAATTTGTTGGATAATTTTAGTATTTCACTCTAATCTTTATGTTACATTTTAGTGATAATCTTTATGTATCTTATTTATTGCTTGTTTTAATTATCAGGTGTCTGATATATCAGTAATTGAGACAAGGACTGAATATGAAGGGCAACAGAAATTCGTAAATGAGTTACAACAACGCTTAGTGGATGCAGAATATAAACTTATAGAAGGGGAGATGCTGCGGAAAAAATTACATAATACCATTTTGGTAATTCACTGAGCCAAAATATTTGTTTTCTGACAGTAAAAGTATCCATACCTTAGTAATCACCATTTTAACAGGAATTAAAAGGGAACATTCGTGTTTTCTGTCGAGTGAGGCCATTGTTGCCCGATGAAAGTTGTAGTTCAGAAGGCAAGATCATCAGTTATCCAACATCAATGGAAGCTTGTGGAAGAGGCATTGACCTAGCTCAAAATGGTAACTCTTTTGTGGTGATGACACTGAAGTTATTCTTTCTCTTATTTTTGTAAGCTCGTTTTACACATTGTCACCTCATGTTACTCTTTTTATTCGCAGGCCAAAAACATTCTTTCACCTTTGATAAAGTTTTTGCACCAGAGGCATCACAAGAAGAAGTTTTCGTAGAAATTTCACAGCTTGTACAAAGTGCTCTTGATGGTTATAAGGTAACTTTTAAGTTCTTCTGTTATTTGCTTCGTTATGCTACATCTCTTCTCAAATTATATATAAATAACTGCCACATAATTGCTTCTCAATTTCGAGAGAAAAAAAAGAAAAAAATTTAGAGACTATATTGTGCATTCCAACTATCCTTCTTTATCTGGATTCTTAGATTCTGACCTAACTTTGTTGTGTAACACCTCAGTCCTAGTGGATTAGATGTCGGAAGTTGCATTTTTCTAATATGCATGTTCACAAATTGGTATGTATATCATACACATAGAGATGTTCTAGTGGGTTGATTGGTTTTATATGAGAATGAGAGGAGAGGAGAAATCGGGCCAAATAAAAGTCATTCATGAAATCACATGACTTTAGTCTTGAAGTCACTCCTCTCTCAATTGGTTGATCCTCTTCCTGTATACATAAATGTTTATAATTGATGAGGGGAGGACTTAATCTAACCGCTACTCTAACTGTGAAAGCAATTCCTTAGAGCAAATAATACGATAATGTGTCGCATACCCTGAGAAAAGTAATGCTTTAAAAGAAATAGAAGATAAAAGAGAGACAGCATGGGTCCATCCTTAGGGATGGGAATGTTCCTCCTTTACTTTTTAATTCTTCTAGACAACAGATGAGACAAGGAACTGTAGGTAGGGAATGAGCAAGCTGTCATTACAGGTATGCTCATTGACAAGAACGATTAAAGCATGTGAGTGAATTATTTTAACTAGAAGGCAGCATTACAAAACCTAACAGGAAAGGAGGAGAGGACAGACCAGAATTTCCTAAAAATAGAAATAGAGGCCAAGGAGCTCCTTATGCCGAGAACCCAGGAGAGTCTATGGGTTCTACAATTTCCTATCTTGTATTTCCAATTCTGTTTTTGTTTCTATTTTCTGTAATTCAACAAAAGAAGTCAGTTAAGAGGGTGAGATTCTACTGATTTCACCTCATAACTCGACTTCTTGATAGGTATTAAATTTTTCAACCAGTATTTTGACTACCAGGTTCTACATCATGTTTTCTTTTTCAGGTTTGCATCTTTGCCTATGGTCAAACAGGATCAGGGAAAACCTATACAATGATGGGCAGGCCTGGACATCCTGAAGAAAAGGGCTTGATACCTCGTTCATTAGAACAAATATTTCAAACAAAACAGTCTCAGCAGCCTCAAGGCTGGAAATATGAAATGCAGGTAGGTAACATCAAGTATTTTCTTAACTTCTCCCATCATTGCAATGTCCATCATTTGTTTTCTAAACTTAGATGCTGAGTATTCTTTCATTGTAATATTTTACAGGTGTCGATGTTGGAAATATACAACGAAACAATTCGTGATCTGCTATCTACAACACGCCAAGAGAATGGTACTCCTGGAAAACAGTATACAATTAAACATGATACAAGTGGAAATACACATGTTTCTGATCTCACAGTAGTCGATGTTCAGAGTGCTAGAGAGGTTGCATTTCTATTGAACCAAGCCGCAAATAGCAGGTAAATTAGGTTCCAGTTTTTGTCCTATTCTGCTGTGTTTTGCAACTATCATTAATCATTACATCAACAAACTGTCAAATGTCAATTAGCTTGCCACTTTAGTTGATTGCATTATAATGTCATAGTAGTTGATTAATATAGGCAACAACTTTTATTGTGTGAATGAGATAAAGGGAAATGGAAAATTACAAGGTGGTCAGTGTCACATTTCACAAAGCAATATCGAAGTCGGTGTCACATTTTACAATATACAGCGATATCAAGTGTAGTGTCGTCTAAACTTTAGAGGAAGCTAGTGTGTACTTTTACAAATTGAGGGTGTTGTATGCAATATTGCCTAATCTTAGGGAAGCCAATGTAATTTAGTTTGATTCTAGTGCAACAATAATCAATATTTTCTCTTAGAAGTCAAAATACTTTGCCTTTCGATATCAATTTGAACTATATTGAATTTTCATGTTTTCTCCTTTTAGGTCGGTGGGAAAGACCCAGATGAATGAACAATCATCAAGAAGTCATTTTGTATTCACCCTTAGAATATATGGTGTAAATGAGGTATGTATATATACATTAAATGTTTCTCTGTAACAAATTAATCAAAATCATGTTTTACATTCTATTCTTCATCTTACATTACCTGATTCCATCATATGCAAACTGCATTGTTTTTCTGCTAGAGCACTGAACAACAAGTGCAAGGTGTTCTGAATCTTATTGATCTTGCTGGTAGTGAGCGTCTATCAAAGAGTGGCTCAACCGGGGATAGGTTAAAAGAAACTCAGGTATGTGTAGCCATGGCATTTTTATTTAATTTTTCTTGTGCTTGTATATTTGGTAAATAAGTATAGGGAATCAACTTTAAATGAGCTAACATTAGCCAACTTTTTTTTTTCGTTATTGTAAAATTACTTTTTTAACTCCCACTTTTTAGAGAGTTTAGGGTTTAGGGTTAGGATTTAGTGTTTAGAATTTAGGATTTAGAGTTTAGGATTTAAGGTTAAGGTTTAAGATTTAATGTTTAAAATTTAGGGTAAAAGGGTAATTTCAAGAAAGTTTATTGATATTGGCTGAAAAATAGTTGGTTCTCTGGTTGAACTCTTAATTTCATTTAAAATAATTTAAATTCTCATTTATTTTGATATATATAGGCAATCAACAAAAGTTTGTCATCTTTGAGTGATGTAATATTTGCCTTGGCAAAGAAGGAGGATCACGTGCCTTTCAGGAACTCAAAGCTTACTTATCTACTTCAGGTAATTCTTCTTTCACGTACCATTTTCCAAAGAAAAAGTATAGGTAGACAATGAAAATACTAAACAGTGTGAACAATTGATATATTTGATGTTCATTTCACTAGGTGTGCAGATAGTTATTCTAATATTAAGATTTAGGTGGGTAACTTGAAGGTGTAGTGTGTTTTGATTTGATTGATAGTTGTTCATGTTGTTCAAAAAAATTATTAGTTACCTAACATAACCCTTTTCCAAATTTTACATAACATGTATATTGAGCAAGTTCGTTGTGCTGGTTCGAAGAAATGTACTCGTTTCGATAAGTATTTTTAAAGTTTCTCAGTTATTTGAGTACTTTGAGAGAAAAAGTTAAAACAGGATCTGTTTCGTTTTTTGAGAGATGATAGAAGACAGAAAAACACATGCATTAAATGCTGAGCCAGTTTCATTTTTAAAAAATATCCATGACAATTTTGTCAAAATAGCAGTGTATACCCCTGATTCTTTTGGTAATGTTCAAGGGAATTTGTCTTCAATGGACCTCTTAAAAGAATATTCCATCTAAAAATTATGTTTTTAAAATCTGATATTACGATTTGTCACCAACATTAATTATTTTGGAAATTGCATGTTTCGCCCATAAATAATTAAAGTTAACTATCAAAAACTTAATCACTAAGATAACCTTAATCAAAAAATAATATTAGGCGAAAGTTAGATTTTCTAAAATGTTAAAAACATGTCATTAATTCTCTCTAAATTATATATTAGTGCAAGGTCCATCAAGATACAACAATATATTCTTCACCCCATTAAAGAACTTGCCATGTTCAGGGTTAAAAGCTCTATACAACCTCTCTCTCAAGTTTCTTTTTGTCGAAATATACCTTTTAGAAATGAATTTTGAATTATTTTAATTGTTATTAGTTTATTACATAACAAGCAATATTTTTGTATTTGCAAGTTAATAACTTCTTTATTGTTTTTGGTTCTTCTACTTGTAAGTTGTAATCCTATTTCTAATTTATTTCTAGATAATGCTTAATGAAATGGTAATGATGATTCCTTTGTTAACATTTTCTTATTAAACAGCCATGTCTAGGAGGAGACTCAAAGACACTAATGTTTGTGAACATCTCACCAGACCCATCTTCACTTGGTGAGTCACTTTGCTCGCTCAGGTTTGCTTCCAGAGTCAATGCATGTGAGATTGGAACTCCTCGCCGCCAAACCAATGGAAAATCCACTGAATCTCGATTGAGCTACTTCTAAACGCTAATTAATCTCTTCACAATCATGTATATTTTCTTTTATTAGTTTCTAATTAACCATTTGTGGCTATCAAAGTGCCAGTGTGATGAGACAATACGATGACAAAGAAGAAGAAAAAGTTTGGTTTGGTTCTAACATCGGCACATATATATATAGTTTGTATAGTAGTGATGAAGAGAGTCGGTGAGTATGCATTTAGTTGGAAGACCACCAATTTTAATAGTTCAAATTGTAATTTCTGCTTCTTGTTATTTATTATTTATTACATTTATCAAATTGTTTTTAATAAATTAATGTGTCATCGGGTTCATGACCTCTTAGAGCATGAGCACGAATTTGTTGCATACATGTGCCTTATGTTAGATTTTGTCGGATGGATCTGTACCAAGAATTAGAATTCCAACGTAATATCTAATATGACACGACTTAGATAAAGATACAAGAAATATCTTTTTTTTTTTTTTTAACACACATTACTTCTACCATTTAATACTTGACATGTAGCATTAATCAAACCAAAATACGGTTGATCTTTAACAATTTTTTTTTTTATTTGTGATCATAAACGGTTTATTTTGGTTTTTTTTTTCCCTTCTTGCCGGTCTTCCCCTTTTAGCGCCGCGTAGGGCTGGCAATTCATACCCTACCCGCGGGTATCTAACCCGATCCAACCCGTTCGGGTAGGGTAGGCTACCTTACTCACTGCGGGTAGGGTAGGGTACGGTCCGGATATGCCTGCGGGTAGGGTAGGGTACGGGTTTAGGGTGTACCCTACCCTACCCTACCCGCACCTCATATATAACACATAATTTATAAAAATCTCTATATAGTGAAGGAAGTAAGAGTTGAACCCACAACATCTCTTATGTAATGACTTATAATAAGTGAACAACTACTAAACTAGTTAGTTAATTTAGTAATTTAGAGCATTAGTTTTTTATTTTTTATGTTATTAATACGTATAAAATTCGAAATAATTGAATTTTATATTTACTTTGAAAAAATTTGATATTTCTGCAGGTAGGGTAGGATAGGGTAGGGTTTAGAATTTTAGGGTGCGGGTAGGGTTAGGGTTGAGAGATTCTCAACCCGCGGGTAGGGTATGGTAGAATTTTAATAAAATTTTTAACCCGCGGGTAGGGGTAGGGTTATACCCTACCCTACCCTACCCATTGCCAGCCCTAGCGCCGCGGTCTCTCACTCTCACAGCCTCATCGCAAAGTCGCCGTCTCCGCCTGAGGGCTGAGACAGAATAGTCTTCCCTCATCGCATCCTGAATGTCGCCACCTCCAGCCCCGTCTTCATCGCCATTGCAGCAGCATTTTTGCCTGTCTTTGTCGCAGCTCGTCCGTCAGCCTCTTTGCCGTTCGCTGCTCTTCCTTCCGGTAAGTCTTCTGTGAATTTATTTAGTGTGTGTCTTCTGAACTTAATGGAATGTGGGGATTGAAGACAAAGGAATGCTGATGAAGAAGATTGGAACCATTATTATAGCAAGAATGTTATTAAGGGTGCTGATTAGTTTTGGTGATTAATGATGATAATGATGAGATGATTGTGGATGCTGTTGCTGAAGAAGCTCTATTACTTGTGGTGTTGTTTTCAAACAGTTAAGGATGATTAAACAAAATGGCTCAGTGGGTGTGCCTCTTGTGCCATTGTTGAATTTGAAGTACAAAATTAGTGAATTTCTGTGTAAACAACTAATCTTGTGCCATTGTTAGAATTTGAATTTATCATTGTCATGCATATTTGTATCTTGAAGTTTCGTATATGCAATGTAGATATTAAAGAAGAACTTGCAGCAATTCATGTGATTTGGTGTTGCCTTGACTCATTTTATTTTGATTATGTTATATTTTCTTTTTTTAGTTGGTTCTTTTAAAAAAGACTAGTACTCATGTTGTTGTTATAAACTTATAATTGATAAAGAGAAGAAAACATATTTATCCTGATTCTTAATACAATTTATTCTGAGTTTCTATTTGATGATGAGCATTGTTGGAACCTTAAAACAAAAAGGAGTTTTTATAGTTCTTCACTTCTTCCCCAACTAAATGACAAGCTAACACCGTGAACGAGAATCATGTATCATTTTGAATTGAACTAATAATGTTACATGCTTCATATGATTCTGTTTTTATATTTCGCAAATGAATCAATCTGTATATACTAGAATTTTGATTAAAACTAATGAAAATTGACGGAAAAAGTTCAAATGTATTTGACAAAGATCATACTTTGATTACATGTATGAATTTAATATTTGCTATAAGAGGATAAGCTTTCTCAAGATAATACATCACAGATAACTTCTACTACAACAATGAATCATGCCTATAGTACAGTTGATATTAAATATTTGGCCTATGTTTTGCCAATTTTTTCAATATTTTGTTATTAATTCATTAAAATACATAGAATGGTGGAATCACCATGGATCTAAATGCCAGTTAATCTCCAATTGAGAGCAGTCAAGTGAGTCTTTCACTTTATTCAAAGCTGCTTGCCTGTGTTGCAGCAATGGATGTGAGGGATCTTCAATCTCTTTGGAGCTGCTGCCACCTTCATTTTTGCAGGGAGATTTCATTGACAAATCTTTTCATTTGATTCAAAGGCACAAGCTATAATGATAAAGGAACACAGTACAAAATAATTAACTGCAAAGTCATGCTGTAAAAGTTTAAAGGAGCTAGGTGATTATTTGAGCAAAGACGGCAACAAATTCAAGGTTCAGTCATGATAATCAATAACAAATTCAACTCATGATTTTTAGCAACAAAAAAAATTAACTCAGTGATTATTCAGCAAGACAACTACAGATTCAAAGTTCAATCACTAACAAATTCAACTCAGTGATGACTTTCAGCAACAAAAAGATTTACTTAAGTAATTATTTGAGTAAAACAACAACAAATTCAAGGTTTAGTGACGATAATCAATAACAAATTCAACCAATTCAGGCATCGAGACAGACCCCTTATATTGTATTTGTTGAATGCACTCCTATGCTCTGTTGCCTTTTTACTGTCCCTTAGTGTATTTAGGATACAGAACACATTATTTAAGATAAAGGCAATTGATTTCTTGAAAATGTTGACATAATGTTAAAATTAATTGTATACCAAAATAATAAACTATTAAAAATAAAAATCCATTAGAGCTTAATGGACAGAGCTTCATGTCAACAACCAAAGTGTTAGATAATGTATTAGGACCTGATATTTATTTATTTCTGTTTTATGCTTATGTGTATGATTCAGTTAATAGGGTCAAAGTCATTAGTGGCCTCAGAGGCAAGTTAATCTTTTTTGTTCAGCTAGTTTCTATTTTTAAGGAAGTGGAGTCCTATTCTTAAGGTAGTGGAGTGAGTGGTTAGTTTTTTTTTTTCTGTTATTGTATTTAACAGTTGATTGAATAGTGTCAGAGAGTAGTTTTTGCTTCTTCAGTTCTCTAGTGTTCAACTCTCTCTCTCTTTTTCTCTGAACATACAACAGTTCGAGTGTGAGTTCTGCAAATTCATTGCAGGACAGTGAGTGAGAGTGTGTGAGGATTGAGTGAAACAACAACAAATTGGTATCAAGAGCCTTAAGTATCTTAAGGGCTGTGGTGATGGAAGCTTCATCAACAACTATTGGGCTAGCAGGCATTGCTCCTCCAATCCTTGATGGGAGCAATTATCATGTCTAGCAAGTGAGGATGAAAGCATTCCTTGAAGGAGCTGATCTGTGGGAGGCAGTGGAGGATGACTACGTGGTGCCTCCATTGGTTGCCAATCCAACTGCAAATCAACAAAAGCTCTACAAAGAACGTGTGACTAGAAAAGCCAAAGCAAGATCTAGTCTCTATGCTGCTATTACTCCTATTATTTTTAATAGGATTATGAGTCTAGAATCTGCAAAAGATATTTGGGATTTTTTGAAGAAAGAATATGAGGGCAATAAGAAGATTAAAGGAATGAAAGCAATGAACCTTAAAAGGGAGCTAGAAAGAGTGCAGATGAAGGAAAATGAATCAGTTCAAGAATTTGCTGATAAACTCCTAGACTTAACCAATAAATTGGCACTGTTGGGTACTAATCTTGGAGAGGAAAGACTTGTCGAGAAGCTCCTGTGTTCTGTACCTGAAAGATTTGAAGCTACTATAGCATCTCTTGAGAACACAAGAGAAATCTCAGAGATGCCATTTGCTGAAGTAGTTAGTGCTCTTCAAGCACAAGAACAAAGGAGGGTACTGAGGAGAGGAGATGAGCCAGTTGAAGGTGCAATGCAGGCTAGGGTGAAGCATGGAAGTGGTGAGAAGAAGAAGCAAGGCAAGCAGTTTGGTGCTCAACAGACCAGTTTTAGTTCAAGTGATGCACAAGTGAGGAAAGGGAGTGATGAAGCCTGCAAACACTGTGGAAAGAAAGGTCATCCTTTCTTTAGGTGTTGGAGAAGACCAAATGTAGTCTGCAGGAAGTGTGGGAAGATGGGGCACATAGAGAGAATCTGCAAAGAAAAGAGCTCTCAACAAGGAGAGGCTCAAGCAGCTGCAGGTGAAGTGGAGCAATTGTTTGTTGCTTCAGGCTTTGTGTCTCAAGTCTCACGTGATGGATGGCTGGTGGACAGTGGCTGTTCCAATCACATGTCAGGAAATGAGGCAATTTTTACTAATATTGACAGATCAGTCAATACTAGAGTGAGAATTGGGAATGGTGATCATCTAGAGGTTGAAGGAAGAGGCAATGTGTTACTTGAAGGCCCTGGAGGAGTGAAGCTGATGTCTGATGTCTACTATGTTCCCAAGATAGATCAGAATCTTCTGAGTGTGGGACAGTTAGTTGAGAAGGGCATGAAGATTGTGTTTGATAAGAATGAATGTGCTATTGCAGATGAGGAGGGCAAACTCTTGTTTAGGATCCCTATGCAGAACAAAACATTTGCATTCGATCCTGCAAGCAAAGAAAGCAAAGCTATGGCATGTGTGCAGGGTCAGGAGGAGTTGTGGCATAGAAGGTTGGGTCACTTTTACTATAAGGGATTGCAGTTTATGCAGAGGCATGGTTTAGTTGAAGACTTGCCTCAGTTGGGAAGTGAAGTGTCTGATTGTGAAGTATGTCTGCAAGGGAAGCTAGTAAGGAAGCCATTCCAGAAAACAAGATGGAGGGCCAAGGAGAAGCTTCAACTGGTTCACTCAGATGTTTGTGGGCCTATGCCTGAGGAGTCACTGAACAAAAGCAAGTACTTTGTGACCTTCATTGATGACTGCACAAGATTTTGCTGGGTCTACTTTCTCAAACAAAAGTCAGAAGTTGATGAAGTATTTCTGAGGTTCAAACAAGAGGTGGAGAATGAAGCAAATTGTAAAATAAAGACAGTGAGGAGTGATAATGGTGGTGAGTATACCTCAAAAAGGTTCAAAGCCATCTGTGAGGACTCTGGCATAAAGCAGCAGTTTACAGTTCCTTACACTCCCCAACAAAATAGGGTGAGTGAAAGGAAAAATAGAAGCATTGTGGAGATGGGAAGATGTATGCTACAAGGCAAACAACTACCCAAGAGCTTCTGGGCAGAAGCAGTAAATACTGCTGTCTTCTTGTTGAATAGGTTACCAACCAAAGCTCTCAACAAGCAGGCATCATTCGAGGCATGGCACGGGTACAAACCAAAGGTTAGTGGACTAAGAACATTTGGTTGTCTATGCTATTACTTGACTCCTTCAGTCAGTAGAGACAAGCTTGATCATAGAGGTGAGGCTGGTATCTTTGTAGGGTATAGTTCTCAGTCTAAAGCCTATAGAGTGTATTGTCCTGATGCTCAAAAGATTACTATGAGTAGAGATGTGATTTTTTGTGAAGATAAAAATTGGGAGAGGGCAGTATTTGAAAAGAAAATGGCTGACAATATTGTAGTTGAAGCTAATGTGCAGAATGAGGATGAGTTAAATGAGGAAGCAGATCTACAGAATGAGTGTGAGCTGATTGAAGATGAATTGATTGATAGTTTGCCTATGCGAGGTACAAGACCACTGGCAGAGGTCTATGCCAGATGTAATGTGGCTCTCCTAAAACCAGGAACAGTTGAGGAAGCAAAAGGAAATGTGGAGTGGGCCTCAGCTATGAAAGAAGAACTGAGCATGATCAACAAGAACAACACATGGCAACTTGTGTCTAAGCCTGATCACAAGAAGACTATAGGTGTCAAATGGGTTTTTAAGACAAAATTGAACCCAAATGGCACTGTGAACAAGTATAAAGCCAGGTTGGTTGTGAAGGGATATGCTCAAGTGAGTGGGGTGGACTACTCTGAAACTTTTGCTCCGGTTGCTCGCATGGATACCATCAGATTGCTACTAGCTGTTGCTGCACAGAAAAGGTGGACCATCTATCAGCTGGATGTGAAATCAGCTTTCCTAAATGGTGACCTATCTGAGGACATCTATGTAGACCAATGGTGGGCAAAATTGTGATCATCAATGGCGCCATCAACATGGTACGCTCATTGCAATCTCAACTCTTTATCACAACTCCGCACAACTAACCAGCAAGTGTACTGGGTCGTCCAAGTAATAAACCTTACGCGAGTAAGGGTCGATCCCACAGAGATTGTTGGTATGAAGCAAGCTATGGTCACCTTGTAAATCTCAGTCAGGCAGACTCAAATGGTTATGGATAATATATGAATAAAGCATAAAGATAAAGATAGAGATACTTATGTAATTCATTGGTAAGAACTTCAGATAAGCGAATGGAGATGCTTTGTCCCTTCCGTCTCTCTGCTTTCCTACTGTCTTCATCCAATCCTTCTTACTCCTTTCCATGGCAAGCTGTATGCAAGGGTTTCACCGTTGTCAGTGGCTACCTCCCATCCTCTCAGTGGAAATGTTCAACGCACCCTGTCACGGCACGGCTATCCAGCTGTCGGTTCTCGATCATGTCGGAATAGAATCCAGTGATTCTTTTGCGTCTGTCACTAACGCCCCACAATCGCGAGTTTGAAGCACGTCACAGTCATTCAATCATTGAATCCTACTCAGAATACCACAGACAAGGTTTAGACCTTCCGGATTCTCTTGAATGCCGCCATCAATTCTAGCTTATACCACGAAGACTCTGATCTCACGGAATGGCTGGCTCGGTTGTCAGGCGATCAACCATGCGTCGTGTATCAGGAATCCAAGAGATATTCACCCAATCTAAGGTAGAACGGAGGTGGTTGTCAGTCACACGTTCATAGGTGAGAATGATGATGAGTGTCACGGATCATCACATTCATCAAGTTGAAGAACAAGTGATATCTTGGAATAAGAACAAGCTGAATTGAATAGAAGAACAATAGTAATTGCATTAATACTCGAGGTACAGCAGAGCTCCACACCTTAATCTATGGTGTGTAGAAACTCCACCGTTGAAAATACATAAGAACAAGGTCTAGGCATAGCCGTGAGGCCAGCCTCCCAATAATCTAAGAACTAAAAGTCCAAAGATGATCTAGAGATCTAAAGTGATCAAAAGATTCCAAATACAATAGTAAAAGGTCCTATTTATAGGGAACTAGTAGCTTAAGAATTACAAAGATGAGTAAATGATATAAAAATCCATTTCCGGGCCCGCTTGGTGTGTGCTTGGGCTGAGCATTGAAGCATTTTCGTGTAGAGACTCTTTTTGGAGTTAAACGCCAGCTTTTGTGCCAGTTTGGGCGTTTAACTCCTACTTTGGTGCCAGTTCCAGCGTTTAACGCTGGGAATTCTGAAGGTGACTTTGAACGCCAGTTTGGGCCATCAAATCTTGGGCAAAGTATGGACTATCATATATTGCTGGAAAGTCCAGGATGTCTACTTTCCAACGCCGTTGAGAGCGCGCCAATTGGGCTTCTGTAGCTCCAGAAAATCCACTTCGAGTGCAGGGAGGTCAGAATCCAACAGCATCTGTAGTCCTTTTCAGTCTCTGAATCAGATTTTTGCTCAGGTCCCTCAATTTCAGCCAAAAAATACCTGAAATCGCAAAAAAACACACAAACTCATAGTAAAGTCCAGAAAAGTGAATTTTAACTAAAAACTAATAAAAATATACTAAAAACTTAACTAAATCTACTAAAAACATACTAAAAACAATGCCAAAAAGCGTATAAATTATCCGCTCATCACAACACCAAACTTAAATTGTTGCTTGTCCTCAAGCAACTGAAAATCAAATAAGATAAAAAGAAGAGAATATGCAATGAACTCCAAAAACATCTATGAAGATCAGTATTAATTAGATGAGCGGGGCTTTAGCTTTTTGCCTCTGAACAGTTTTGGCATCTCACTTCATCCTTTGAAATTCAAAATGATTGGCTTCTTTAGGAACTCAGAATCCAGATAGTGTTATTGATTCTCCTAGTTAAGTATGATGATTCTTGAACACAGCTACTTTATGAGTCTTGGCCGCGGCCCAAAGCACTCTGTCTTCCAGTATTACCACCGGATACATACATGCCACAGACACATAATTGGGTGAACCTTTTCAGATTGTGACTCAGCTTTGCTAGAGTCCCCAATTAGAGGTGTCCAGGGTTCTTAAGCACACTCTTTTTGCCATGGATCACAACTTTTTTTTTTTCTTTTTTTTTCTTTCTTTTTCTCTTTCTCCCTTTTTTTGTTTTTTTTCGCTTCTTTTTTTTTGTATTCACTGCTTTTTCTTGCTTCAAGAATCATTTTCGTGATTTTTCAGATCCTCAGTAACATGTCTCCTTTTTCATCATTCTTTCAAGAGCCAACAACTTTAACATTCATGAACCACAAATTCAAAAGACATATGCACTGTTTAAGCATACATTCATAAAACAAAAGCATTGCCACCACATCAAAATAATTAATCTGTTATAAAATCTGAAATTCATGCAATTCTTCCCTTTTTTCAATTAAGAACATTTTTCTTAAGAAAGGTGATGGATTCATAGGACATTCATAACTTTAAAGCATAGACACTAATGATCATAAGACACAAACATAGATAAACATAAGCATAAAAATTCGAAAAACAGGAAAATAAAGAACAAGGAGATTAAAGAACGGGTCCACCTTAGTGATGGTGGCTTGTTCTTCCTCTTGAAGATCTTATGGAGTGCTTGAGCTCCTCAATGTCTCTTCCTTGCCTTTGTTGCTCCTCTATCATGATTCTTTGATCTTCTCTAATTTCATGGAGGAGAATGGAGTGTTCTTGGTGCTCCACCCTTAGTTGTCCCATGTTGGAACTCAGTTCTCCTAAGGAGGTGTTGATTTGCTCCCAGTAGTTTTGTGGAGGAAAGTGCATCCCTTGAGGTATCTCAGGGATTTCATGATGAGAGGGGTCTCTTGTTTGCTCCATCCTTTTCTTAGTGATGGGCTTGTCTTCATCAATGAGGATGTCTCCCTCTATGTCAACTCCAACTGAGTAACAGAGGTGACAAATAAGATGAGGAAAGGCTAACCTTGCCAAGGTAGAGGACTTGTCCGCCACCTTATAGAGCTCTTGGGCTATAACCTCATGAACTTCCACTTCCTCTCCAATCATGATGCTATGAATCATGATGGCTCGGCCTAGAGTAACTTCGGACCGGTTGCTAGTGGGAATGATTGAGCGTTGGATAAACTCCAACCATCCTCTAGCCATGGGCTTGGGGTCATGCCTTCTCAATTGAACCGGCTTCCCTCTTGAATCTCTCTTCCATTGGGCGCCCTCTTCACAAATGTCTGTGAGGACTTGGTCCAACCTTTGATCAAAATTGACCCTTCTAGTGTAAGGATGTTCATCTCCCTGCATCATGGGCAAGTTGAATGCCAACCTCACATTTTCCGGACTAAAATCTAAGTATTTCCCCCGAACCATAGTAAGCCAATTCTTTGGGTCCGGGTTCACACTTTGATCATGGTTCTTGGTGATCCATGCATTGGCATAGAACTCTTGAACCATCAAGATTCCGACTTGTTGAATGGGGTTGGTAAGAACTTCCCAACCTCTTTTTCTAATCTCATGTCGGATCTCCGGATATTCACTCTTTTTGAGTTTGAAAGGGACCTCGGGGATCACCTTCTTCAAGGCCACAACTTCATAGAAGTGGTCTTGATGCACCCTTGAGATGAATCTCTCCATCTCCCATGACTCGGAGGTGGAAGCTTTTGTCTTCCCTTTCCTCTTTCTAGAGGTTTCTCCGGCCTTGGATGCCATAAATGGTTATGGAAAAACAAAAAGCAATGATTTTACCACACCAAACTTAAAAGGTTTGCTCGTCCTCGAGCAAAAGTAGAAAGAAGAGAGTAGAAGAAGAAGAAATAGAGGAGATGAAGATGGCTTTGTGGTTCGGCCAAAGGGGAAGAAGTGGTGTTTAGGGTGTGTGAAAATGAGGGAGTGAAGATGGGTTTATATAGGGGTGGAGAGGGGGGTAGGGTTCGGTCATGTAGGGGTGGGTTTGGGAGGGAAAGTGGTTTGAATTTGGATGGTGAGGTAGGTGGGGTTTTATGAAGGATGGATGTGAGTGGTGAAGAGAAAGATGGGATTTGATAGGTGAGGGGTTTTTGGGGAAGAGTGGTAGAGGTGATTGGTGAATGGGTGAAGAGAGAGGGTGGTGTGGTAGGTGGGGATCCTGTGGAGTCCACAGATCCTGAGGTGTCAAGGAAAAGTCATCCCTGCACCAAGTGGCGTGCAAAAATGCACTTCATGCCAATTCTGGCGTTAAACGCCGGGCTGGTGCCCATTTCTGGCATTTAACGCCAGCTTCTTGCCCTTTTTCTGGCGTTTAACGCCAGTCTGGTGCCCCTTTCTGGCGTTAAACGCCCAGAATGGTGCCAGACTGGGCGTTAAACGCCCAACTGCTACCCTTACTGGCGTTTAAATGCCAGCAAGATCTTCCTCCAGGGTGTGCTGTTTTTCTTCCTGTTTTCATTCTGTTTTTGCTTTTTTTCAATTGATTTTGTGACTTCTCATGATCATCAACCTACAAAAAACATAAAATAACAAAGAAAAATAGATAAACTATAACATTGGGTTGCCTCCCAACAAGCGCTTCTTTAATGTCAGTAGCTTGACAGAGGGCTCTCAAGGAGCCTCACAGATGCTCAGAGCAATGTTGGAACCTCCCAACACCAAACTTAGAATTTGAATGTGGGGGTTCAACACCAAACTTAGAGTTTGGTTGTGGCCTCCCAACACCAAACTTAGAGTTTGACTGTGGGGGCTCTGTTTGACTCTGTTTTGAGAGAAGCTCTTCATGCTTCCTCTCCATGGTGGCAGAGGGATATCCTTGAGCCTTAAATACAAAGGATTCTTCATTCACTTGAATGACCAATTCTCCTCTGTCCACATCAATCACAGCCTTTGCTGTGGCTAGGAAGGGTCTGCCAAGGATGATGGATTCATCCATGCACTTCCCAGTTTCTAGGACTATGAAATCAGCAGGGATGTAATGGTCTTCAATATTTACCAGAACACCCTCTACAAGTCCATAAGCTTGTTTTCTTGAATTGTCTGCCATCTCTAGTGAGATTCTTGCAGCTTGTACCTCAAAGATCCCTAGCTTCTCCATTACAGAGAGAGGCATGAGGTTTACACTTGACCCTAAGTCACACAGACTCTTCTTGAAGGTCATGGTGCCTATGGTACAAGGTATTGAAAACTTCCCAGGATCTTGTCTCTTTTGAGGTAATCTCTGTCTAGACAAGTCATCCAGTTCTTTGGTGAGCAAAGGGGGTTCATTCACCCAAGTCTCATTACCAAATAACTTGTCATTTAGCTTCATGATTGCTCCAAGGTATTTAGCAACTGATGAGCGGATAATTTATACGCTTTTTGGCATTGTTTTTAGGTAGTTTTTAGTAAGTTCAAGCTACTTTTAGGGATGTTTTCATTAGTTTTTATGTTAAATTCACATTTCTGGACTTTACTATGAGTTTGTGTGTTTTTCTGTGATTTCAGGTAATTTCTGACTGAAATTGAGGGATTTGAGCAAAACTCTGAAAAAGGCTGACAAAAGGACTGCTGATGCTGTTGGATTCTGACCTCCCTGCACTCGAAATGGATTTTCTGGAGCTACAGAACTCCAATTGGCGCGCTCTCAACGGCGTTGGAAAGTAGACATCCAGGGCTTTCCAGCAATATATAATAGTCTATACTTTATTCGAAGAATGACGACGTAACTTGGCGTTGAACGCCAAGTTCATGCTGCTGTCTGGAGTTAAACGCCAGAAAAACGTCATGATCCGGAGTTGAACGCCCAAAACACGTCATAACTCAGAGTTCAACTCCAAGAGAAGCCTCAGCTCGTGGATAGATCAAGCTCAGCCCAAGCACACACCAAGTGGGCCCCGGAAGTGGATTTATGCATCAATTACTTACTCATGTAAACCCTAGTAGCTAGTCTAGTATATATAGGACACTTATCTATTGTATTAGACATCTTTGGTCTCAGTTTTGTTTTATTCTTCATCCTAAGAGGCTATTGATCACGTTTTGGAGGCTGGCCATTCGGCCATGCCTGGACCCTTTGCTTATGTATTTTCAACGGTGGAGTTTCTGCACACCATAGATTAAGGGTGTGGAGCTCTGCTGTACCTCAAGTATTAATGAAGTTCTATTTTCTTTTATTCAAATCTCTCTTATTCTTATTCCAAGATATTCATTCGTACCCAAGAACATGATGAATGTGATGAGTTAGATAACCCTCATTATCATTCTCACTTATGAACGCGCGTGATTGACAACCACTTACGTTCTACATGCAACAGAGCTTGAATGTGTATCTCTTAGATTCCCCAACAGAATCTTCGTGGTATAAGCTAGACAGATGGCGGCATTTATGAGGATCCGGAAAGTCCAACCTTGTCTGTGGTGTTCCGAGTAGGATCCTGGGAATCCGGAAAGTCTAACCTTGTCTGTGGTATTCCGAGTAGGATTCCGGTAATGAATGACTGTGACGTGCTTCAAACCTGCAAGTGCTGGGCGTTAGTGACAGACGCAAAAGAATCAAGGGATTCTATTCCAGTAGGCGCGGGAACCAACCAGTGATTAGCCGTACTGTGACAGAGTGCGTGAGCATTAGTTTTCACTGGGAGGATGGGATGTAGCCATCAACCATGGGTGATGCCTCCAGATGATTAGCTGTGCGAGTGACAGCCGCATAGGATATTTTCCCGAGAGGATTGAAAGTAGCCACCGCTGATGGTGAACCCCTATACAAAGCTTGCCATGGAAAGGAGTAAGAAGGACTGAGTAGAAGCAGTGGGAGAGCAGGCGTCCGTGAGCTCTACAGCATCTCCATTCCGCTTATCTGAAATTCCTACCAATGAATTTACATAAGTATTCTATCCCTTTTATTATTCCTTTTTATTTATTATTTATTCCAATAATCACAATTACCCTTTAATCTCCCTAACTGAGATCTGCAAGGTGACCATAGCTTGCTTCATACCAACAATCTCTGTGGGATCGACCCTTACTCACGTAAGGTTTATTACTTGGACGACCCAGTACACTTGCTGGTTAGTTGAACGGAGTTGTGAATTCAGCTGCTGCCCCTTAGAAGCCTTCATCTCAAAATAATTAGAACAGTGATCACAATTTTGTCCACCAAGTTTTTGGCGCCGTTGCCGGGGATTGTTCGAGTATGGACAACTGACGGTTCATCTTGTTGCTCAGATTAGGTAATTTTCTTTTCAAAAATCTTTTTCAAAATTTTTCTTATATTTTTCGTTTTTCTAAACTTTATTTTCGAAAAAATTAATAAAAATTCAAAAAAATTAGAAAATCATAAAAATAAAAAATATTTTGTGTTTGTTGTTTGAGTCTTGAGTCAATTTTTAAGTTTGGTGTCAATTGCATGCTTTAAAAAATTTTTCTTGCATTTTTCGAAAATCCCATGCATTCATAGTGTTCTTCATGATCTTCAAGTTGTTCTTGATAAGTCCTCTTGTTTGATCTTGATGTTTTCTTGTTTTGTGTTGTTTATTGTTTTTCATGTGCATTTTTCGTTTGTTAGAGTCCATGCATTAAAGATTTCTAAGTTTGGTGTCTTGCATGTTTTCTTTGCATCAAAAATTTTTCAAAATTATGTTCTTGATGTTCATCATGATCTTCATAGTGTTCTTGGTGTTCATCTTGACATTCATAGCATTCTTGCATGCATCTTGTGTCTTGATCCAAAATTTTCATGTTTTGGGTCATTTTTGTGTTTTTCCTTAAAAATTCAAAAATCAAAAAAATATCTTTTCCTTATTTCCCTCCAAAATTTCGAAATTTTGGGTTGACTTGGTCAAAAATTTTTAAAATTAGTTGTTTCTTACAAGTCAAGTCAAAATTTCAATTTTTAAAATCTTATCTTTTTAAAATCTTTTTCAAAAATCATATCTTTTTCATTTTTTATTATTTTCAAAAATTTCAAAAATAGTTTTCAAATTATTTTCAAAATCTTTTTCTTATCTTTATATCAAATTTTCGAAAATTAGCTAACAATTAATGTGATTGGTTCAAAAATTTGAAGTTTGTTACTTTCTTGTTAAGAAAGGTTCAATCTTTAAGTTCTAGAATCTTATCTTGTAGTTTCTTGTTAGCTAAGTAATTTAAAAAAAAAATTAAATCTTTTTCAAAATATCTTTTTCTTAAAACTTTTATTTTATCTTTATCTTATCTTTTTCAAAAATTTTATCTTTCTCAAAATTTGATTTCAAAATATCTTATCTAACTTCCTATCTTCTTATCTTTTTCAAAATTTGATTTCAAATTTTTTTCAATCAACTAACTAACTTGTTGTTTGTTCCTTATCTTTTTCAAAACCACCTAACCACTTTTTCCTCTCTAATTTTCGAAAATTCTCCCTCTCTTTTTCAAAAAAATTCTTTTTGTTTTAAATTTTAATTTTAATTATATTTTGTCTTTGATTTTCGAAAATTACTAACCTCTTTTTCAAAAATTATTTTCGAATTCTTCTCCCTTTCTTCTCTTCTTCTATTTAATTAATTAATTACTAACACTTCTCTTCACCTCTCTTCATCTCAAAATCCGAATTCTTCTTCATTCTTCTACCCCTTTCTTTTTCTACTAACATAAAGGGATCTCTATACTGTGACATAGAGGATTCCTCTTCTTTTCTTGTTTTCTCCTCTTTATGAGCAGGAACAGGGATAAAGGCACTCTTGTTGAAGTTGATCCAGAACCTGAAAGGACTCTGAAGAGAAAATTAAGAGAAGCTAAATTACAACAATCCAGAAGAGACCTTCTAGAAATTTTCGAACAAGAGAAAGAGATGGCAGCTGAAAATAATAATAATAATGCAAGGAGAATGCTTGGTGACTTCACTAAGCCAACGTCTAAGTTTGATGGAAGAAGCATCTCCATTCCTGCCATTGGAGCCAATAACTTTGAGCTTAAGCCTCAACTAGTTGCTTTAATGCAACAAAACTGCAAGTTTTATGGACTTCCATCTGAAGATCCTTATCAGTTTTTAACTGAGTTCTTGCAGATTTGTGAGACTGTAAAGACGAATGGAGTTGATCCTAAAGTCTACAGACTCATGCTTTTCCCTTTTGCTGTAAGAGACAGAGCTAGAATCTGGTTGGATTCACAACCCAAGGATAGCCTGGACTCATGGGATAAGCTGGTCACTGCCTTCTTGGATAAATTCTTTCCTCCTCAAAAGCTGAGCAAGCTGAGAGTGGATGTTCAAACCTTCAAACAAAAAGATGGTGAATCTCTCTATGAAGCTTGGGAAAGATATAAGCAGCTGACCAAAAGATGTCCATCTGACATGTTTTCAGAATGGACCATATTAGATATATTCTATTATGGTCTCTCTGAATTTTCGAAAATGTCATTGGATCATTCTGCAGGTGGATCTATTCACCTGAAGAAAATGCCTGAAGAGGCTCAAGAACTCATTGACATGGTTGCAAACAACCAGTTCATGTACACATCTGAGAGGAATTCCGTGAATAATGGGGTACCTCAGAAGAAAGGAGTTCTTGAAATTGATGCTCTGAATGCCATATTGGCTCAGAACAAAGTGTTGACTCAACAGGTCAACATGATCTCTCAAAATCTGAATGGATTGCAACATGCATCCAACAGTACTAGAGAGGCAGCTTCTGAAGAAGCTTATGATCCTGAGAACCCTGCCATGGCAGAGGTTAATTACATGGGTGAACCTTATGGAAACACCTATAACTCATCATGGAGAAATCATCCAAATTTCTCCTGGAAGGATCAGCAAAAGCCTCAACAAGGCTTTAACAATGGTGGACGCAATAGGCTGAACAATAGTAGCCATATCCATCATCTTCTCAGCAACAGACAGAGAACTCTGAACAAAACAATTCTAATTTAGCCAATATAGTCTTTGATCTGTCAAAGGCCACTTTCAGTTTCATGAATGAAACAAGATCCTCCATTAGAAATCTGGAGGCACAAGTGGGCCAGCTGAGTAAGAAAGTTATTGAAACTCCTCCCAGTATTCTCCCAAGCAATACAGAAGAAAATCCAAAAGGAGAGTGCAAGGCCATTGACATAGTCAATATGGCCGAATGCACAAAGGAGGAGGAGGACGAAAATCCTAGTGAGGAAGACCTCCTGGGACATTCCTCAAGCAAGAAGGAGTTTCCTATTAAGGATCCTGAGGAATCTGAGGCTCATCTAGAGACCATAGAGATTCCTTTAAATCTCCTTCTGCCATTCATGAGCTCTGAAGAATATTCATCCTCTGAAGAGAATGAAGATGTGACTGGAGAGCAAATTGCTCAATACTTAGGAGCTATCATGAAACTGAATACCAAGCTGTTTGGTAATGAGACTTGGGAAAGTGAACCTCCCTTGCTCATTAGTGAACTAGATACTTGGATTCAGAGAACTCTACCTCAAAAGAAACAAGATCCTGGCAAGTTCTTAATACCTTGCACCATTGGCACCATGAGCTTTGAAAAAGCTCTATGTGATCTTGGGTCAGGGATAAATCTTATGCCACTCTCTGTAATGGAGAAACTGGGAATCATTGAGGTACAACCTGCCTTGTTCTCATTACAATTGGCAGATAAGTCCATAAGACAAGCTTATGGAATAGTGGAGGACGTGCTAGTAAGGGTTGAAGGCCTTTACATCCCTACTGATTTCATAATCGTAGACACTAGGAAGGAAGATGATGAATGCATCATCCTAGGAAGACCTTTCCTAGCCACAGCAGGAGCTGTGATATATGTCAACAGAGGTGAGTTAGTCCTTCAATTGAATGGGGACTACCTTGTGTTTCAGGCACATGGCCATCCCTCTGTGACAAAAGAGAGTAAGCATGAAGAGCTTCTCTCAGTTCAGAGTCAAGAAGAGCCCACACAGTCAAACTCTAAGTTTGGTGTTGTGAGGCCACAACCAAACTCTAAGTTTGGTGTTCAAACCCCATATCCAAACTCTAAGTTTGGTGTTGGGACTACACACTTAAATTGACCTGATCACCTTGTGGCTCCATGAGAGCCACTGTCAAGCTACTGACACTAAAGAAGCGCTTGTTGGGAGGCAACCCAATTTTATTTATCTAATTTTATTTTATTTTGTTTCTTTGTTATTTTTGTGTTTTATTAGGTACATGATCATGAGGAGTCACGAAAAAAATAAAAAAAATTAAAAACAGAGTCAAAAACAGAAGAAAAAAATTTTCACCCTGGAGGCAGCGCAGACTGGCGTTCAACGCCAGTAAGATGCATCTGGCCGGCGTTCAACGCCAGAACAGAGCACCATTCTGGCGCTGAACGCCCAAAACAAGCAACAACCTGGCGTTAAACGCCAGGATGGTGCACAGAGAGGACAAACTGGCGCTGAACGCCAGGAACAAGCATGAAACTGGCGTTCAACGCCAGAAACATGCATTACATGGGCGTTGAACGCCCAGAACATGCACCAATGGGCGTTTGAACGCCAGAATGATGCATGAAGGCAATTTACATGCCTATATGGTGAAAGAATGGTATTTGTTTTCACCTCAGGATCTGTGGCCCCCACAGGATCCCCACCTAACATATTCCCACCTTACCTCCTAATCCTAGTTTTTGTGAATGTGATTACTCTTCCCCATGTCACACTTCCCAACATCTTCTTCATCAATCACCTCAATTCCTCTTCCCAATTACCCCATTCACCATTCACATCAACCCCCCTTCCCCATGAACCCCACATACCCTCATAAAATTCAAATTCAATTTCCCACCCATTCCCACCCAAAATGGCCGAACTCCCACCCTCCCTCTACCTATAAATAACCTTCCATTCTTCTTCATTTTCACACAACACAAACCTCTTCTTCTCCTATATAGCCGAACCTACTTCTCTCCCTCTCTACCATATTCTCTTCTTCTTCTTCTACTATTCTTTTCTTTCTTGCTCGAGGGCGAGCAATATTTTAAGTTTGGTGTGGTAAAAGCATAGCTTTTTTGCTTTTCCATTACCATTAATGGCACCTAAGGCCAGAGAAACCTCAAAGGGAAGACAAAAGCTTCCACCTCTGAGTCTTGGGAGATGGAAAATATAAGCCGTCATAGCTCAGTGGTATAACATATGGCTGCAAATCAAGAGATCCCTGAGATACCTCAGGGAATAAATGGTCCTCCACACAAATATTGGAAGCAACTAAGGGTGGAACATCATGAGCACTCCATCATTCTCTAAGAAATAAGAGAAGATCAAAGAGCAATGAGGGAGGAGCAACAAAGGCAAGGAAGAGACGTAAAGGAGCTCAAAAAGCACCATTGACCTTCAAGAAGGCGCCACCTTCACTCAGGTGGATTCATTCCTTGTTCTTATTTCTTTCTGTTTTTCGGTTTTTAATTATTATGTTTATCTATGTTTTGTGTCTTTATCTCATGATCATTAGTATGTAACCATGTCTTAAAGCTATGAATAAATTCCATTAATCCTTCACCTCTCTTAAATGAAAAATGTTTTAATTCAAAAGAACAAGAAGTACATAAATTTCGAAAATAGCTAGTGAATTTAGTTTAATTATATTGATGTGGTGACAATACTTTTTGTTCTCTGAATGAATGATTGAACAGTGCATATGTCTTTTGATATTGTTGTTTATGAGTGTTAAAATTGTTGGCTCTTGAAAGAATGATGAACAAAGAGAAATGTTATTGATGATCTGAAAAATCATGAAATTGATTCTTGAAGCAAGAAAAAGCAGTGAAAAAAAAAATGGAGCTAAAAAGAGTATATAGAAAAAGAAGGAGCAGTAGAAAAAGCCAATAGCCCTTAAAACCAAAAGGCAAGGGTAAAAAGGATCCAAGGCTTTGAGCATCAATGGATAGGAGGGCCTAAGGAAATTAAATCCAGGCCTAAGCGGCTAAATCAAGCTGTCCCTAACCATGTGCTTGTGTCATGAAGGTCCAAGTGAAAAGCTTGAGACTGAGTGGTTAAAGTCATGATCCAAGGCAAAAGAGTGTGCTTAAGAGCTCTGGACACCACTAACTGGGGACTTTAGCAAAGCTAAGTCACAATCTGAAAAGGGTTCACCCAGTTATGTGTCTGTGGCATTTATGTATCCGGTGGTAATACTGGAAAACAAAGTGCTTAGGGCCACGGCCAAGACTCATAAGTAGCTGTGTTCAAGAATCAACATGCTTAACTAAGAAAGTCAATAACACTATCCCAAATTCTAAGTTCCCTAGAGACGCCAATCCCTCTAAACTACAAAGGAAAAAGTGAGATGCCAAAACTGTTCAGAAGCAAAAAGCTACAAGTCCCGCTCATCTAATTATAATTAATATTCATTGATATTTTGGAATTTATAGTATATTCTCTTCTTTTTATCCTAATTGATTTTCAGTTGCTTGGGGACAAGCAACAATTTAAGTTTGGTGTTGTGATGAGCGGATAATTTATACGCTTTTTGGCATTGTTTTTAGGTAGTTTTTAGTAAGTTCAAGCTACTTTTAGGGATGTTTTCATTAGTTTTTATGTTAAATTCACATTTCTGGACTTTACTATGAGTTTGTGTGTTTTTCTGTGATTTCAGGTAATTTCTGACTGAAATTGAGGGATTTGAGCAAAACTCTGAAAAAAGCTGACAAAAGGACTGCTGATGCTGTTGGATTCTGACCTCCCTGCACTCGAAATGGATTTTATGGAGCTACAGAACTCCAATTGGCGCGCTCTCAACGGCGTTGGAAAGTAGACATCTAGGGCTTTCCAGCAATATATAATAGTCTATACTTTATTCGAAGAATGACGACGTAACTTGGTGTTGAACGCCAAGTTCATGCTGCTGTCTGGAGTTAAACGCCAGAAAAACGTCATGATCCGGAGTTGAACGCCCAAAACACGTCATAACTCAGAGTTCAACTCCAAGAGAAGCCTCAGCTCGTGGATAGATCAAGCTCAGCCCAAGCACACACCAAGTGGGCCCCGGAAGTGGATTTATGCATCAATTACTTACTCATGTAAACCCTAGTAGCTAGTCTAGTATATATAGGACACTTATCTATTGTATTAGACATCTTTGGTCTCAGTTTTGTTTTATTCTTCATCCTAAGAGGCTATTGATCACGTTTTGGGGGTTGGCCATTCGGCCATGCCTGGACCCTTTGCTTATGTATTTTCAACGGTGGAGTTTCTGCACACCATAGATTAAGGGTGTGGAGCTCTGCTGTACCTCAAGTATTAATGAAGTTCTATTTTCTTTTATTCAAATCTCTCTTATTCTTATTCCAAGATATTCATTCGTACCCAAGAACATGATGAATGTGATGAGTTAGATAACCCTCATTATCATTCTCACTTATGAACGCGCGTGATTGACAACCACTTACGTTCTACATGCAACAGAGCTTGAATGTGTATCTCTTAGATTCCCCAACAGAATCTTCGTGGTATAAGCTAGACAGATGGCGGCATTTATGAGGATCCGGAAAGTCCAACCTTGTCTGTGGTGTTCCGAGTAGGATCCTGGGAATCCGGAAAGTCTACCTTGTCTGTGGTATTCCGAGTAGGATTCCGGTAATGAATGACTGTGACGTGCTTCAAACCTGCAAGTGCTGGGCGTTAGTGACAGACGCAAAAGAATCAAGGGATTCTATTCCAGTAGGCGCGGGAACCAACCAGTGATTAGCCGTACTGTGACAGAGTGCGTGAGCATTAGTTTTCACTGGGAGGATGGGATTTAGCCATCAACCATGGGTGATGCCTCCAGATGATTAGCTGTGCGAGTGACAGCCGCATAGGATATTTTCCCGAGAGGATTGAAGTAGCCACCGCTGATGGTGAACCCCTATACAAAGCTTGCCATGAAAGGAGTAAGAAGGACTGAGTAGAAGCAGTGGGAGAGCAGGCGTCCGTGAGCTCTACAGCATCTCCATTCCGCTTATCTGAAATTCCTACCAATGAATTTACATAAGTATTCTATCCCTTTTATTATTCCTTTTTATTTATTATTTATTCCAATAATCACAATTACCCTTTAATCTCCCTAACTGAGATCTGCAAGGTGACCATAGCTTGCTTCATACCAACAATCTCTGTGGGATCGACCCTTACTCACGTAAGGTTTATTACTTGGACGACCCAGTACACTTGCTGGTTAGTTGAACGGAGTTGTGAATTCAGCTGCTGCCCCTTAGAAGCCTTCATCTCAAAATAATTAGAACAGTGATCACAATTTCGTCCACCAGCAACTTGCTCTTCGGTGACATACTCATCCTCTTCAGAGGAAGAATATTCATCAGAGCTCATGAATGGCAGAAGTAAGTCCAATGGAATCTCTATGGTCTCATTTTGAGCCTCAGATTTCCATGGTTCCTCATTAAGGAACTCATTGGAGGCCAGTGGACGTCCATTGAGGTCTTCCTCAGTGGCGTTCACTGCCTCTCCTTCCTCTCCAAATTCGGCCATGTTGATAGCCTTGCACTCTCCTTTTGGATTTTCTTCTGTATTGCTTGGAAGAGTACTAGGAGGGAGTTCAGTAATTTTCTTGCTCAGCTGTCCCACTCGTGCCTCTAAATTCCTAATGGAGGACCTTGTTTCAGTCATGAAACTTTGAGTGGTTTCGATTAGATCAGAGACCATGGTTGCTAAGTCAGAGTGGTTCTGCTTAGAATTCTCTGTCTGTTGCTGAGAAGATGATGGAAAAGGCTTGCCATTGCTAAACCTGTTTCTCCCACCATTATTGTTGTTGAAACCTTGTTGAGGTCTCTGTTGATCCTTCCATGAGAAATTGGATGATTTCTCCATGAAGAATTATAGGTGTTTCCATAGGGTTCTCCCATGTAATTCACCTCTTCCATTGAAGGGTTCTCAGGATCATAAGCTTCTTCTTCAGATGAAGCATCCTTAGTACTGCTTGGTGCATTTTGCATTCCAGACAGACTTTGAGAAATCAAATTGACTTGTTGAGTCAATATCTTGTTCTGAGCCAATATGGCATTCAGAGTATCAATCTCAAGAACTCCTTTCTTCTGATTCGTCCATTGTTAACAGGATTCCTTTCAGAAGTGTACATGAATTGGTTATTTGCAACCATTTCAATTAGTTCTTGAGCTTCTGTAGGCGTCTTCTTCAAATGAAGAGATCCTCCAGCAGAGCTATCCAAAGACATCTTGGACAGTTCAGATAGACCATCATAGAAAATACCTATGATGCTCCATTCAGAAAGCATGTCAGAAGGACATTTTCTGATCAATTATTTGTATCTTTCCCAAGCTTCATAGAGGGATTCTCCTTCCTTCTGTCTGAAGGTTTGGACTTCCACTCTAAGCTTACTCAATTTTTGAGGTGGAAAGAACTTTGCCAAGAAGGCATTGACTAGCTTTTCCCAAGAGTACATGCTTTCTTTAGGTTGTGAGTCCAACCATATTCTAGCTCTGTCTCTTACAGCAAAAGGGAAAAGCATAAGTCTGTAGACCTCAGGGTCAACCCCATTTGTCTTGACAGTGTCACAGATTTGCAAGAACTCAGCTAAAAACTGATGAGGATCTTCCAATGGAAGTCCATGGAACTTGCAATTCTGTTGCATTAGAGAAACTAATTGAGGATTAAGCTCAAAGTTGTTTGCTCCAATGGCAGGGATAGAGATGCTTCTCCTATAGAAGTCGGGAGTAGGGGCAGTAAAGTCACCCAGCACCTTCCTTGCATTGTTGGCATTGTTGTTGTTTTCGGCTGCCATGGGTTCTTCTTCTTTGAAGATTTCTGTTAGGTCCTCTACAGAGAGTTGTGCCTTAGCTTCTCTTAGCTTTCGCTTCAAGGTCCTTTCAGGTTCAGGATCAGCCTCAACAAGAATGTTTTTGTCTTTGCTCCTACTCATATGAAAGAGAAGAGAACAAGAAAAGATGGAATCCTCTATGTCACAGTATAGAGATTCCTTGAGGTGTCAGAGGAACAGAAAAATAGAAGGAAGAGGTAGAAGAATTCGAACTTAGTGAGATAGAGTTCGAATTGTGCATTGAGGAGGAGTGTTACTCCATAAATAGAAGGATGTGAGAAGAGAGGAAGAAATTTTCGAAAATTAAGTAAAAGATTTTGAAAACATTTTGAAAAATACAAATTGATTTTCGAAAACTAAGAGTGGAAAAGAAATCAATGTGATTTTTGAAAAAGATTTTGAAATTAGAAATAAAAAAGATATGATTGAAAACTATTTTTGAAAAAGATGTGATTAAGAAGATATGATTGAAAAGATATGATTTGAAAAACAATTTAAAAAGATTTGATTTTAAAAATTAATGACTTGGCTAACAAGAAAAGATATGATTCAAACATTAAACCTTTCTCAACAGAAAAGGCAATATACTTGAAATGTTGAATCAAATCATTAATTGATAGGAAGTATCTTTGAAAAAGGAAAGAAATTGATTTTGAAAACATATGATTTGAAAAAGATTTGATTTTGAAAAACTTTGAAAACTTGAAAAAAAAAACAAAATCTTTCCTCTTGTGCCATCTTGGCGTTAAACGCCCAGAATGGTATCCATTCTGGCGTTTAACGCCCAAAATGCTACCCTTTTGGGCGTTAAACGCCCAGCCAGGTACCCTGGCTGGCGTTTAAACGCCAGTCTGCCCTCTTCACTGGGCGTTTTGAATGCCCAGCTTTTTTTGTATAATTCCTCTGCTGCATGTACTGAATCTTCAGTTCTCTGTATTATTGACTTGAAAATAGAACCAAGATCAAATAAAACAATGCATGCAAGACACCAAACTTAAAATGATACACTAGACTTAAACAAGAAGCATAAAATATTTTTTTGGTTTTTATGATTTTGTAATTTTTTTGTGCTTTTTCGAAAATTATATGAAAAAAAAGAAAATAAAGGGTTCAGAATTCTTAATGAGAATTCTAGGAATCATTGCAATGCTAGTCTAAGACTCCGGTCCAGGAATTAGACATGGCTTCACAGCCAGCCAAGCTTTCAAAGAAAGCTCCGGTCCAAAACACTAGACATGGCCAATGGCCAGCCAAGCCTTAGCAGATCATTGCTTCAACAGCAAGATTGATAGAAATCAACAAGCTCTTGTGATGATAAGTTGAAACCTCGGTCCAATAAGATTAGACATGGCTTCACAGCCAGCCAGATCTCAACAGATCATCATGAAACTCTAGAATTCATTCTTAAAGAGATTCTGAAAAAAATACCTAATCTAAGCAACAAGATGAACCGTCAGTTGTCCATACACGAAACAATCCCCGGCAACGGCGCCAAAAACTTGGTGCACGAAATTGTGATCATCAATGGCGCCATCAACATGGTACGCTCATTGCAATCTCAACTCTTTATCACAACTCCGCACAACTAACCAGCAAGTGTACTGGGTCGTCCAAGTAATAAACCTTACGCGAGTAAGGGTCGATCCCACAGAGATTGTTGGTATGAAGCAAGCTATGGTCACCTTGTAAATCTCAGTCAGGCAGACTCAAATGGTTATGGATAATATATGAATAAAGCATAAAGATAAAGATAGAGATACTTATGTAATTCATTGGTAAGAACTTCAGATAAGCGAATGGAGATGCTTTGTCCCTTCCGTCTCTCTGCTTTCCTACTGTCTTCATCCAATCCTTCTTACTCCTTTCCATGGCAAGCTGTATGCAAGGGTTTCACCGTTGTCAGTAGCTACCTCCCATCCTCTCAGTGGAAATGTTCAACGCACCCTGTCACGGCACGGCTATCCAGCTGTCGGTTCTCGATCATGTCGGAATAGAATCCAGTGATTCTTTTGCGTCTGTCACTAACGCCCCACAATCGCGAGTTTGAAGCACGTCACAGTCATTCAATCATTGAATCCTACTCAGAATACCACAGACAAGGTTTAGACCTTCCGGATTCTCTTGAATGCCGCCATCAATTCTAGCTTATACCACGAAGACTCTGATCTCACGGAATGGCTAGCTCAGTTGTCAGGCGATCAACCATGCGTCGTGTATCAGGAATCCAAGAGATATTCACCTAATCTAAGGTAGAACGGAGGTGGTTGTCAGTCACACGTTCATAGGTGAGAATGATGATGAGTGTCACGGATCATCACATTCATCAAGTTGAAGAACAAGTGATATCTTGGAATAAGAACAAGCTGAATTGAATAGAAGAACAATAGTAATTGCATTAATACTCGAGGTACAGCAGAGCTCCACACCTTAATCTATGGTGTGTAGAAACTCCACCGTTGAAAATACATAAGAACAAGGTCTAGGCATAGCCGTGAGGCCAGCCTCCAATTAATCTAAGAATTAAAAGTCCAAAGATGATCTAGAGATCTAAAGTGATCAAAAGATTCCAAATACAATAGTAAAAGGTTCTATTTATAGGGAACTAGTAGCTTAAGAATTACAAAGATGAGTAAATGATATAAAGATCCATTTCCGGGCCCGCTTGGTGTGTGCTTGGGCTGAGCATTGAAGCATTTTCGTGTAGAGACTCTTTTTGGAGTTAAACGCCAGCTTTTGTGCCAGTTTGGGCGTTTAACTCCCACTTTGGTGCCAGTTCCAGCGTTTAACGCTGGGAATTCTGAAGGTGACTTTGAACGCCATTGTGGGCCATCAAATCTTGAGCAAAGTATAGACTATCATATATTGCTGGAAAGCCCAGGATGTCTACTTTCCAACGCCGTTGAGAGCGCGCCAATTGGGCTTCTGTAGCTCCAGAAAATCCACTTCGAGTGCAGGGAGGTCAGAATCCAACAGCATCTGCAGTCCTTTTCAGTCTCTGAATCAGATTTTTGCTCAGGTCCCTCAATTTCAGCCAGAAAATACCTGAAATCACAGAAAAACACACAAACTCATAGTAAAGTCCAGAAAAGTGAATTTTAACTAAAAACTAATAAAAATATACTAAAAACTTAACTAAATCTACTAAAAACAATGCCAAAAAGCGTATAAATTATTCGCTCATCACAACACCAAACTTAAATTGTTGCTTGTCCTCAAGCAACTGAAAATCAAATAAGATAAAAAGAAGAGAATATGCAATGAACTCCAAAAATATCTATGAAGATCAGTATTAATTAGATGAGCGGGGCTTTAGCTTTTTGCCTCAGAACAGTTTTGGCATCTCACTTCATCCTTTGAAATTCAGAATGATTGGCTTCTTTAGGAACTCAGAATCCAGATAGTGTTATTGATTCTCCTAGTTAAGTATGATGATTCTTGAACACAGCTACTTTATGAGTCTTGGTCGTGGCCTAAAGCACTCTGTCTTCCAGTATTACCACCGGATACATACATGCCACAGACACATAATTGGGTGAACCTTTTCAGATTGTGACTCAGCTTTGCTAGAGTCCCCAATTAGAGGTGTCCAGGGTTCTTAAGCACACTCTTTTTGCCTTGGATCACAACTTTTTTTTCTTTCTTTTTCTTTCTTTTTCTCTTTCTACCTTTTTTTCGTTTTTTTTCGTTTCTTTTTTTTTTGTATTCACTGCTTTTTCTCGCTTCAAAAATCATTTTTGTGATTTTTCAGATCCTCAGTAACATGTCTCCTTTTTCATCATTCTTTCAAGAGCCAACAACTTTAACATTCATGAACCACAAATTCAAAAGACATATGCACTGTTTAAGCATACATTCAGAAAACAAAAGCATTGCCACCACATCAAAATAATTAATCTGTTATAAAATCTAAAATTCATGCAATTCTTCCCTTTTTTCAATTAAGAACATTTTTCTTAAGAAAGGTGATAGATTCATAGGACATTCATAACTTTAAGGCATAGACACTAATGATCATAAGACACAAACATAGATAAACATAAGCATAAAAATTCGAAAAATAGGAAAATAAAGAACAAGGAGATTAAAGAACGGGTCCACCTTAGTGATGGCGGCTTGTTCTTCCTCTTGAAGATCTTATGGAGTGCTTGAGCTCCTCAATGTCTCTTCCTTGCCTTTGTTGCTCCTCTCTCATGATTCTTTGATCTTCTCTAATTTCATGGAGGAGAATGGAGTGTTCTTGGTGCTCCACCCTTAGTTGTCCCATGTTGGAACTCAGTTCTCCTAAGGAGGTGTTGATTTGCTCCCAGTAGTTTTGTGGAGGAAAGTGCATCCCTTGAGGTATCTCAGGGATTTCATGATGAGAGGGGTCTCTTGTTTGCTCCATCCTTTTCTTAGTGATGGGCTTGTCTTCATCAATAAGGATGTCTCCCTCTATGTCAACTCCAACTGAGTAACAGAGGTGACAAATAAGATGAGGAAAGGCTAACCTTGCCAAGGTAGAGGACTTGTCCGCCACCTTATAGAGTTCTTGGGCTATAACCTCATGAACTTCCACTTCCTCTCCAATCATGATGCTATGAATCATGATGGCTCGGTCTAGAGTAACTTCGGACCAGTTGCTAGTGGGAATGATTGAGCGTTGGATAAACTCCAACCATCCTCTAGCCATGGGCTTGGGGTCATGCCTTCTCAATTGAACCGGCTTCCCTCTTGAATCTCTCTTCCATTGGGAGCCCTCTTCACAAATGTCTGTGAGGACTTGGTCCAACCTTTGATCAAAGTTGACCCTTCTAGTGTAAGGATGTTCATCTCCCTGCATCATGGGCAAGTTGAATGCCAACTTCACATTTTCCGGACTAAAATCTAAGTATTTCCCCCGAACCATAGTAAGCCAATTCTTTGGGTCCGGGTTCACACTTTGATCATGGTTCTTGGTGATCCATGCATTGGCATAGAACTCTTGAACCATCAAGATTCCGACTTGTTGAATGGGGTTGGTAAGAACTTCCCAACCTCTTTTTCTAATCTCATGTCGGATCTCCGGATATTCACTCTTTTTGAGTTTGAAAGGGACCTCGGGGATCACCTTCTTCAAGGCCACAACTTCATAGAAGTGGTCTTGATGCACCCTTGAGATGAATCTCTCCATCTCCCATGACTCGGAGGTGGAAGCTTTTGTCTTCCCTTTCCTCTTTATAGAGGTTTCTCCGGCCTTGGATGCCATAAATGGTTATGGAAAAACAAAAAGCAATGATTTTACCACACCAAACTTAAAAGTTGCTCGTCCTCGAGCAAAAGTAGAAGAAGAGAGTAGAAGAAGAAGAAATAGAGGAGATGGAGATGGCTTTGTGGTTCGGCCAAAGGGGAAGAAGTGGTGTTTAGGGTGTGTGAAAATGAGGGAGTGAAGATGGGTTTATATAGGGGTGGAGAGGGGGGTAGGGTTCGGTCATGTAGGGGTGGGTTTGGGAGGGAAAGTGGTTTGAATTTGGATGGTGAGGTAGGTGGGGTTTTATGAAGGATGGATGTGAGTGGTGAAGAGAAAGATGGGATTTGATAGGTGAGGGGTTTTTGGGGAAGAGTGGTAGAGGTGATTGGTGAATGGGTGAAGAGAGAGGGTGGTGTGGTAGGTGGGGATCCTGTGGGATCCACAGATCCTGAGGTGTCAAGGAAAAGTCATCCCTGCACCAAGTGGCGTGCAAAAATGCACTTCATGCCAATTCTGGCGTTAAACGCCGGGCTGGTGCCCATTTCTGGCGTTTAACGCCAGCTTCTTGCCCTTTTCTGGCGTTTAACGCTAGTCTGGTGCCCCTTTCTGGCGTTAAACGCCTTGAATGGTGCCAGACTGGGCGTTAAACGCCCAACTGCTACCCTTACTGGCGTTTAAACGCCAGCAAGATCTTCCTCCAGGGTGTGCTGTTTTTCTTCCTGTTTTCATTCTGTTTTTGCTTTTTTTCAATTGATTTTGTGACTTCTCATGATCATCAACCTACAAAAAACATAAAATAACAAAGAAAAATAGATAAACTATAACATTGGGTTGCCTCCCAACAAGCGCTTCTTTAATGTCAGTAGCTTGACAGAGGGCTCTCATGGAGCCTCACAGATGCTCAGAGTAATGTTGGAACCTCCCAACACCAAACTTAGAATTTGAATGTGGGGGTTCAACACCAAACTTAGAGTTTGGTTGTGGCCTCCCAACACCAAACTTAGAGTTTGACTGTGGGGGCTCTGTTTGACTCTGTTTTGAGAGAAGCTCTTCATGCTTCCTCTCCATGGTGGCAGAGGGATATCCTTGAGCCTTAAATACAAAGAATTCTTCATTCACTTGAATGACCAATTCTCCTCTGTCCACATCAATCACAGCCTTTGCTGTGGCTAGGAAGGGTCTGCCAAGGATGATGGATTCATCCATGCACTTCCCAGTTTCTAGGACTATGAAATCAGCAGGGATGTAATGGTCTTCAATATTTACCAGAACACCCTCTACAAGTCCATAAGCTTGTTTTCTTGAATTGTCTGCCATCTCTAGTGAGATTCTTGCAGCTTGTACCTCAAAGATCCCTAGCTTCTCCATTACAGAGAGAGGCATGAGGTTTACACTTGACCCTAAGTCACACAGACTCTTCTTGAAGGTCATGGTGCCTATGGTACAAGGTATTGAAAACTTCCCAGGATCTTGTCTCTTTTGAGGTAATCTCTGTCTAGACAAGTCATCCAGTTCTTTGGTGAGCAAAGGGGGTTCATTCACCCAAGTCTCATTACCAAATAACTTGTCATTTAGCTTCATGATTGCTCCAAGGTATTTAGCAACTTGCTCTTCAGTGACATACTCATCCTCTTCAGAGGAAGAATATTCATCAGAGCTCATGAATGGCAGAAGTAAGTCCAATGGAATCTCTATGGTCTCATTTTGAGCCTCAGATTTCCATGGTTCCTCATTAAGGAACTCATTGGAGGCCAGTGGACGTCCATTGAGGTCTTTCTCAGTGGCGTTCACTGCCTCTCCTTCCTCTCCAAATTCGGCCATGTTGATAGCCTTGCACTCTCCTTTTGGATTTTCTTCTGTATTGCTTGGAAGAGTACTAGGAGGGAGTTCAGTAATTTTCTTGCTCAGCTGTCCCACTCGTGCCTCTAAATTCCTAATGGAGGACCTTGTTTCAGTCATGAAACTTTGAGTGGTTTCGATTAGATCAGAGACCATGGTTGCTAAGTCAGAGTGGTTCTGCTTAGAATTCTCTGTCTGTTGCTGAGAAGATGATGGAAAAGGCTTGCCATTGCTAAACCTGTTTCTCCCACCATTATTGTTGTTGAAACCTTGTTGAGGTCTCTGTTGATCCTTCCATGAGAAATTTGGATGATTTCTCCATGAAGAATTATAGGTGTTTCCATAGGGTTCTCCCATGTAATTCACCTCTTCCATTGAAGGGTTCTCAGGATCATAAGCTTCTTCTTCAGATGAAGCATCCTTAGTACTACTTGGTGCATTTTGCATTCCAGACAGACTTTGAGAAATCAAATTGACTTGTTGAGTCAATATCTTGTTCTGAGCCAATATGGCATTCAGAGTATCAATCTCAAGAACTCCTTTCTTCTGATTCGTCCCATTGTTAACAGGATTCCTTTCAGAAGTGTACATGAATTGGTTATTTGCAACCATTTCAATTAGTTCTTGAGCTTCTGTAGGCGTCTTCTTCAAATGAAGAGATCCTCCAGCAGAGCTATCCAAAGACATCTTGGACAGTTCAGATAGACCATCATAGAAAATACCTATGATGCTCCATTCAGAAAGCATGTCAGAAGGACATTTTCTGATCAATTGTTTGTATCTTTCCCAAGCTTCATAGAGGGATTCTCCTTCCTTCTGTCTGAAGGTTTGGACTTCCACTCTAAGCTTACTCAATTTTTGAGGTGGAAAGAACTTTGCCAAGAAGGCATTGACTAGCTTTTCCCAAGAGTACAGGCTTTCTTTAGGTTGTGAGTCCAACCATATTCTAGCTCTATCTCTTACAGCAAAAGGGAAAAGCATAAGTCTGTAGACCTCAGGGTCAACCCCATTTGTCTTGACAGTGTCACAGATTCGCAAGAACTCAGCTAAAAACTGATGAGGATCTTCCAATGGAAGTCCATGGAAGTTGCAATTCTGTTGCATTAGAGAAACTAATTGAGGCTTAAGCTCAAAGTTGTTTGCTCCAATGGCAGGGATAGAGATGCTTCTCCCATAGAAGTCAGGAGTAGGGGCAGTAAAGTCACCCAGCACCTTCCTTGCATTGTTGGCATTGTTGTTATTTTCGGCTGCCATGGGTTCTTCTTCTTTGAAGATTTCTGTTAGGTCCTCTACAGAGAGTTGTGCCTTAGCTTCTCTTAGCTTTCGCTTCAAGGTCCTTTCAGGTTCAGGATCAGCCTCAACAAGAATGCTTTTGTCTTTGCTCCTGCTCATATGAAAGAGAAGAGAACAAGAAAAGATGGAATCCTCTATGTCACAGTATAGAGATTCCTTGAGGTGTCAGAGGAACAGAAAAATAGAAAGAAGAGGTAGAAGAATTCGAACTTAGTGAGATAGAGTTCGAATTGTGCATTGAGGAGGAGTGTTACTCCATAAATAGAAGGATGTGAGAAGAGAGGAAGAAATTTTCGAAAATTAAGTAAAAGATTTTGAAAACATTTTGAAAAATACAAATTGATTTTCGAAAACTAAGAGTGGAAAAGAAATCAATGTGATTTTTGAAAAAGAATTTGAAATTAGAAATAAAAAAGATATGATTGAAAACTATTTTTGAAAAAGATGTGATTAAGAAGATATGATTGAAAAGATATGATTTGAAAAACAATTTAAAAAGATTTGATTTTAAAAATTAATGACTTGGCTAACAAGAAAAGATATGATTCAAACATTAAACCTTTCTCAACAGAAAAGGCAACATACTTGAAATGTTGAATAAAATCATTAATTGATAGCAAGTATCTTTGAAAAAGGAAAGAAATTGATTTTGAAAACATATGATTGAAAAGATATGATTTGAAAAAGATTTGATTTTGAAAAACTTTGAAAACTTGAAAAAAAACAAAAATCGTCCCTCTTGTGCCATCCTGGCGTTAAACGCCCAGAATGGTATCCATTCTGGCGTTTAACGCCCAAAATACTACCCTTTTGGGCGTTAAACGCCCAGCCAGGTACCTTGGCTGGCGTTTAAACGCCAGTCTGCCCTCTTCACTGGGCGTTTTGAACGCCCAGCTTTTTTTGTATAATTCCTCTGCTGCATGTACTGAATCTTCAGTTCTCTGTATTATTGACTTGAAAATAGAACCAAGATCAAATAAACAATGCATGCAAGACACCAAACTTAAAATGAGACACTAGACTTAAACAAGAAGCATAAAATATTTTTTTGGTTTTTATGATTTTGTAATTTTTTTGTGCTTTTTCGAAAATTATATGAAAAAAAAGAAAATAAAGGGTTCAGAATTCTTAATGAGAATTCCAGGAATCATTGCAATGCTAGTCTAAGACTCCAGTCCAGGAATTAGACATGGCTTCACAGCCAGCCAAGCTTTCAAAGAAAGCTCTAGTCCAAAACACTAGACATGGCCAATGGCCAGCCAAGCCTTAGCAGATCATTGCTTCAACAGCAAGATTGATAGAAATCAACAAGCTCTTGTGATGATAAGTTGAAACCTCGGTCCAATAAGATTAGACATGGCTTCATAGCCAGCCAGATCTCAACAAATCATCATGAAACTCTAGAATTCATTCTTAAAGAGATTCTGAAAAAAATACCTAATCTAAGCAACAAGATGAACCGTCAGTTGTCCATACACGAAACAATCCCCGGCAACGGCGCCAAAAACTTGGTGCACGAAATTGTGATCATCAATGGCGCCATCAACATGGTACGCTCATTGCAATCTCAACTCTTTATCACAACTCCGCACAACTAACCAGCAAGTGTACTGGGTCGTCCAAGTAATAAACCTTACGCGAGTAAGGGTCGATCCCACAGAGATTGTTGGTATGAAGCAAGCTATGGTCACCTTGTAAATCTTAGTCAGGCAGACTCAAATGGTTATGGATAATATATGAATAAAGCATAAAGATAAAGATAGAGATACTTATGTAATTCATTGGTAAGAACTTCAGATAAGCGAATGGAGATGCTTTGTCCCTTCCGTCTCTCTGCTTTCCTACTGTCTTCATCCAATCCTTCTTACTCCTTTCCATGGCAAGCTGTATGCAAGGGTTTCACCGTTGTCAGTGGCTACCTCCCATCCTCTCAGTGGAAATGTTCAACGCACCCTGTCACGGCACGGCTATCCAGCTGTCGGTTCTCGATCATGTCGGAATAGAATCCAGTGATTCTTTTGCGTCTGTCACTAACGCCCCACAATCGCGAGTTTGAAGCACGTCACAGTCATTCAATCATTGAATCCTACTCAAAATACCACAGACAAGGTTTAGACCTTCCGGATTCTCTTGAATGCCGCCATCAATTCTAGGTTATACCACGAAGACTCTGATCTCACGGAATGGCTGGCTCGGTTGTCAGGCGAGCAACCATGCGTCGTGTATCAAGAATCCAAGAGATATTCACCCAATCTAAGGTAGAACGGAGGTGGTTGTCAGTCACACGTTCATAGGTGAGAATGATGATGAGTGTCACGGATCATCACATTCATCAAGTTGAAGAACAAGTGATATCTTGGAATAAGAACAAGCTGAATTGAATAGAAGAACAATAGTAATTGCATTAATACTCGAGGTACAGCAGAGCTCCACACCTTAATCTATGGTGTGTAGAAACTCCACCGTTGAAAATACATAAGAACAAGGTCTAGGCATAGCCGTGAGGCCAGCCTCCCAATAATCTAAGAACTAAAAGTCTAAAGATGATCTAGAGATCTAAAGTGATCAAAAGATTCCAAATACAATAGTAAAAGGTCCTATTTATAGGGAACTAGTAGCTTAAGAATTACAAAGATGAGTAAATGACATAAAAATCCACTTCCGGGCCCGCTTGGTGTGTGCTTGGGCTGAGTATTGAAGCATTTTCGTGTAGAGACTCTTCTTGGAGTTAAACGCCAGCTTTTGTGCCAGTTTGGGTGTTTAACTCCCACTTTGGTGCCAGTTCCAGCGTTTAACGCTGGAAATTCTGAAGGTGACTTTGAACGCCGGTTTGGGCCATTAAATCTTGGGCAAAGTATGAACTATCATATATTGCTGGAAAGCCCAGAATGTCTACTTTCCAACGCCGTTGAGAGCGCGCCAATTGGGCTTTTGTAGCTCCAGAAAATCTACTTCGAGTGTAGGGAGGTCAGAATCCAACAGCATCTGCAATCCTTTTCAATTTCTGAATCAGATTTTTGCTCAGGTCCCTCAATTTCAGCCAGAAAATATCTGAAATCACAGAAAAACACACAAACTCATAGTAAAGTCTAGAAAAGTGAATTTTAACTAAAAACTAATAAAAATATACTAAAAACTTAACTAAATCTACTAAAAACATACTAAAAACAATGCCAAAAAGCGTATAAATTACCCGCTCATCAACCAACCAGAAGGATTTGTTGTTAAAGGCCATGAAGACAAAGTGTATAAGCTGAGGAAAGCCTTGTATGGGCTGAAACAAGCTCCCAGGGCTTGGTATAGCAAAATTGATTGTTATCTGCATCAGCTTGGGTTCCAGAAGAGTCTAAGTGAAGTCACTCTGTACTACAAACAGAGTGAGAGAGGCCTTGTGGTGGTGTCTATCTATGTCGATGATCTGCTTGTTACAGGAGAGAAGGAGAGTGAGATAGTGAAGCTGAAGGTAGGACTGATGAAGCAGTTTGAGATGACAGATTTGGGGAGAATGTCTTACTTTCTTGGCATGGAGATTCAGCAAAAAGAAGGTGAGATATTCATCTGTCAGAGAAAGTACATCAGAGAGGTCCTAAAGAGGTTTGAAATGGGAGAATGCAAGACAGTCACTACTCCTGTTAATCAGAAAGAGAAGTTAAGCAAGAGTAATGTGCAGGATTCTGAGCATGAGAATGAGTACAGAAGTCTAGTAGGCTGTCTAATGTATTTAACAGCTACTAGGCCTGACATTCAGTATGCAGTGAGTATTCTATCGAGGTTCCTTCATTGTGCAGCTAAGGAACATCTTACTGCAGCAAAAAGGGTGTTGAGATATCTAAAGGAGACTCAAAGTTATGGTGTGAAATTCAAAGCAGTTCCTGAGATGAAGCTGGTTGGTTTTGTAGATAGTGACTGGGGTGGTTCGGTGGAAGACATGAAAAGCACAACGGGTTTCTGTTTTTCACTTGGATCAGGTTGTTTTTCCTGGAGCTCAAAGAAGCAGGAAGTTGTAGCACAGTCTATAGCTGAAGCTGAATTTGTGGCTGCAACTGCAGCTGCAAAGCATGCAGTATGGCTCAGGAAGTTACTCTGTGATTTGGTGCTGCAAGAGAAAAGATCAACTGTGTTGTATGTGGACAATCAAGCTGCAATTGCAATTGCTCAGAATCCAGTCTTTCATGGCAAGACTAAACATTTCAAGCTGAGATTCTATTATCTGCGTGAAGCACAACAGGAGGAAGAGGTGGAGCTGAAGTATTGCAAGACAGATAATCAGATAGCTGATGTCTTCACCAAGCCTCTTGCTGTTAGTCGATTTAGTCAATTGATTCATGAAGTTGGAATGTGTCCAGGTCTCTAATCCAAGGAGGAGAAATGTTAGATAATGTATTAGGACCTGATATTTATTTATTTCTGTTTTATGCTTATGTGTATGATTCAGTTAATAGGGTCAAAGTCATTAGTGGCCTCAGAGGCAAGTTAATCTTTTTTGTTCAGCTAGTTTCTATTTTTAAGGAAGTGGAGTCCTATTCTTAAGGTAGTGGAGTGAGTGGTTAGTTTTTTTTTTCTGTTATTGTATTTAACAGTTGATTGAATAGTGTCAGAGAGTAGTTTTTGCTTCTTCAGTTCTCTAGTGTTCAACTCTCTCTCTCTTTTTCTCTGAACATACAACAGTTCGAGTGTGAGTTCTGCAAATTCATTGCAGGACAGTGAGTGAGAGTGTGTGAGGATTGAGTGAAACAACAACACAAAGAACATGCCTGAATAAAGTTCCAAAAAACAATTATCCTGCCTCCTCTACCTTTAGATAGACTCCAAACAGTTTGTTAGCTAATCACCAAAATATCTCACAATACGTAATATGCTCACACACAATGCTGAAGCTACCATTGTAATTCTTTATATACGAATATAAATGAGTAACAAATTAATATTAAATTTTATGCTTGCAGCAACAACTTTTACAAGCACTGTTTAGCATCCCCAAGACATATCTATCTAAATAAACCATTAATCCAACTTCTAGACTGAAGTATACATATGGTCACAACTAGTTAGGTTCAATCCAATCACAATGTAAATAGAAAATTTCAGCTCAATAACAAATTATTCAAGGTTTAGTGATGATAATCAATAACAAATTCATGTCGGTGATGATTTTCAGCAACAGAAAATCTAGTTCAGTGATATTCTCAGCAACAAAATCAAAGTGCATTGATAAATTACAGTAACAAAATTAAAAAAGAAATAACAGGAGAATTTGTTAGAACTCACCAAATCGGAAACCAGCTTCTGGGAAGGAAGCTGACGGCAGGGAGGAAGCTGACAGTGAAGAAGAAGTTGATGGCGAGAGTCGAAGCAAGAAGACAACAACGACGATCAGCCCAGGAACCTGTTGCTTCTGCCGCCGCCGGCGACAAGCGCAACAAAGGCAACAAAGGCGCGGGATTTAGTGTGAGACGGTGACGAGACAGGGAGCGACGACGATGACCAGTCCCGGGACCTGCTGCTTCTGCCGCCGACGACGAGGAGGGCAGGAAAGGCGCGCGAGCGCGACTGAGTGCGAGACGGTGATGACTGATGACACAAAGAAGGACGACGAGCTTGAGTGCGACACCGGAGACAGTAGAGAGACCGGAGTCGAGAGCTTGTGTGAGAGCCACTGAGCCACGGTGATAGAGATGAGAGGGCTCAACTTTAGTGAGAAGGTGATGTTGATTGTTGAGGGAGGAGACGGTGAGGGCTAGGGTTTTAAACGACCAAAGTAAAAAAAAATGACCCAGTCCAGGTTATGTAAACCGGCCGGGTCAAAACAAATCTAAAAATTGAATTAACCGATTTTATAAATACACTAATCAACGCATGACACATCATGACATCAACATCTTTTAAAAAAGGACGTTGGAAGGTCTTGATGGGAGTATTCGCCCAATAATAGGAGCGTACTAGGAGCTCATGTTTACTGGGGGTGTTCACGGTACGATTTGGTTCGGTTTTAAGGAAAAAAATCATTCGATCCGAACGCTTAATTTATGTGTGGTGCGGTTTGGATTGGATGAACTTTTTTTTTTGGAAATCCGATCCGATCCGATTATAAGCGGTTTGGATCGATTTGGATTTGCGGTTTTTTAAATAAAAAAAATTAAATACATATAACAAGTCTCGACATCAAATTTTAAATAACCAACAATGACATAACAAGTCTTAACAATATTTTAAAAAGCCAACGATAACATAACAATAGAAATAAAATTATAGGTTAGTTAAAATAAATAAATAAATAATATTTTGAACATAAAATATTTATTAAATAATAATAATACATGAATAATAGAAAAATGTATAACAAATTAAACATATTATAAGTATAATTGTAAATATAATAATAAAATAATAATATTATAGCACATTGTGCGGTTTGGATTGGATTGGATCGGTTATGAAAAATAGATCTGAAATCCGATCCAATTCAGCAGTTTGCAAAAAATAGAATCCAATCAAATCCAAATTAGTGCGGTTTTAATCGATTTTCGGTTTAGATTGGATTAAATGGACAGTTTAATTTAGATCGGTTTGGATTTGAACACCCTAATGTTTACTATCTGTTTTCAGTTGAAGAAGCGTACATTTGTATCGATATTGGTACTTGTTACGTTGGGTAACCGGAGGTAATGGGCTTGACTCGTTAGGTTGGCCCAATCGTTAGTGGAGAGAAACCTTCGAAGAGAATCGTGTCTCTGGGCTTCCGTCCGACTTGTGAGTACGAGTGAATGGGGTGGTACCTGCAAAGACACTCCGACGCTTAAGTCAGCAAGGGTGCAAGCAGGTCTAGAGAGTATTGGGACTTAGAGATACCTGAGGGATGTCAGTGTATTTATAGTGGTAAACCAATAACCACCGTTGGAGTAGTTCCACTTTTTAGGGTGTATAACCGTCCCTTTATCTTAGGGGAGGTTACGATATGGCTTCTGGAAGTGGGTAGAGAGATTTTAGGGGCAGTTACTCATTTGAATGAGTGTTTATCGGCCAGCTAATCTTCGTCCCCGACTTCTTTGGGGTAAGTCGTGGTGAGAACCGACTTCGTAGGGAGAAGGTCGGTATAGGGCGAGGCTCAATCCTTTGGATTGGGCCTTTCGTTGGGTCCTGGGCCTTATCATTGGGCCAGGGTATGAACAGTGCCCCTACTCGAGTCCAATTTCTTTTAAGACTTGGGTTCGAGTATTCTACTCGGGGTCGTAGCCGACCTGTGAGGGAACTGACGTGATCCGATGTGACTTTTCGTGGCTTTTGATTTTCACAGTTACGTCTAATCAAACGTCGCGTCGTTAGAGGTTCGCGTAGGAATTGATTACCTTGGTAACGGTGCACTCATTAATGACCGCTTCTGTTTTTACCATTATGCCCCTAACGTGTTTATAAATACTTTCCCTTTCTGTCGTTGTTTCGTTTCTGCAATATTTCAAATTTGCTTCTCATCTGTTCGTGGGGAATTCTTGTTTGAAGGCTTTCATCTTCCTCTACCTTTTTCCAGGCAAAGGTTGGTTCTTTCTCCCCCTTCTCTTTTACTAAGTGCTTCTGTTTGCATGCCTTTTATTATTTAGAGGGAGAGAAGGTGACGTTGTAGGCTTCTGTTTAATTCCATGCCCCCTTAGGAACTCTCGTTTTTTATTCTTTTTCTTTTCCCTTTGTAGGTTTTCATCATACCTTAGGAAAGAATGTCTTCTGTAGAAGTTCTTGCTCAATGGGTCGATGTCATGGTCTTAGGGGAGGAACCTTTGGTCGATACCGAATTTATCACCAACCTTCGCACTCATCACCGAATTGTACTTCCGAGGAGGATGAGTCGAAGTATGAATTGGTGGTCCTGGGTCCGGAAGACCGGGTTTATTTTGGGAGGGAGACTGAGGTGGTCCCTCATTTTTTCTACATGTATGAGAGCATGGTTACCCGTTTGGGTGGTTTTCTTCCATTTTCTGATTTCAAAATGGCTGTCTTATGTTACTGCCAAGTTGCTCCTACCCAACTTCACCCCAACTCTTGGGGTTTTCTGAAAATCTACCAGTTTATCAGCCATGCTTTAGATTTTCCGACTTTCTTGAGGATTTTCTTTTATCTCTTCCATATGACCAAGCCCTTCAGTGGGCAAAATAACAAGCAACAATGGGTGTCTTTCCGAGCTATACAAGGTCAGAGAGTTTTCACCCTTTTTGATGAATCCTTCCATGACTTCAAAAATTATTTTTTCAAAGTTCAAGGCGTAGAGGGTCACCACCCCTTCTTCTTAGACGAGAATTCTTCCCCTCGCTTTCCTCTGTACTGGCTAGAGGCCTCCCCCTGTGAGAAATATGGTTTGGACGATCTAGATGAAGTGGAGGCAGCCATTGTGGGGTTCCTCCGAGAAGTGTGGGGGAGGGCCCTATATCTGGATACCAAAAAATTTCTCCAGGGGTCGCCAACCTTTGTCCAAACACAACTAGGTAGCTTTTATTTTTCTGCTTTGTTTCCGACTTGCGACTTGTTTTTGTCGACTTGTTTGACTTTTTTGGCTACTAATTATTTTTTTTTACAGAGATGGCAAAGAAGAATTCCAGTGAATCTTACTAGAGAGTCCAGGAGGCCAAGGCGAGGTCCCGTGCCAGGGCTGGCGGCTCCAGGGTAACTAGCTCTCCTCTTCCTCCTCCTCCCCTTCTTCCCGAAGTTTGGGGACTCCTTCTCAACCCATCGTCATTTCCTCCTCGGCTTCTTCTCAGCCGCCCACTCCCCTCCGACCTTCTCCTGAGCCAGAGAAGAAGAAGCGTAAGACTTTAGAGTCTAGATCTTCTTTTGAAGGTGAGGCTAAGGTGGATGCTCCTGCATTTATCCGAAAATACATCTATCCCCATACCCGTATAGATATGGATGATTTTTCTATCCGAAACCACCTCACTATTCTAGCTCAGGAGAATATTAGGGCGGCGGCGGTGTGCACCAAGTTTCTTGATATTTTTGAGAAGACTCCTCTTAGCTCTCTGGGTTCAACTTCGAGGGTTGAAGAGTTGGAGGAAAGGCTTCTCATATATCAGAAACATGAGAAGGAGTTGAAGGAGGAGGTCGCTAAGTTGAAGGAGGAGAGGGATGGCCTTCGGGAGAAGGAGAGCAAGTTACAAGCCCAATGCAATATGGAGGAGGGCTTGAGGAAGAAGGCGCAGGAGAATTATTCGAGCTTGTTCAAGGACCTCGTGGAGGTGAGGAAGGACTTGTTGAATTCTCGGAATGCTTACGCCGAGTTGGAGGACTCTATTGCTGAAGGAGCCGAGGAGGCCTGGAGGATTTTTAAGGAGCAGGTCGGAGTCCTTGCTCCCGACCTGGATCTCTTTCCTTTGGATCCTGACAAGGTCGTCATTGATGGTGCCATAGTTCCTCCTTCTGCTCTCGAGGTTGTCTCTGAGTCAGATTTGAAGACTCGGGGGCAGAGAATCATTGAGTCCCCTCCTCGTCCAAAGGATGCTCCGAGTTCCTCGAGGTCTCACAAAACCTCCTCTCCGTCTCCTATGGACACTTCTCTCCCTGGTCCTGATGGCGCTCCAACTACTCTTCCCGACTCTGGTGGTGATGTTCTCTAAAAAATTTGTTGGCTATATGGGGGCCCGGCCTGTGGGTCCCCTCTTTTTTAAACTCTTTTTTTTTATGTTTGTGGTGGTGACTTGGTTGACATTTTCCTTGGCCTCTTAAGGCCGTAAACAAAAAATACTTAGAAATACCCTTTTTGGATAAGGGTTTAAGTTTAACAAAAAATATCCTTTTTTGGATAAGGGTTTTAGTTACCTTTTGGTGTGCATGCTTTTTTTATTTTGGCGTTTTTGAAAAACCCCTTTGATCTTTTGAAAACCTTTTTCTAGGCTGTCTGTTCCTTTTGAGCCTTTTTGTTTTAAGGGCTTAGGACAGCCTTTAGCTTTGGCTTTTTAATAGGTTTTTCGATCTCTTTTTGGTATTTCTTTATACTCAATTTTTTGATTCATTGAGTTCCTATGACTTAGGTTATTTTTGCGATGCGTTTTTTCTCCTACTCGGTTTTTCATCTCGACTTATGAGTCGGAGTGTCTCCGAGTTTCTCACGATCAACCTTTATAACCTCTTTACACCGACTTATACCTCGTCGTTTTATCCTGACGACCATCTAGGTCGGTTCATGGGATTTTCACGCTTTGTCAAGCTTAAGTCAGTGCGTTTCGTAAAAAGAAAAACAGACGAGAAGAAATTTATAAGAGATATTGTAAAAGATCTTTATTTATTTGGGAAGGTACCTTACTGCTACTAAGGGTTTTTAATAATCTATTCCCCCTTAGTCTCTACTGTGATGCCTCGTTAAAAACCCTTTTTCAGAAAAAACCCTTTGATTTTTGGGAAAAAATCGTGAAGTTGGGAAAAGAGTACATCAGGGAGTAGAGTTTGCATTTAACTATAGTACCTTTTCATGTTACAAGCATGCCACGACCTTGGTAACTCGGTGTCGTTTAGGTCGGTCACCTTATAATAGCCTTTTCCTAGGACTTCCCTAATCTTGTATGGTCCCTTCCAATTAGCGGCGAGCTTTCCTTCCCCAGACTTGTTGACTCCTATGTCATTTCTGATTAAGACCAAGTCGTTTGGGGTGAAGCTCCTTCGAATGACTTTTTTGTTGTACCTAATAGTCATCCTTTGTTTCAATGCTGCTTCTCTTATCTGGGCTTGCTCTCGGACTTCGGGGAGCAAATCAAGTTCCTCTTTGTGCCCCTGTATGTTCCCGATTTCATCATGGAGGATCACCCTTGGGCTTTGTTCACTGATTTCTACTGGTATCATAGCTTCTACACCATAGACAAGTCGGAAAGGCGTTTCTCCAGTGGCAGATTGTGGTGTCGTCCGGTAAGCCCACAACACTTGGGGGAGCTCCTCTGTCTAGGCTCCTTTTGCATCTTGTAGTCTTTTCTTTAGCCCTGCCAATATGACTTTGTTGGCTGCCTCGGCTTGTCCATTTGCTTGGGGATGTTCCACCGAGGTGAACTGGTGTTTGATCTTCATACTGGCCACTAGGTTTCTAAAGGTGGAGTCAGTGAACTGGGTTCCGTTATCTGTAGTAATGGAATAAGGTATTCCATACCTTGTGATGATATTTTTGTAGAGGAACCTCCGACTTCTTTAGGCTGTGATGGTGGCTAATGGTTTTGCTTCTATCCACTTTGTGAAGTAATCTATTCTCACGATTAAGTATTTGACTTGTCCTGGCGCCTGGGGAAAAGGACCTAACAAATCCATTTTCCACTTTGCGAAGGGCCATAGAGAAGTTATACTAATGAGCTCCTCGGGGGGAGCCACGTGGAAATTTGCATGCATTTGGCATGGTTGGCACTTTTTCACAAATTCTGTGGCATCTTTCTGCAAAGTCGGCCAGTAGAATCCGGCTCGGATTACTTTTCTAGCTAGCGACATGGCTCCGAGATGGTTTCCGCAGATCCCATTATGAACCTCCTCTAGTACTTTAGTGGTCCTTGAGGTTGGTACGCACTTCAACAATGGCGTTGATATTCCTCTTTTATAAAGGATATTTTTCACCAGAGTGTAATGTTGTGCTTCCCTCCGGATTTTCTTAATCTCTTTTTCCTCTTTGGGGAGGATGTCGAATTTTAAGTATTCGACCAAGGGATTCATCCATCCGAGGTTTAGCCCAGTTACCTCAAGGACATCTCGTTTGTCCTCTACTTTTACCACAGAGGGTTCTTGGAGAGTTTCCTGGATCAAGCTTCTATTATTCCCTCCTGGCTTGGTACTTGCTAACTTGGAGAGGGCGTCTGCTCTGCTATTGATATCTCGGGTTATGTGCTTAACCTCGGTTTCTGCAAAGTGCCCGAGGTACTCCAGAGTTCTTTCCAAGTATCTTTTCATGTTCAGGTCTTTAGCCTGATACTCTCCATTTATCTGGGAGGTCACCACTTGAGAGTCATTGTATATCATCACTTTTGTTGCACCGACTTCTTCTGCCAGCTTCAATCCTGCAATCAGGGCTTCATATTCTGCCTGATTATTTGAAGCTGGGAATTCAAATTTGAGAGATACCTCTATTTGGGTTCCCCTTTCGTCAGCCAGTATTATGCCTGCACCGTTTCCTGTCTTGTTTGAGGATCCATCTACATAAAGTTCCCATGCAGTTGGCTTTTCCTCTTGATCTCCCGCGTATTCTGCTATGAAGTCGGTGAGGAATTGGGCTTTGATTGCTGTCCGAGTTTCATACTTCAAGTCGAACTCGGAGAGCTCTATTGCCCATTGAACCATTCTCCCTGCAACATCCGTTTTTTTGGAGGATTTGCTTCATGGGTTGGTTTGTTCGGACTCTTATCGTATGAGCTTAAAAGTAAGGCCGTAGCCTCCGTGAGGCTATTACTAAGGAGTAATCAAATTTCTCCAGTTTGTGGTACCTTAGTTCGGGGCCTTGTAGAACTTTGCTGATGAAGTACACTGGATGTTGTCCGACCTCGTCCTCCCTTATCAGGGCTGATACGACAGCTTTGTCTACTACGAACAGATATAGGACGAGATCTTCCCCAACTAGAGGTCGGGTTAGGATTGGAGGTTGGCTCAAGAACCTTTTGAACTCCTGGAACGCTCCTTCGCATTTTGGAGTCCATTCAAACTGGCATCCCTTTCTTAATAAAGAGAACAGTGGAAGGAATTTTAATGCTGATCCTGCCAAGAACATGGAGAGGGCTGCAAGTCGGCCATTTAGTTGTTGAACCTCCCTTAAGCAAGTCGGGCTCTTCATTTCCAGTATAGCTTGACACTTATCGGGATTTGCTTCAATCCCTCTTTGCGTTAGCATAAACCCTAGGAATTTTTTGGCCTCCACTGCGAAGGTACACTTTGCGGGATTTAGCTTCACCCCGTGTAACCTTATGGTGTCGAAGACTTGCGAGAGGTCTGTCAAGAGATCAGCTTATTCCTTAGTTTTTACTAGCATGTCGTCTACATAGACTTCCATTAAGCTCCCGAGGTGGGGGGCGAACACCTTGTTCATCAGCCTTTGGTATGTGGCTCCTGCATTTTTTAATCCAAATGGCATGACCACATAGCAGAAATTTGCTCGGGGCGTGATGAACGATGTTTTCTCTTAGTCTGGCTCATACATAGGGATTTGATTATATCCCGAGTAGGCATCCATGAACGACAAGTATTGATACCCCGAGCTAGAGTCTACTAGAGTATCAATACTTGGGAGTGGATAAGGGTCCTTGGGACACGCCTTATTTAAGTCGGTGTAGTCGACGCACATCCTCCATTGGCTGTTTTGCTTCTTGACTAGCACTACATTTGCTAGCCATGTTGGATATTTAACTTCTCTGATGAAGCCGGCTTCTAGGAGTGCCTGTACTTACTCCTCCACCACTAGGGCTCGTTCTGGGCCGAGCTTGCGCCTTCGCTGTTGTACAGGTCGGGATCCTGGATATACCGAGAGCTTGTGGGACATAAGCTCGGGCTCTATCCCAGGCATGTCGGAGGCTTTCCAGGCAAAGAGGTCAGAATTGTCTCTTATGAGCTTAGTCAATCCTTGCTTCAGGGTTTCCCCTAGGTTGGCTCCTATGTTGGTATTTTCCCCCTCCTCTTTGCCGACCTATATTTCCTCAGTTTTTTCTCCTGGCTGTGGTCGCAACTCTTCTTTGGCCCTTGCACCGCCGAGCTCTATGGTGTGAACCTCTTTGCCTTTTCTCCTCAGGTTCAGGCTTTCATTGTAGCACCTTCTTGCCAATTTCTAGTCTCCCGCACCATTGCTACCCCCGCTGTTATCGGGAATTTCATGCAGAGATGGGGGGTGGATACCACCGCTCTGAGTCGATTTAGGGTAGCTTTCCGATTAGGGCATTATATGCTGACCCCACGTCGATGACTATGAAGTCTATACTCAGAGTTTTGGATTTTTCTCCCTTTCCAAAGGTAGTATGAAGGGGTAAGAATCCCAGTGGCTTTATTGGCGTGTCTCCTAGCCCGTATAAGGTGTCGGGGTAGGCTCTTAGCTCCCTCTCATCCAACCCTAGCTTGTCAAACGCGGGTTTGAAAAGGATGTCCGCCGAGCTTCCTTGATCTACTAGAGTTCTGTAGAGATGGGCATTGACTAGGATCATGGTTATCACCACTGGATCGTCATGTCCAGGGATTACTCCTTGCCCATCCTCCTTTGTAAATGAGATGGTGGGAAGGTCGGGCGATTCGCTCCCGACCTGGTAGACTCGCTTGAGGTGTCTCTTGCGAGAGGACTTAGTGAGTCCTCCTCCGCGAATCCACCTGAGATCATATGTATATGTCTCTCCGGAGTCTGTGGTGGTGGGTCTCTTCTATCCGCGTCATCTCGCTTTCTCTTCCCATGATTGTCCGACCTTTCCATGAGATATCTGTCAAGTCGGCCTTCTCTGGCTAGCTTTTCTACCACATTTTTGAGGTCGTAACAGTCGTTTGTTGAGTGACCATATAATTTATGGTACTCGCAGTAATCGCTGCGACTCCCCCCTTTTTTATTTTTAATGGGCCTGGGAGGCGACAGCCTTTCAGTATTGTAAATTTCTCTCTATACGTCCGCTATAGAAACCTTTAGAGGAGTATAAGAGTGATATTTCCTGGGTCTGTCTAGACCGAGGTCTTCTTTCTTCTTGGGCTCCCTCTCCCTCTCTTTTATCGAGGGAGGGTGCCCAGGTCACCAACTCGACTCTCTCAGTCTGGCATTTTCCTCCATGTTGATGTACTTTTCTGCTCTCTCCTATACATCACTCAAAGAGGTCGGGTGCCTTTTTGATATGGACTGTGAGAAGGGTCCTTCCCTAAATCCATTTACTAATCCCATGATAACTGCCTCTGTGGGCAGATCTTGAATTTCCAAACACGCTTTGTTGAACCTTTCCATGTAATCACGCAGAGGTTCCCCGACCTCCTGTTTAACTCCCAGGAGGCTCGGTGCGTGTTTTACTTTATCCTTCTGGATGGAGAATCGCATCAGAAATTTTCTTGAGAGGTCCTCAAAGCAGGTAACCGACCTTGGGGGGAGGCTATCGAACCACTTCATCGCCGCTTTTGACAGGGTGGTCGGAAAAGCCTTGCAACGTGTTGCATCAGAAGCATCAACCAGATACATCCGACTTTTGAAATTGCTTAAATGATGCTTTGGGTCTGTGGTTCCGTCATAGAGGTTTATATCAGGGCTTTTGAAGTTTTTTGGAACCTTCGCCCTCATTATGTCCTCGCTGAACGGGTCCTCTCCTCCCAAGGACGACTCTTCTCGGTTGCCACGGGAGTTTCGGCCTTTAAGGGAGGATTCAAGCTTTGTGAGTTTTTCTTCCAACTCTTTTCGTCGTTCTATTTCCTCCCCGAGGTTTTGCTCTACCTCTCGTTGTCGTTCTAGTTCCTGTTCCAGTTGCTCCAGACGACCTTGGTGGCCGTGGACCAGCCCCATTAGCTCGGTTGCATGGGATGGCCCTTCTTTTCTGGACTCTCGTCCTTCCGAGGAATTTGCCTTTGGGTTTTTGAGCCCAGAGGTGCCTTCTTTATGCTGGTCGCTGGTTCCTTGATGAAGGGTCAGGTCTGCGTCAATGTTTCCGGTATCTGGATTTTCTTGCTCGGAATCAGACGATGTATGTCCATCTTCTGGTGAGTTGTCCGCCATTATTGGTTGATCTCTCGGTTCCCCAGCAATGGCGCCAATGTTACGTTGGGTAATCGGAGGTAATGGGCTTGACTCGTTAGGTTGGCCCAATCGTTAGTGGAGAGAAACCTTCGAAGAGAATCGTGCCTCTGGGCTTCCGTCCGACTTGTGAGTACGAGTGAATGGGGGTGGTACCTGCAAAGACACTCCGACACTTAAGTCAGCAAGGGTGCAAGCAGGTCTAGAGAGTATTGGGACTTAGAGATACCTGAGGGATGTCAGTGTATTTATAGTGGTGAACCAATAACCACCGTTGGAGTAGTTCCACTTTTTAGGGTGTATAACCGTCCCTTTATCTTAGGGAGGTTACGATATGGCTTCTGGAAGTGGGTAGAGAGATTTTAGGGGCAGTTACTCATTTGAATGAGTGTTTATCGGCCAGCTAATCTTCGTCCCCGACTTCTTTGGGGTAAGTCGTGGTGAGAACCGACTTCGTAGGGAGAAAGTTGATATAGGGCGAAGCTCAATCCTTTGGATTGGGCCTTTCATTGGGTCCTGGGCCTTATCATTGAGTCAGGGTATGAACAATACTTAAGAACACATTTATCTAATCTCTTTTAGAAGTTGCATGTAATGAATTTATTAATCATTAAGAGAATTCGACGAGTGTATATATATATTTTAAAAAAAATATTATTTATACATTAATATTAATTATTAAAATTAATTATCATATATTTATACATAAATATATATATATAATTTAATTATTTTTAATATATATTTTATATTTTAATATATATTTTATATTAATAACTGATTTTAATAGTTGATAAAATATACATTTAGCATGATTGATTTTTTTTATAGGTTATAACATGTATATACTATATAGAGTATTAATTATCAAAGAGATAAATTACTAGAAATCTTACACTATTATCTTATTTATCATATATACTAATTATTAGACTCTCAAATCTAATCATGCATAGTCACATTTAAACTATGAATCAATTAGTTTATGTACTTATTATAAGAATTTGAATATTCAACTCATTTTGACAAAGATATAAGCTTTACCACGAAAAAGTATAATATTCTTCCCTTTGACCAATATTGATTGGGTTTTATTATTTAAAAAATAATTTTAAAAATATCTCTCGAGTTAAACAACCATAGCCATAAATTGCAATCTAAAATAATTTGGCATAAAACAAATTACTCTGGTTGACAAACTACTGAACCGTAAGTGAATTCTAGATTATAATGTGTCTAACACTCACACAATCACATAATCAATCGTTCTTGAAATGTTAATTAAACAAGTGTACAAAGTATAGCACATATACAATATTACATTATAATGACTCGAATACTCCTAGTGATTCTTTAATGCTAGTATTCCGCTGAGGAGAAAATGAAGAATTTTAATAATGTATACAATGAACTAATGAACTGATTTATTAGTCCGGTGGATTGAAAAATAAAAATTTTTTCTAAATTTTAATAACAAAAAATTTTTATTCTCATTTTCAAATTTTAATTATTTTCTACAGATATATTTAAAATAAGCTTAACACTTATGTGATTATTAAATATGTCATATTTATATAGATTATTAAATTTTATTAGATTAAAATGAAAGGCTAATATAAAAGAAGAGTATTAATATACTCTAATAAATACAGAATATCATAGTACATAAATAAATGTTTCAAATAACAATACTTTAATACACAATACTTTAAATGACAACAGAATCTTTTATTCTTAAATAATTAAATATAAAATATATAAATACAAAATATCTAAATATTTTTTATTTATTAAAATTAATTATTATACAAAATTTTTTATAATATTAAAATTATATTAAAACAATATTTTAAACTGTAATATTAAAATATAAAATAATTAAAATTTTATTTTATATTACTTGATAAATAATTAAATTATTATATTCAAAATTTATTAACTAACTACTTTTATTAAAGATATTATTGTATAATATAATTTTTTATAAAAATATTTTTAAAATATAATTTACGTATATATAGAATTGTATAATCTATGTATATATATCATGTATTATATATAATATTTTAAATAAATTATATTTTAAAAATATTTTAATAAAAAATTATATTATATAATAATATCTTTAATAAAAGTAATTAGTTAATAAATTTTGAATATAATAATTTAGTTATTTGTCAAGTAATATAAAATAAAATTTTAATTATTTTATATTTTTATGTTATAATTTAAAATATTATTTTAATATAAATTTTTAATATTATAAAAATATTTGTATAATAATTATTTTTAATAAATAAAAAAATATTCAGATATTTTGTATTTATATATTTTATATTTAATTATTTAAGAATAAAAAATTTTGTTACCATTTAAAATATTGTGTTTTAAAGAATTATCATTTAAAGTATTTATTTATGTACTATGATATTCTGTATTTATTAGAGCCCATCAATACTCTTCTTTTATATTAGTCTTTGATTTTAATCTAATAAAATCTAATGGTTTATATAAATGTGGCACATTCAATAAGCACATAAATGTTGAGTTCATTTTAGACATATCTATTTTCTACCTACTACCAAATTTTCCAAAATATATGACAAAATAAACATTAAATTTCAATTTCAAATTTTAAATCTCCCAATTTTAAATTTTAAATTTTAACCCACAACTCCACAACTGCACCCATGTCTTTTCCATCCATGCTTTTTCCTCACGTGTCCATTGATGGATGTTCAATTCAATAAGTTGGCAGATGGTTATTGTAATTTTTACAAATATGGTTAGTTTAAATATATATAATTAATAAATACTAAATGTTCATTTCATTAGGTAGTCGGATGTTTATTTTAATAGGTATTTAGATAATTGTTTGTTGACAGGGACGAATCTATGTGTGGCACTGTGGGGGCAATTGCCCCTATTGAACTTTTACAAAGCTAATAACAATTATATATATGTAAGAATTGTCCCTATTATAATAATTTATTTGCCCCCCACACTTTAAAGAAACTTATATGTAAGAAATATTTATATTATTAGATATTAATACAATAATAAAAATTATTATAATATACAAATTCAAAACAAATATTAATAATAACTAATAAAAATTTAATTATTTAATTACCTAGAGTTAAGTTTAACTTTTTAAATATAAATGAGATTATTAGTATTTAATAATTTTTATAATATATATCATTTATTTATTTTTTATTATTTTGTTTAATTTAATTTTGTTTATACATACATATAATATTGTTTTCTTTAAAAAAAACGTTTACTATAATATCATAAAATGTTAACTTTTCAATTAAATATCAAAAAATTATTTAATATTTATTTAATAGAGAAAAATATATTATTTTGGCTATACTTACATATAAAGATAATTGTGGTTGTTTGATTTGAATTTTTATTTTTTTCACAAATTTTTTGTCTATCTCGCATAATTTTAGAAAAAATTCAGACACAAAAATAAAAAGTAATCAAAATTTTAATTTAGTTCATTCGAGGTATATTTTTTATAAATTTTTTAGCTATTGAGTTATAATTTTTTTTGTATCATATAAAAAATAATCAATATAAATATAATTTGACAGATATTAAATATTTGACTAAGCACAAATATTAATAATAAATGTAGCTCATGCAATTTTATCGAAATAGTGAAATGAAAAAAATTAAATTAAATTACTATACTTTTAGATGTATTAATTATATTTATTTATTAAAAATTTGATTAGCTAATATATTTCAAAATTTAAATATTTAAATATATTAATATTAATATTTTTATTATTTTACTATATTATTTTATCCCCACTTCTAAAATTTTCTGGATCCGTCACTGTTTGTTGAGTTTAGATCTATCTCAAATTTTTCGGAAGCGACCTTCTCCTACCTAAATGACGCCGGGGAGGTTCAAACCACCATCATCTCCGACCTAACGAAGGGCAAAAAAGCCATCATTTTTGCCGTCTCGGAAGCCTTCACACCAACTTGCTTGCAGAAGCACGTCCAACCGTAAGCGGAGCTGAAGGTGAAAGACATGGACAGAATCGCGTGTGACGCATTCGTGATGAAGGTGTGGAAAAAAGACCTCCTGAAAATCAACGACGAAGTTCTGTTACTTTCTGACCGTAACGGAATGTTTACGAAGGCCATTAGGTGCGAGTTGAATCTGAGCACGGCTGCCAGGATCCAGGTACAGCATTGAACGGTTGCTAGTTGCGCGGTAACCGAAAGTGGCCACGGCGACGGAAAAGAAAGAAAGGACCTGCCGAGGGATTTGATACGCCAATGGAGAGACCACGTGCGGTTTTGGTCAGCCAGAACCACGCCGCAGTAGCAGAACGGTCGGTCGGAGGTTGCTGTGGCGTCAACATCAGACACTAATGGGTGTAAAATTTTGATGAGATGTTGAGTAACTGTACGTATTTAAACGTTTAATTATTAATCCTAATTTTTTAAAATTTAAAATTTGAAATTAATCAAAAATTTAGTTATTAATTATAATTTAATTTTTTTATTTTATCTCTATTGTACACGTTGTATACTAAAATCATTGTCTCCTAATATTTTCTCTTAATACTATTATGTATTTATTGATTTTCGTTATATCTTGTAATTTGACGTCAAAACGATATTATCTAGTCTGAATGAACAAAAATAAATGTTTTTATTTGATAATGATAGCATGACACTTTTGGTTAAATAACTTAATTAAGTTACTTTTAAAAAAATATCTTAAACAATAAATGACTATATTAAAAATAACTTATAAATAAATTATTTTGTATTTAAATTTTTAGTTCTAAAAGTGCTTATTTTATAAAAATATGGTAAAAAGTAGTAGTATTATGAGAGAAGTCATTTTTTTAACTCCTTTATAATCTCTTAAATAACTTCTTAAAAAGTCGTAATTTAATTTTAAAAATTGCACCAAACATTAATACTACTACTTTTTATAAGTCAAAAATAAAAAAAAAGTTACTTTTCAAACGGGTTCTTAATATCCAAACTTATCACTCATATATCAACTAAATCATTTTTATTACTAGTTAACGATGTAGATAATGAAAAGATCTCATTATCTCATAAAAATTAATATAGAATTTAAAATCTCTTTTTTTTTTAAATAGCATTGTTTTTCGTAAAAATAGATAAAATTAGAGTTAAATTTATTCTCATAAATTAATTTCACAAACTAATTTTATGAAGCAAAATTATATTAATGTATCTCATTATTTGGAGTTGCCCAATCATAAAAGCAATGTTTTAAAAATCGAATTGAATGGTCAATTGAACTAAGAACCAATAACAAATCCGATTCGGTCAACATAAAAAATCATTACCCATTGAAATTGCTAGCAAATAAAAAAATTGGTTGATCGAATCGAACAAAAAGCCGACCAATTCTTAAAATTCTCTTAAAACGTGTTGTTTAAATGTTTTAGAAGAGAAGTACTAAAAGCAGAAAAAATGAAATAAACCCTAAATCTTTTTGGCTCTTTTATTTTAAATCTATTCTATTATATAAAAATCGGATTTTTGCACTTAATAATAAAATTAACGTGGCATGCTTTTTAAAATATTTCTTCATTTATATTTTTAACTCATTAAATACAATTTATTATAGTAGATTAATTATATCAACTAATTGATTTGATTATATATTTAAGTATCACACAATTTAATATTATGTATATCAATTAATTGAATATAATTGTTAGAGTATAATTAGGATCAATTAGATCAATTAGCATTATTTAATATATCTGAATATTTATTATAGGAGATTACGTCTTTATTATTTCCATTTTCTTAGCATCTATAAATTTTCTTCTATATTGTATCATTCTACACAACTTAAATACACACATACCTTTTTTCTACTGCTCTCTCTTACCCTTTTTAATAATAATAAATACAATTTAATTTAGTTAGAAGTTCATTATTTTATAGTCTTCTATAAAACAATCTTTTTATTACTTTGGATATTTTAACTCTTTTTTCTTTTTTTCTCTTTATATGTTTGTTGTGCGTTAACTTTGTTTATTTAATGATGAAATATACTCATGTTAATTCTATCATATAATAGTTTATTTTTCTCCTATGTATTTTGATTTGTATAGTTACTATTGATCTTACTATTTTTGTTTTCTTGAATTGTTATTTATTTTTTTATGACTTGATAATTAAAAAAAAAAAAAGCAAAGAAAAGAAAAAAAAATGGCCAAAGACAAAGGTTAGAAGCCTAAAGCAGTAACATCATTCCTCAGTATTATTATTAATATGAACTTTATTATTTCTTTTCTAGCATTCTTTAATACAAGCTTCGTTTCTTTTTCTTAATTATTATTAATGCTTTTATTATTTTCTTCTCTAATTATAAATTTTCTTATAATAATTTTTAATAGAATATTTTTTTGGTCTAATAAATTTTTTTCTCTATTTTTAGTAAAAAATAATTTATATTAGAAAAAAAAGATACAAATTAATTTTAAAATTCAAATTTAAATAAGATGTGCAAAAGATAACTATTGAATTCATTTAGTCGATTTAAACATTTTGTATTATCGCCATTGAAAATTAAAGAGAAAAGGACAAATAGATCCTTGACCTTTTATCCCGCAGACATTTTCGTCCCTGACCATTGAAAAATACTTTTAAATCCCTGACGTCCTTAAAAATTGGACGGATTAGTCCCTTCGTCCAAATACCTCTGTCAGACTCAACAAAAAAGTCTGACGTGGCTATTGTTTTGCTTACCTGGCATTACGGCTGCCCACGTGGCTCGTTAGTGAAATTAAACTTTTGAAAAATGGACAAAAAAGTCACTGTCTCTCAATGCGACGTCGTTACCCCACCACCACCTACCAAGGCCACACTTTCCTCATTCCCTTTCCAAAAACTCATTACACATCAAGTTCATCATGTTCTTCAACTTCAAGAAGATTCAGAGTCAGGGCCTACAACAACACCAACAAATTTAGAAATTTTCTCAACTTGAAGCCTGCCTATCAACCTAAACCCTTGGATTTTGATCTCCCATGGTGCCATCCTTTTGATCGATCTCGTTTTGACGTGATCATCATTGGATCTGGCCCTGTAGGCACTTGTCTAGTAGAGCAAGTTTTTCGATATGGAATTAAGGTTTGTTATGTTGATCCTGACCCTCTCTCCATGTGGCCTAACAACTACAGTGTGTGGGTGGATGAGTTTGAGAGTATTGATCTTGAGGATTACTTGGAGGGTGTGTCTCCAATGGGGTTAAATTTTACAAGGAAAGGTATGGAGAATGAACCTTACTTGAGAGCTAATAATTCCAAATTTTCTACTTTTTTGTATGCAATGCTTTTCAGTTCGAATATGATATTTTTTGAGGAAACTTCCCTTCTTAGCCGTCCGGTTTTGTCTTACATGGAGGTGAAGAAGAGGATGGTTGCAAGGCTAAGGCACTTGGGAATCATAGTGAAAAAGATATTGGAGGATGAGAAACAGACATGCATCCACACCACAACCTATGCAAAGAAAGTTTGATTCTTTTGACCGCAAGTGTGCTTTTTTCTAATAGTGATAGTATTCTTTATGCATATGATAGGCTTAATCCTGTTTTCTCCTATAATAAAGTTCTAAATAAAAGAAATTTTAGATTAATTACCTTACATTATATAGATGCATCTATAAACAACACAATAATTTTGAAACTAGTGCATTGTTACAACTAACTACAGCTTGAAGAGAAAAAGAACAAAAGGAAGTATAAAACAAGAAAATGGCACATATACCACAGAAACAGAAAGAAAATGTAGCACAACAAAAAATTGGTGGGCTAGATAATGGAGTGGTTGAAATTTCATAGGCGAGTAGTGAAAACGCTGAGGATGGTCATGCTTTGGTGGTAAGGTGTGATTTAGTTTGGTTGGTGAAATCTGAGTACTGTTGGAGGGGCCTTAAGCACTGGCGGATTCTGCTGAGTGATTCTCTGAGTTGGTGCTGGTGCATGCGCCTCTCTTTCAAGCTTTGTCGTCGAGAAAGGTGTTGAGAGCAAGAGTTGGTGGGGTTGGAAGGGAGGAGGTAGTGGTGGCGGATATACTCTTGGGAAAGACAGGGACTTCTTTGTCCATTTTTCAAAAGTTCCATTTGACTAAAGTGCCATGTGGCAGTCGTAATGCCAGGTAAGCAAAACGGTAGTCACGTCAGACTTTTTCGTTGAGTCTGACGGAGGCATTTGACGGAGGGACTGATCCGTCCAATTTTTAAAGACGCTAGGGACTTAAAAGTATTTTTCAATGGTTAGGGACGAAAATCTCCGCCGGATAAAAGGTTAGGGACCTATTTGTCCTTTTCTCAAAATTAAATTATCGCCATTAATTCGAAAGTATGATTGAGATCAGAGAGCTTGGCTCTTGTGGTTCTTTGATCTTCGTCAACCAAAATCTTCTGTATTTCTGATAGGGCTGAATCAAAATTTTATTGTAGAAAAAGAGTTACAAAGGCGAGTTTGATGTGTTAGAGACCAAAATCCTGAATTCATTATTTATATTAGAGTGTGACACTCATTAAATGCTAAAACTCAAATAAAATAGTATCTATAATTTTAATTTCATTTATCCAAATCAAAAGTAATAATGACTTATTTAACTCAACATTTATGACAATAAATGAGATCACCGTTATATAAGACATTTAATGTGAAATTACTTAATTTGCGATTATAATTAATATATGTATTGTCCATAAATATATTAAGAAATAATAATTTCTTAACAATCTTCTACTTGGGTTATAAATATATATTTTTCTGAGATAATCACCTCTTATAAATTTTATTCGCAAATCTTATTTCTCTTATTACTTTAATAATCTGGTTTATCTCATATATTAGTTATGAAATTATCGAAACTTTTATCACATTAGTGTCGCAACAAAACCACGATGATCCCATACTAAAATACTCAACCACATAGATCAAATTTGGATGAGAAAATTCAGAAATTACATGCAAAAATAATCTCATGCATGTCTATTTTTAACTTGAATAAAAATTCTATTTTATTCAGTGGCAGACTCAGATGAAACTGCAACGGCAACGTCTGGACTCATAGTGACGACGACTAAGTGATGAGTCTTTGGAAGAAGAAGAGAAGAACTTAACAGACTCACAATGAGAAAGAGAGAGGGGGTAATTTATTGAGAGAAAAGGAACTCGGCAGGAGAAAAGTGGCGACGGGCTCAACAGTGACGGTAACGGGATGAGCAGCAATGATGACATGAGTTATGAACAGTAACGCACCTAGATAAATTTAGTAATGGGAACAAAAATATAATAAAATTTAGGTATAGATATTTTTTTACTTCCCACGATACTCAACAAGTTAAGGACTAATTCGTCGTGAATTTGAATTCCATTTAAGAATCTACAATTGGCCGGCAACGAGTTACTATACATACAAGACGGAATTCGAACCCTCAATACTTACTTAAGCGGACAACTAAGTTGATCACTTGACCAATTTAAATTGGTTTAGATATATTCAAAATTTAAAATTAGAACTATCTAATACATATTGATAAGAACTAGAAATATACACACAATCATTTTTATAATATTTAAAATAATAAAAATATAATTTCATACGCATAGTATAATATTTAAAATAACAAAAAAAAATATTTATAAGGAGTTTGTTTATTTTTAACATGACTAAATATTATTTTTTATTTATATTTTTAGACAATTATTTTATTTTTTACTATTTCATATTCAATTGTCAAATCTACTTATTATAATTTTTATAGTATAAATAAATTTTTTAACCAAATAATTATAGTATATTAATATATAGATAATATATTTTTTATCTTAAACAATTTTTAAAAAAATCACTAATAATTTAAGTTGTATTTAATTAGAAAACTAAGTTTTAATTTAATTATTAATTGATTAACTAATATAATAAAATTAATTATCACTATTTTTTGAGTTTATTTATTTTTCATACTAAATCAAATTTAACAATATAATTATTATTATGTGTTAAGTTTAACAAAATATTTTTTAACATAAAATACAAAAGAACTATTTATATTTTATTTTAAGACAAATATAATATAATAAGTGGTATATATATATAAGTATTAATTTTTTTAAAAAAATTTTGTGCACATAGATCCGTTCCTTGCTGTGAAGGAAGATGTGAGTTGTGAAGGGGTAGGCAGCGATGGACTCAGTAACAACGATGACAGGAGTTATGCGGGTTTTTGTGAAGAAGCTGAAAAGAAGAAGATTCTGGGTGAGGATGACTGAGTTTATCTTGCATGGCTACAGAGTATAGACCGAAGCTATGAATCACTAAATCTGTGATGTGAGGTAAATCCTAATTCCTAAAAAGTGTTTATATGTATATATCCGAGACGGGTACACCCTAAACTCGACCATGCATTGTCCTGAGCAAATCTGCCCTGACTCGGGTCAAGTTATTACCCTCTCCATTCGAGTATGGATGGGTCGGGTACTCGCGTATTCGGAAACTCCTGCTAAGTCTAACCACTTATTGATGCTCCATTTTTTAAGGGTTTATCGCTAGCCAATGGATTGCTATATACACAAGACGAGATTCTAACTCCTAATAGTTGTTTAAGCGGACGAGTGAAATGATCACTTAACAAACTCAAATTAATTAAGACAAATACTAATTATTTTTAATATTTTAATATTAAAAATTCTAAAAGTTTGATTTTAATTATAATTTTGTAAAATATTTATAATAATAATTACTATATATAATATTTAAGTTTTTAATAAATTTTTTTATATAATTTTATGTATTATCCCGTACAGGATACGAAAACATACACTAGTTAAGTTAAATTTTAAAATAATCTCTGAATTTATACTTAAATTTTAAAGTAATTCCTAAATTTAATAATTATTCAAATTTGTCTTTAAAATTTATAATAGTCTTTCAAATAATTTCCGTCCATCTTTACTATTAGGTTATGTTTGATTGAAAGGAAAGAAATAGAAAGAAAAAAATAGAAAGGAAAGAAATTAAATGGATTTTTATTTTCTTTAAATGTATTTGAATGAAAGAAAAATAAAAAATAAAAATATTATAAAAAAGACAATTTTATTTTTGTATTATAAAATATATTAAAAAATGAAGGAATAATATTGGAAGTGGTAAGAGAAAATAATTTTTTTTTTTTTTTTAACATTGGAGAGTCCTTAGAGAAAAGGGAACGATATCATTTTGTATTTATTAAAAAAAAAAAAACACACTCTCTTTTGTCCAACTCTTCTCCAATTTCTTTTTCCTTTCTCAAATAATAAAAAAGAAACCCCAAAAAAACTAGAAGTTGTCGTCCTCTTTTTTCTCTGCTCGCTTTCGTGGTGGTGATCTGCAAAGAGGCAAGAAAGGGATGACCAATGGTTTACCTTTTGTACCCCTTTTATTCATCACTTCGAAAAATTGGAAAAAAGATGAATGATGGTGCCATATGAATATGTGATACGAGGTTGGCATACATAGTGTTTATCTTTCATTGTTGTTGCGGGCTCTGCTACTCCATGATGATGTTTCTTGGCTTCTTGCTCCATACGCTACTGCCGCATTTGATTAATAGGGATGTAAATGTGGTCTCTTAGTCTGTGTTTGGTAATATTTGTTGTATTATATGTATTGTAAAGTATATAGATCTGAATTATATATTAATATTTGATTTAAGATGAATATAGAGATAAAATAAAAATATTTATTAAAATATTTTTAATTATTAAAAAAATATTATTAAAATTTTAATTTTTTATATATTTTCTTAGAAATATTAAAAAAATTAAAATTTTATATTCTAAAATTAAAATTTTAGTTTCAATTTTTAACTACTAAATATATTATAAAATTTCAATCTTTTAATCTCTCTTAACAACACTATCTTATATATTAGTGTAAGTAAGGATTTTTTTTTTTGGATATTGGCCATTAAAATCCAAGCTACCCAACCAAATCCCAGCCCAACCTAAATTTCTTAATTCATTCAATTTTGAATCTTCTTATCCTTTCCTTACTTTGTGCTCCAATCTATCACCACAACTATACTCTTCCATTCAGACAACTAGAAAGTTGAAGCTATTGCAAAGCTAGTGATCTCTCCATAATCCATTGATATGAATTGTGACTGGTACTTTCGGTTGGGTCTCCTTTGCTGCCTGTGCTCCGAATGAAGCTTTGACATCGAGGGTGCACAAACATAAAAGCTTCCGCTTCCTCAACTCTGAAATTGCAATTTTGATGATACAGTGCTTTCCGGTTTGCAGTCTATTTGCCCCGAGACTCCTTCCTTGTACTGAGTTCGCTCCCTTTAAAATAAGGTTTGTTATATCAATTCGATTGCATGTCTTGTTTCAATTCAGATTGTTGCTGCCGCTGAAATTTTACTCCCACCGTTTCTTCATCTCCAATTTCTTTAAATAAGATCGTGGAAGTCTTGTGCTTTCTCAAGTTAAATTTACTCCTGTTGGTTCTCCTTATATTTTATGGTACTCGCAATAATCGCTGCGGCTCCCCCCTTTTTTATTTTTAATGGGTTTAGGGGGTGGCAATCTCTCAGTGTTACAAATTTCTCTGTATACGTCAACTATAGAAACTTTCAGAGGAGTATAAGAGTGATATTTTCTTGGCCTTTCGAGACCGAGTTCTTCATTTTTCTTGGTTTCCCTTTCCCTCTCTTTTGTTAAGGGAAGGGGCCCAGGTTGCCAACTCAGGTCTCTTAATTTGGCGTTTTCCTCCATGTTGATGTACTTTTCAGCTCTTTCCTGTACATCACTCAAGGAGATGGGGTGTCTTTTGGATATGGATTGCGAGAAGGGACCTTCTCTAAGCCCATTGACTAACCCCATTATTACTGCCTCAGTTGGCAGGTCTTGAATTTTCAAACATGCTTTGTTGAACCTTTCCATATAGGCTCGTAAAGATTCTCCGACCTCCTGTTTTATTCCCAGGAGGCTCGGTGCATGTTTCACCTTGTCTTTCTGGATTGAGAACCTCATCAAAAACTTCCTTGAGAGGTCTTCAAAACTGGTAACCGACCTCGGGGGGAGGCTATCGAACCACTTCATCGCTGCTTTCGATAGAGTGGTCGGAAAGGCTTTGCATCGCGTAGCGTCGGAAGCATCAGCTAGGTACATCCGACTTTTGAAGTTGCTCAGGTGATGCTTTGGATCCGTGGTTCCGTCATAGAGGTCCATATCAGGGCTTTTGAAGTTCCTTAGAACTTTAGCCCTCATTATGTCCTTGCTGAAGGGGTCCTCCCCACCTAAGGGTGGCTCTTCTTGTTCATCACGGGAGTTGCGGCCTTTGAGGGAGGATTCTAACTTTAAGAGCTTTCTTTCTAACTCTTTTCGTCGTTTCATCTCCTCTTTTAGGCTCTTTTCAGTTTCCTTTTGCCGCTCTCGCTCCTGCTCTAACTGCTCCAGGCGACTGTAGACTAATCCCATGAGTTCAGTTACATGGGGTGGTCCTTCTTTTTCTAACTCGCGTCCTTCTGAGGAGTTTACCTTCGGGTTTTTTACTCCGGAGGTGCCTTCCCTGTGTTGATTATCAATTTCCTGGTGGAGGGTGAAGTCCACATCGTTATTGCCTGTGTCCAGATTCTCTTGTTCAGAATCTGTCTCCACATGGCCTTCTTCGTGGGATCTGTCCGCCATCGATGGATGATCTCTCGGGTCCCCGGCAACGGCGCCAATGTTACGGTGGGTAACCGGAGATTAATAGAATGGATGGCGTTGGTTGGCCCAATCGTCTGTGGAGGGTGGCTTTCGAGTAGGTTCGCTCGCTGGAACCTCCTTCCGACTTGTGTACGTGAGTGAATGGGGGGTGGTACCTGCAAAGACACTCCGATGCCTAAATCAGCAAGGGGTTAAGCAGGTTTGAAATGTATTGGGACTTAGAGATACCTGAGGGGTGTCAGTGTATTTATAGCGGTGAGCCAATAACCACCGTTGGAGTAGTGCCATATTTTTAGGGTGTTAACCGTCCCATTATCTTAGGGAGGTTAAGATATGGCTCGATAAAGTAGTTTGAGAGATTTTAGGGGCAGTTACTCATTTGAATGAGTGCTTATCTGCCAATTATTCTCCGTTCCGACTTCTTTAGAGTAAGTCGTAGTTAACACCGACTTCTTAGTATGAAGGTCGGTGCTCAGCAAGGCTCAGTCCTTTGGACTAGGCCTTTTATTTGGACCTGAGCCTTTATTATTGGGCCAGGGTATGAACACCACTCAATATATTGAAATACAATTTATATCTAGATAGGAATTACATAGATATTTAATTAAAAGAGTATTTAATTTTTTAAAAAATATAATAACATGTTTAATTTCTTTAATTTTTTTTACAGTTTTTTTGTGTTTTTTAAATAAAAGACAAGCCTATAGCAAAAATAGGAAGAGATGATAGTATTTATTGGAGAGAAAAAAATAAATATAATTAAAATCTGTACATTCAAAATATGTTTAAACTTTGAAAAATGAGATGAGACATGAGAACACACAGACACTTGGTTTTAATGAATCTGTTTACACTATTCAACTCAGTGTTCTTTAACTTTCTGTTTTCTTCTTTTCTATTTCATATGAATTTATCAGTGCCAAACATGCATCACATAGAGTGTTTTTTAACTCCATCCTAATCCATATATTATCTTTGCTAAACAAAATATAAAAGAAAAAAGACAATAAATAAATTAAAGTTATTATTATTTAAAGAGAAAATGATAGATTAGTATTTTTGTATTTTAAATTAATTAAGATCTAAATAAAAGATAACGTTAATTTAAAAAAGTTAAATTAAAATTAACTCAAACATTGATATTTAAATTATAAAAAAAATTGATTTTCATATTTTATAAAATATCATAATGACGGTAATTGTAAACATGACGCTACTTAAAATTAAATAAAGTAACACAGATAAAACAAATAAAAAATAGAAAATAACTTAATCTTGTATAAAATTCACCTATAAAATTCTGCACCGAAAAATAAATTTAATTTTAGTATATTAATAATATAAAATATTTTATATAATCATTCAATTCAATTAGATTTATCTATTTAGATCATTATTAAAAAATAAATTTAAGATACCGACATACAATTACTTTAAATTAAGCAACAATTATCAATACTATATAAGGGACACAATATTCCACTAAAAGTAATTGTCATAAGAAATATTTTTTCAATTTTCTATACTAATATTGGAAAGTTTATATAATAATATATAATAATATTATCATTATCAATACTATATGATATCAAAACAAAAAAAATCACCGTACTAATATAATATTATCAATATTATATAAATCATCTTTGTATTTATTTTTTTGTGCATATATAATATTTAATTAACACATTAAGACATATATAATATTTTATTGAATATTATAAATTAGAGTGATTTATAAATTATTATTAATTCGTATATAATGTATAATTAAATTTAATGAATTCAATTAGAATAAACAACAAATTATTTATTTTATTTCAGACTTTATAAATGAATAAATTAATTAACTAATATAACAAATTATAATTAATGAAGTAAAATTAATTAAGTAATATATTATAATAAATTATATTGATATTTAAATATCTAATCAAATTAATTAACTGATATAATTAAGTCATGGTAATAAATTGTATTGAATGAGTTAAAATAATTAAATCAGGAAACACTCTCCAGAATATGACACGTCAGCTCTACATTTGTAAAACCCGATTAATTAACGGCTAATTAACCCATAAATGAAAATTTATTCTAGAAAGCCTAAAATGTGATTTTTATGGCTAAATGTGATAGAGGAGACTGAGACGAGAATTTTGGTACCAATTTTATAGAATTCGGACCAAGATTGGACCGAACGGGCCAAACCGGGCCAATTGGACCCAAAGTGGGCCCTTGGCCCAACATAACTTAACCAAAACCCTAGTTTTCAGCACTCTCTCTCCTCATTTGTTACACACACAAGCTGAAAATTAGAGAGAAAGGGAGAAGAACACTCTCTCAAGTTCTTTCTCTCACTTGATCTTCAAACCACCATAACTTTTGATCTAGAGCTCCGATTGCCGCCCCGTTTGCAGCCACGCATTCACCGCGGAGAGCTCTACAAAACCCATACCATCAGTCTTGAGGTAAGCCACACTTTGCTGTTCGAATCTCAGCCCTTATTTTCGAGTTTATTGGGTGAAATGTTGAGATTTTGGGTTCTTTGATGTTATAGGACCCAACTCTCTTGAAGGAGAAGGTTAATCTTGTCTCCTTGGACCTTGGGTGTGGTAAGATTCTCAACCCTAGTGTATTTTGTGATTTTATGATGTTTGGGTTTTGAGATGTTGTGTATGGGTATGATGATTGTGGCTTAGGTTGTGTATATGTGTGTATTGGAGCTTGATTGGTGATATTGAAAAGCTTGGAAAAGGTTTGGTGGTGAAAAATCTGTTCTTGGAGGTTTTGAGGCCTTGAGAGCTTGTGGGTAAGAGGTTTGGAAGTGCTCCGGTGGAGCTTGGGAAATTCGGCTAAGGTATGGTTTCGGTTTCCCGTATCTAATATGTAATGTGGTAGGAAATACTTAGGCTAGAGGCCCTAAGATAGGCATTGAATGGTTGATGTTGTTGAATGATTGAGATATATGATGTGGTCATATATGTGATGATGATTATTGATGCCTTGGTGGTATGATGTATGAGAAATATGCATGTTGTGATATATGCTTGATGATTGGTTATGGTTGAATTGTGGGTTGAACCATATTGTTGGTGAGTATGATGTTGATTATGTACAATGATGATTTATTGGAATTGGTGTTGTTGGAAATTGGCATGAGGAATAGTATATGATATGTCAATATGTTTGAGTTTGAGCCACTTGGGTGAAGTGGGCTAAAATGATGAGATAGTGATTGTATATATTGTGGTAATGTGTCAATGTGTGAGTTGAGGAGGCTTGATGTTGAGTTTGATACATTTTGATTGATTTCAAAGAAAAGGGATGAAATTGGCATTTTGATTGACTTTGAAAGGAGTTGAAAATGGTTTGTTTTGAAAATGGCATATTGTGATTTTGTATGAAAATATGGTTTTTGGGCATACTTTGACGGGACATAACTTGGACTACGGATCTCCATTTTGTACCAAATCTGTTTAGAAATGAAATTGGATCCGGGACGTCCATGCCGTTCGAAGAACGGTGAAAACGATTTAAAATGAGGAAGTTATGTCCGTTGGAAGATTGGGGTTTAAATCTGTGAAATTCTGCAGCTTTTAACTTAGAAAATTTTTAGCAGAATGACCCCTTGCGCGTGGGCGCACCTGGCGCGTACGCGCCGATCTTCCAGAGAGCGCCATCCACGCGTGCGCGTGATGTGCGCGGGCGCGCCGATTGTGCTGCACCCAATGCCCAGTCATTTTCCCGAGAGTTATGCCAGAACTGTGCCGGTGTTGTGCCTAGGGCACAAGAACACCCGCGCGTACGCGTGGTTGACGCGTGCGCGTCGATGGGCAAGTTTGGAATCCACGCGTTAGCGTGAATGACGCTTACGCGTCGATGAGTTGTTGGGGCCATCCACGCGTGCGCGTGGAGTGCGCGTACGCGCGGCCCTGTTTTCATCCCAAAGTTGATTTTTGAGTTTTAAAAGCCAAATCTCATACTTCTGAGCCTCCGACCTCACCATGTATGTCTTAAATCATTATGGCATGCCTAGCTATTAGAAAGGGGCTAGTGAATGAGGTAACTTGCGAGTGAAGCAAGGGAAAAATGAATGATCAATGAGGATCAAGATGATTATGTGAGATGCGGAGGATGGTGGTGGAAGTGCTTGGTATGCCATTGGCCGAAGGGCCGTGATTATTTGTGAAATGGCTGGTTATGGATTTAACCGTGAGCCGAATGGCGGATATGGATGTTGATCCATGGATGAGAATTCATGCATGTTTGTGCTGAATTGTTGATAATTGTGAGTTGTACTTCCACTATCTGAGATACGAGTTTCCCTGGGTAGTAGCAGTGGCTAGCCACCACGTGCTCCAGGTTGAGACTTGATACTCTGTTTACCCTATGTCGTCAGGGTGGCCGGGCACTGTGAAATCCCGGACGAGCTCACTCCCAAATATTCACCTGTGATGGTGATGGATAAATATTCACCTGTGATGGTGATGGATAAATATTCACCTGTGATGGTGATGGATAAATATTCACCTGTGATGGTGATGGATAAATATTCACCTGTGTTGGTGATGGATAAATATTCACCAGTGATGGTGATGGATATGGATCATGTTTATGATCAAGCTCATATTGAGCATACTCGAGTTGGGGAGACACGACAGAGGGACAGTCCAGTGGTTAACTGCCAGGACTTGTCGGGTTGGCTCTATAACCGACAGATGATATCACCGGCCACTAGGAACAGGCATTCATCATATGCATACTATGTGAATTGTTTGAGATTGCCTATTTGACTGTATATTACTTGCTAATTGTCTAAATGTCTTAACTGCTCCTATTTGTATATTCTTTGTCTGATATAACTGTGTTTGCTATAATATACTCCTGCTGGTGGTTGGGAGGGTTGAAGGAATTGGAAAGGGAAGTATTAGTTAGACTGAAGAATCTTTAGTCAGATGCCCTTATATGGTTTAGCTTGTTTATAAGCTTTGATATTATCTGGAGGAAGTTCTAGGATTGCCTTTGGCTTTCCTCTATTATTATGTATTATATGTGGAAGCTGTTACCATGCTGGGGACCTTTGGTTCTCACCCATGCGGATTTTGTGGTTTTCAGATGCAGGGCGTGAGGTGTCCCGCTGAGGCATGCTGGAGACTTCTAGATTGCGAAGATTCCTTGTTCTTGGGGACTACGTTTTTGGTTTATATGTTGTGCTTAGATACTTTTATCTCCATTAAATAATACAAACTGTGATGACTCCTCTTATGGGAGATTTTGGAGAATAGGTTTTATGTATTTGTGTCCCTTTGGGTTTCCTTGGGGTTTTCCTTATTTTATCATATGTATATATTGCTATGCTCGGACCGGTTATCTTCGCAACCGGATCTTGAGTCTTGATATTCCTGTTTTTGACACTCTTTTGTATATATATAATCTCGCGTTGGTTTATCCTTGTTCGTCACGTTATCGATCGGAGTGTTGCGCTTTTGAGTTGCGGTTTTTGTTTACCCCTTTTTCTACAAAGGCTCCTAGTTATAATCAATCATTCATACTACTATACGTACTAAATTTTCATTTTTGAGGTCGTAATACCTTGCCATCTCTGAATTATGACTTAAGCATAAGACTTTGTATGGTAGGGTGTTACATTATGGTATCAGAGCAGTTCGTTCCTGTAGAGCCTGAGGGATGGACTGATTATGCTTCTGTACATTCTCTGTGTGTGTGTTATGTGCTATTAGTATATCTGCTTGATATAATTGGCATAAACGTTCATGAGCATGCATTTGGGACTTTGAAGCACTAGACTCCCGATATTGAGACTGATCAACTTAATATCGATTGTTGGGTGTGTATTGGAACCAGATGGCGCCTCGTGGACGCGGTAGAGATAGTGCGAGAGGTCGTACGAATGCTCGTGCGCCGAAGAATAATCCTAATGATCCGGTGAACTTTACGACTGCGTTGGAGAACATGGCTGCTGCTATGCAAGCCACTGCTGAGGCCCTTGGTCAACAGATGAACAACCATGGCAACGACAGAAATGGAGCTCAAGGATCAATGGGGATTAGAACTTTCGTGGTGTTGGTGAACAAGTGTGGGGTTGCTGAAGAGTGTGTGAAGAGGGCAACCGCTGAGAAAGGGAGTCATAGGGGATCATTCCCACAGAATCGAGGGAAGAGCTTTGCACCTAGAGGTCCGTCTTTCAAGAGGGGAGGCTCTTTCAAGAGGCCCAACAACAACAATTTCCAAGGAAAAAAGTTTGGGAAGCAACCTCAGAATGAACAAGCTTGTGCTAGGTGTGGGAGTCACCATCCGGGAGCACCATGCAAGGCCGGATGGGGCTTGTGCTACTATTGCGGAAAGGCGGGGCATAAAGCCGCCAACTGCCCGGAGAAGCAGAAACAAGGTGCTGGGAAGGCACAACAGACTGGTCGGGTGTTCACCACTTCAGCTGTAGGAGCTGAAGGATCCGAGACACTTATTCGAGGTAACTGTGAAATAGCTGGTCAAACTTTAAATGCTTTATTTGATTCGGGAGCATCACATTCATTCATTGCATTTGAGAAAGCCCATGAGTTAGGATTGAAGATTGTAACTTTAGGTTATGATCTAAGAGTATATAATGCTACCCACGAAGCCATGGTAACTAGGCTAGGATGTCCGGAAGTTTCCCTTAGATTCAAGCAGCGTGATTTTGTTCATGATTTAATCTGCTTGCCGATGATTGGTCTTGATCTTATCTTGGGGTTGGATTGGTTATCTAAGAACCATGTTTACTAGATTGTTCTACAAAGTCGGTGTACTTTATGCCGGAAGATACTGAAGGACCGGTCGTGGTGAATAATTATTACGTGAATTCGATGATGGTGAACTGTTCTGGATTCGAATGTCAGGGTATCATGTTGTTAACCGCAGGCGTTTCGGGTGATGATCAAAGGTTGGAACAGATTCCGGTTGTGTGTGAGTTTCCGGAAGTGTTTCCCGATGATATTAATGAGTTCCCACCTAACCGAGAGGTTGAGTTTGCTATTGAGTTGGTGCCCGGGGCGGGACCAATCTCAAATGCTCCTTACAGGATGTCACCGTTAGAGATGAACGAGCTAAAGTCTCAGTTAGAGGATTTGTTGGGAAAGAATTTTATACGACCAAGTGTTTCTCCGTGGGGTGCTCCAGTGTTACTGGTGAAGAAGAAGGATGGGAGTATGCGGCTCTGTGTAGATTACAGGCAGCTGAACAAGGTTACAATAAAGAATAAGTACCCATTGCCGAGAATTGATGATCTCATGGATCAGTTACAAGGAGCTGGAGTTTTCTCCAAGATTGATTTGCGATCCGGTTATCACCAGATAAGGGTGAGGGGTGAGGATATCCCTAAGACCGCTTTCAGGACTCGTTATGGTCATTACGAGTACACTGTAATGTCTTTTGGGTTGACGAATGCTCCTGCAGTATTCATGGATTACATGAATAGAGTCTTCCGTCCGTTTCTGGATAAATTCGTTGTTGTCTTCATTGATGACATACTGATTTATTCCAAAACTGAAGAAGAGCATGCGGAACACTTGAGGACCGTGTTGCAGATTCTAAAGGAGAAGAAACTCTATGCAAAACTGTCTAAGTGTGAGTTTTGGAAGAGTGAGGTGAAGTTTTTGGGTCACGTGGTGAGTAAGAAGGGAATAGCCGTAGATCCAACTAAGGTGGAGGCGGTGATGGATTGGAAACAACCAACCACCATAACAGAGATAAGGAGTTTTCTGGGTTTAGCTGGCTATTACCGAAGATTTATCAAGGGCTTTTCACAGATAGCTTTGCCAATGACAAAGTTAACCCGCAAAGACACTCCGTTTGTTTGGACTCCTGAATGCGAGGAGAGCTTTCAGACATTGAAGAAAAAGTTGACTACTGCACCTGTGTTAGTGTTGCCCGAGCTGAATGAGCCATTTGAGGTGTATTGTGATGCCTCATTGAAGGGTCTAGGGTGCGTGCTGATGCAGCACCATAATGTGGTGGCGTATGCCTCACGACAGTTGAGACCTCATGAGGTTAGTTACCCTACGCACGATTTGGAACTCGCTGCGGTTGTGTTTGCCTTGAAGGTGTGGAGGCATTATCTCTATGGGGTTAAGTTCCAAGTCTTCTCTGATCATAAGAGCTTGAAGTATCTCTTTGATCAGAAAGAACTTAATATGAGGCAGAGAAGGTGGATGGAATTGTTGAAGGACTACGACTTTGAGTTGAATTACCATCCGGGAAAGGCGAACGTAGTGGCGGATGCGTTGAGTCGGAAGTCACTATATGCGGCTTGGATGATGCTACAAGAGGAGAAGTTGCTCAAGGGATTTGAGAGTCTAAAAATCGGTGCTCGAGAAGTATCCGGAACCTTGTGTTTGAGCCGATTAGAAATCTCAAGTGATTTTAAGTCCGAACTCCTAAAGGCTCATCAAAATGATGAAGCATTATGGAAAGTGTTACCGGCCATTGAGCAAGGGAAACAGTGGAGAGTGTCGGAAGAAAAAGATGGGTTATGGAGATTCAAGGGTAGAATCATTGTGCCGGATGTTGGCACTTTGAGGCAAGATATTTTAAAGGAGGCACACAAAAGCGGATTCTCCATTCACCCGGGAAGTACTAAGATGTACCATGATTTAAAGGCGATGTTTTGGTGGCCGGGTATGAAGAATGCTGTGGCGGAGTATGTTTCAAAGTGCTTAACTTGTCAAAAGGTAAAGATTGAACATCAAAAGCCCGCCGGTATGTTGCAACCTCTAGAGATTCCACAATGGAAGTGGGAAAGTATTGCAATGGACTTTGTGTCAGGATTGCCAAGGACTAGGGCTGGTTTTGATGCTGTTTGGGTGATTGTGGACCGATTGACGAAGTCAGCTCACTTTTTGCCCATTCGTATGACTTACACCCTTGAGGAGCTAGCACGGTTATACATAAAGGAGATTGTGAGACTTCATGGTGTACCTGCTACTATAATCTCTGATAGAGATCCTCGTTTCACTTCAAGGTTTTGGGGTGCATTTCAAAAGGTTTTTGGAACCCGATTAAGCTTGAGCACGGCTTACCATCCTCAAACAGATGGTCAATCTGAGAGGACGATCCAAACACTAGAGGATATGTTGAGAGCTTGTGTTTTGGACCAACCGGCGAGTTGGGATCGGTATATGCCATTAGTGGAGTTTGCATACAATAATAGTTATCATGCGAGCATCGGAATGGCTCCGTATGAGGCCTTGTATGGGAGAAAATGTCAATCTCCGCTATGTTGGTATGAAGCTGGAGAGAAAAGCTTGTTGGGGCCAGAAATGATAGCTGAGACTACTGAACAAGTCAAGAAAATCCGTGATAGGATGTTTACGGCGCAGAGTCGTCAAAAGAGTTACGCTGATCAGAGGCGAAAGCCCTTAGAATTTGAGGAAGGAAACCATGTTTTCCTTAAGGTTACTCCGACCACGGGAGTAGGTAGGGCGATTAAAGCAAAGAAGTTGAATCCTCGATACATTGGTCCATTTCAAATCCTGGAGAGGATTGGACCGGTGGCGTATCGGATGGCTCTACCACCTCATCTTTCGAACCTGCACGACGTGTTTCACGTGTCGCAGCTTCGGAAGTACACTCCTGATGCTAGCCATGTGTTGGAACCTGAATCGGTTCAGTTAAGGGAAGATTTGACGCTTCCAGTGGCTCCAGTCAGAATTGATGATACTAGTATTAAACGGTTGCGTGGAAAAGACGTTTCATTAGTCAAAGTGGCTTGGAGTCGAGGCGGTGTGGAGGAACACACTTGGGAACTTGAGTCAGAGATGCGATCGGATTATCCGCATTTATTCTCAGGTAATTTCATTTGAATTTTGTGGGCAAAATTCCCAATTAGGTGGGTAGGATGTAAAACCCGGTTAATTAACGGCTAATTAATCCATAAATGAGAATTTATTCTAGAAAGCCTAAAATGTGATTTTTATGGCTAAATGTGATAGAGGAGACTGAGACGAGAATTTTGGTACCAATTTTATAGAATTCGGACCAAGATTGGACCGAACGGGCCAAACCGGGCCAATTGGACCCAAAGTGGGCCCTTGGCCCAACATAACTTAACCAAAACCCTAGTTTTCAGCACTCTCTCTCCTCATTTGTTACACACACAAGCTGAAAATTAGAGAGAAAGGGAGAAGAACACTCTCTCAAGTTCTTTCTCTCACTTGATCTTCAAACCACCATAACTTTTGATCTAGAGCTCCGATTGCCGCCCCGTTTGCGGCCACGCTTCACCGCGGAGAGCTCTACAAAACCCATACCATCAGTCTTGAGGTAAGCCACACTTTGCTGTTCGAATCTCAGCCCTTATTTTCGAGTTTATTGGGTGAAATGTTGAGATTTTGGGTTCTTTGATGTTATAGGACCCAACTCTCTTGAAGGAGAAGGTTAATCTTGTCTCCTTGGACCTTGGGTGTGGTAAGATTCTCAACCCTAGTGTATTTTGTGATTTTATGATGTTTGGGTTTTGAGATGTTGTGTATGGGTATGATGATTGTGGCTTAGGTTGTGTATATGTGTGTATTGGAGCTTGATTGGTGATATTGAAAAGCTTGGAAAAGGTTTGGTGGTGAAAAATCTGTTCTTGGAGGTTTTGAGGCCTTGAGAGCTTGTGGGTAAGAGGTTTGGAAGTGCTCCGGTGGAGCTTGGGAAATTCGGCTAAGGTATGGTTTCGGTTTCCCGTATCTAATATGTAATGTGGTAGGAAATACTTAGGCTAGAGGCCCTAAGATAGGCATTGAATGGTTGATGTGTTGAATGATTGAGATATATGATGTGGTCATATATGTGATGATGATTATTGATGCCTTGGTGGTGATGTATGAGAAATATGCATGTTGTGATATATGCTTGATGATTGGTTATGGTTGAATTGTGGGTTGAACCATATTGTTGGTGAGTATGATGTTGATTATGTACAATGATGATTTATTGGAATTGGTGTTGTTGGAAATTGGCATGAGGAATAGTATATGATATGTCAATATGTTGAGTTTGAGCCACTTGGGTGAAGTGGGCTAAAATGATGAGATAGTGATTGTATATATTGTGGTAATGTGTCAATGTGTGAGTTGAGGAGGCTTGATGTTGAGTTTGATACATTTTGATTGATTTCAAAGAAAAGGGATGAAATTGGCATGTTTTGATTGACTTTGAAAGGAGTTGAAAATGGTTTGTTTTGAAAATGGCATATTGTGATTTTGTATGAAAATATGGTTTTTGGGCATACTTTGACGGGACATAACTTGGACTACGGATCTCCGTTTTGTACTAAATCTGTTTAGAAATGAAATTGGATCCGGGACGTCCATGCCGTTCGAAGAACGGGTGAAAAACGATTTAAAATGAGGAAGTTATGTCCGTTGGAAGATTGGGGTTTAAATCTGTGAAATTCTGCAGCTTTTAACTTAGAAAATTTTTAGCAGAATGACCCCTTGCGCGTGGGCGCACCTGGCGCGTACGCGCCGATCTTCCAGAGAGCGCCATCCACGCGTGCGCGTGATGTGCGCGGGCGCGCCGATTGTGCTGCACCCAATGCCCAGTCATTTTCCCGAGAGTTATGCCAGAACTGTGCCGGTGTTGTGCCTAGGGCACAAGAACACCCGCGCGTACGCGTGGTTGACGCGTGCGCGTCGATGGGCAAGTTTGGAATCCACGCGTTAGCGTGAATGACGCTTACGCGTCGATGAGTTGTTGGGGCCATCCACGCGTGCGCGTGGAGTGCGCGTACGCGCGGCCCTGTTTTCATCCCAAAGTTGATTTTTGAGTTTTAAAAGCCAAATCTCATACTTCTGAGCCTCCGACCTCACCATGTATGTCTTAAATCATTATGGCATGCCTAGCTATTAGAAAGGGGCTAGTGAATGAGGTAACTTGCGAGTGAAGCAAGGGAAAATGAATGATCAATGAGGATCAAGATGATTATGTGAGATGCGGAGGATGGTGGTGGAAGTGCTTGGTATGCCATTGGCCGAAGGGCCGTGATTATTTGTGAAATGGCTGGTTATGGATTTAACCGTGAGCCGAATGGCGGATATGGATGTTGATCCATGGATGAGAATTCATGCATGTTTGTGCTGAATTGTTGATAATTGTGAGTTGTACTTCCACTATCTGAGATACGAGTTTCCCTGGGTAGTAGCAGTGGCTAGCCACCACGTGCTCCAGGTTGAGACTTGATACTCTGTTTACCCTATGTCGTCAGGGTGGCCGGGCACTGTGAAATCCCGGACGAGCTCACTCCCAAATATTCACCTGTGATGGTGATGGATAAATATTCACCTGTTATGGTGATGGATAAATATTCACCTGTGATGGTGATGGATAAATATTCACCTGTGATGGTGATGGATAAATATTCACCTGTGTTGGTGATGGATAAATATTCACCAGTGATGGTGATGGATATGGATCATGTTTATGATCAAGCTCATATTGAGCATACTCGAGTTGGGGAGACACGACAGAGGGACAGTCCAGTGGTTAACTGCCAGGACTTGTCGGGTTGGCTCTATAACCGACAGATGATATCACCGGCCACTAGGAACAGGCATTCATCATATGCATACTATGTGAATTATTTGAGATTGCCTATTTGACTGTATATTACTTGCTAATTGTCTAAATGTCTTAACTGCTCCTATTTGTATATTCTTTGTCTGATATAACTGTGTTTGCTATAATATACTCCTGCTGGTGGTTGGGAGGGTTGAAAGAATTGGAAAGGGAAGTATTAGTTAGACTGAAGAATCTTTAGTCAGATGCCCTTATATGGTTTAGCTTGTTTATAAGCTTTGATATTATCTGGAGGAAGTTCTAGGATTGCCTTTGGCTTTCCTCTATTATTATGTATTATATATGTGGAAGCTGTTACCATGCTGGGGACCTTTGGTTCTCACCCATGCGGATTTTGTGGTTTTCAGATGCAGGGCGTGAGGTGTCCCGCTGAGGCATGCTGGAGACTTCTAGATTGCGAAGATTCCTTGTTCTTGGGGACTACGTTTTTGGTTTATATGTTGTGCTTAGATACTTTTATCTCCATTAAATAATACAAACTGTGATGACTCCTCTTATGGGAGATTTTGGAGAATAGGTTTTATGTATTTGTGTCCCTTTGGGTTTCCTTGGGGTTTTCCTTATTTTATCATATGTATATATTGCTATGCTCGGACCGGTTATCTTCGCAACCGGATCTTGAGTCTTGATATTCCTGTTTTTGACACTCTTTTGTATATATATAATCTCGCGTTGGTTTATCCTTGTTCGTCACGTTATCGATCGGAGTGTTGCGCTTTTGAGTTGCGGTTTTTGTTTACCCCTTTTTCAACAAAGGCTCCTAGTTATAATCAATCATTCATACTACTATACGTACTAAATTTTCATTTTTGAGGTCGTAATACCTTGCCATCTCTGAATTATGACTTAAGCATAAGACTTTGTATGGTAGGGTGTTACAACATTAAGTGTAGAAATCCAATTTTTATATAATAGAATAGGAGAATGCTAGGAGAACAATGACTTTGTTGAACAATATGAACAACGGGCCCTAGAAATTAGCCCAATTAGAATACTAACATAGGTATACCCGTAAACACCCCTCTTCAGTAAATCATAGTTTTAATTATCTTAATTACCACCATCATAATCATTCCATCCACTCCTCCCTTCTTTGACCCAGCAGTCAAAATCTTTTCCCTTCCCTACTTTTCAAACAACGTTCAGTAAACATTAGCCTTCCCTCACCGCCATTTGAAATGGCAATGACAACAGAGGATCTTCCACATTAGCCGCTTCTTTTCTGCAGCAACCCGGCGTCCATCCTGCCACTCGCCGTTGCATGTTCGCGTCGCTTGGAGTCATCCTCGGATACAACAAGAGAAGTCGTGGGATGTATTTCCCATCCCAGATTGAAGGTCAGTAACATAATAACTGTTTATTCAAGGTTTAGATGTTCATAGGAACTTTTATGTTCTGTTTGCATAGAAGAGTTTTGCTTATTGCGGAAATTTATGGGCCTGTTTGATTTCTCCAAGTGTTTGTGAATATAAGGAAGTTACCGGTACATGTTTCTAAGCATTCGATTTTTCGCGTCTTATTTTTTAATGATTTACTGTATTTGGATTTGTGTTGCCTCCGGGTATTAGTAAGTCGGAAATTCGTGTGAAGCACGTGTCATTTTATTCATTAACGGATGGTTGGGAAGTTACCGGTACATGTTTCTAAGCATTCGATTTTTCGCGTCTTATTTTTTAATGATTTACTGTATTTGGATTTGTGTTGCCTCCGGGTATTAGTAAGTCGGAAATTCGTGTGAAGCACGTGTCATTTTTATTCATTAACGGATGGTTGAATTTTCAAGTTAATTGGTCCTTTTGATTTAATTAATACTTGGGCCGCAAAAAATTATACTAGATGAATGTTTAAAGTTGGGCGTTGTGACATGATATAAAGCATTTAAGAAGTAATTTCTATTAATACTAATATCTAAAGCCTATAAAGCTGATTATATTATGACTTGTGTTGGTGACTTTCGTAATAAGAAGTTCAATTTTGACTGTCATGCTTCCAGGGACCTTGTGTTACTTGTTTTTTTGTTATCTGCCTGTGTTCTCATAATGCGCACCATTGTTGGTGTTCTGCTGGTGATATTCATATTTTTTTTAAAATTACAGCAAAGATAGTAAAATTACATGGTTAATGGATGGTTGGACTAAAGCAAACTGTATGAAATTTGATGGAGTTTGGATTTGATATTTTAGAAGTCTTTTCTTTATATATTTCTGGTTCATGTGATTGAGTTTTAAATTCAACGAATTAGGAATGTTCAATTTTGTAAGAAACAATTGATGAAAAAAAAGGTGACTTTTAGTGGTGGCTTAACTCGATATAAGTTAAATTGGTTGTCAATGTTATACTTGCATAATGTTTGACATCTACATATTTATGATTTTTTTTATTTTCGATCATAGATGTTATAAAGACTCATGCTAAAATTTTTAAAATAATTCATAGTTATATAGAATATGACACAGCAGATCGAAATAAATAGTGCGTTGCCTTGACATTGCAAATTAATTGATCCTTTTAATTTTATTAATACTTGCAGCGAAAAAAATTATATTAGATGAATGTTTAAAGTTTAGACTTGTGACATGATATAAAGCATTTAGGAAGCAATTTCTATTGTTACTAATATCTGGAGTCAATCAAGCTAATTATATTATGACTTGTGTTAGTGACGTTCGTAATAAGGAGTTCAATTTTGATTGCTACGCTTTCAAGGACCTTGTTTTACTTGATTTTTTGTTATCTGCCTGTTTACTCATATTGCGCACGGCTGTGGGTGTTCTGCGGTTGGTTTTCATATTTTTTTGAAATTACAGCCAAGATAGTAATATCATATGGTTTATGGATGCTTGGATTAAAGCGAACGGTATGAAATTTGATGGAGTTTGGACTTCATATCTTAGAATTCTTTTCTTTATATGTTTCAGGTTCATGTGATTGACTTTTAATTTCTATGAATTACGGATATTTAATTTTGTAAGAAACGATGGATGCAAAAAAGAGATGGCTTTTAGTGGTGGCTTAACTAGATATGAGTTAAATTGATTGTAAATACTATAGTTGCATAATGTTTAATGTCTACGTATTTATGACTTTATTATTTTCGATCATGGATGTTGTAAAGACTCATGTTAAAATTTTAAGAATAATACATAGTTATACAGAAATAATATTTTTTATGCGTGTGAAATTTTCTTTTCTAAATAATACGAGCAGATTATTGATGAACCTGTGAGGAAGAACCGAGAAAGCAATAGATGTACCTAGAGCCCATTTGGAAAGCAGTAGAAGCTACTTTTTTTTACTTTTAAATTATGAAAAGTCACAATAAAAAAAACTAAAAAATAGCAACAAAATATACATTGACATACATTTCATATTCATTTTTTATTTTTACCTACTATATCATGCACAATAAAACAACAAGTACTAACTATACAATAATTTCTTTTGCATTGCCATCAAGATTATTATGAATTAGAATTTTAATATCAATTCTCTTGTGTAAAAAAATTGTATTTTTTTAGTTATTTATCCAAACACTTCAACTTTAAAATAAGTACTTTTATAACTAAAAATCAACACAAAATAACTTATTTATAAGTTGCTATTAATAAAAGTCCTTCTACTTTAAGCTATTTTTTCAAAAGAGCTTATTTAAGTTGTTAACCCAAATTGGACCTTAGTCTTAAGACCACAAATACCTTTTTCACATTGTTTACGTGTTTTCGTGGTGAAATTTTGTTACAACAGAAATGATAAATTTCCATGGTGAATAACATTTTTAGTTCTCTAACTACTTTGATTCTGTTTCAAGATATTAGCGAAGCGTAAAAGTTTAGTTAAGAATAACCATCTGGTACCAACAAAAATAACCGTCCGCTATCATATGGAATCGAACATCCAGCCTTTACTATTTGTTACTATTTACACACTACACCAAGACTCTTCTAAATAACCATTTGGGTGACAATAGAGATAACCATCTGTTAGCCTATAGAATCGAACATCCAGCCTTTATTACTTGTAACTGACCACATACTCTACACTAAGACTATTACGAATAATCATCTGGGTACCAGTAAAAATAACCATCCGCTACCCTATTGAATCGAACATCCATATTAAAATACTTGTAACTGATCACACACACTACACCCAGATTATTCGAAATAACCATCTGGGTAACAAAAGAAATAACCATTCGATCGCTTTCCTATTAAATCGAACATCCAGTTTATAATACTTTTAACGAATCACACACACTACACCCAAACTATTCAAAATAACCATCTGACTAACAATAAAAATAAACATCTTCTATCCTATTAAATCGAAAATTCAGTTTAACATAATTGTAACTAATTATACACACCACACCAAGGGTATTACAAAATAATCATATGGGTACCAAATAACCATCTACTACGCTATTGAATCGAAACCGACTTTCTTTGCATATGTTGCATAAAAATTCTAAGCCAACTTCAAATGCTCAAACCGCATCTCAACTCTTGGTATTTCGTCTTCGACAAGGCAACTATGATCGGTAACTGCGAATCAGTTCAAAACATACATCATTCGATGAACATGAGGATTAATGGTCGATTCAAATATGCAGTTCACAGAAAAACAGCAATATACTAGAGACCAAACCTCATCAACAAGATCCGTGTCATCACTTTCAGTAATGTCCGTACATTCTATGACTTACAATCAAACATACACAAACTAATTAGATACCGTACTATTAAACAAGTTTCAACTAAAAAGATTTTTTTAATATTTTTTCCAAAAATATCATTAAAAATTTATTACTATACATAACTTACAAGAAATAATAACAATGAAAAGTGTACTCATAAAAAATCTCACCTAATTAGTTAGGTTTATATTAAGTATTTATATAGAGCATGCATGGATCTGGTACATTTGAATCATGACTACACAATCTAAAACCAAGTCCATTTCTATGCTTTGAAAAGTAAAAAAGCTCATTATTTTTTCTTGGATGTGAATGATACATTTCCATTCTCCATTTTCGTTTCTTCAATTCCTTCCTTGTCAATCCTCTCTTATTTCTTCTTTTCCTTATTTGTTTATTAATTAATTTATTTTTTTATAATAGTAATCCGTGTTGTATGTATTATGGACTTGCTAATTGGAATTTTGGGACCTTTGAGTACTATATTGTATCTTATACACAACTGTGCATATATTTTCTAATAATATTATATAGCGTGAAAAATAAAAAAGAATGTAAAAACAAAAAAACACATTTAGTGAGCATCGAAAATGAACAGCATCTCCACTTAGAGCATATATTTCCATCTGTAAAGTGAGTTGTAACCAAATTTGTTTGTGCATGCATGGCATGGAAGCATAAAGATGAGAATTTAAAATAATCTAATGGCAGCCATGTGGAATGTTTAAAACATAACTAAATTGATAGTTTCATTCAATTCACTTAACTAAATATGATATGTATTTCTTAAATTACACTAATCAAATGACTAAATTTAAAATTTTAAACCAATTTGATGTTTAAACAAAACTAATAATCAAGTGTCATGTCAAAACTCAATCTAAACATCATTAAAAATAGCATAACATTACACAATTTTAAATTATAATACCTAAAGATAACAAAATTTAAGACAAATACTGGCCAAACATAAGAATTAAACAAAAAATTTTACTCAGGCATTTCATCGAGCATATGGTGTGCACAATATGTAAACAGAGATTTTAAACTCAATTTAAACGGCAATCAATCCAGAAAAATCAGCCATCAAACATTTTGAAATCCAAAAAGTATCAATCCATTAATCTAAGCCTAATCTAAACACTAAAAGAAGAATTAAAAATTAGTTAAAATAAATAAACGAAATAACACGAGCAGGAGGAAGCATGGAACCTGCATTTGTGAAAGGGAAAGAATGAAAAGAGAGGGGTAGCAGAGGCGGTGTTGCAACGGCACAGAGCTCAGCTGCTGTTGGGTTGCACTGGGGTTTTTCACGCGGGGTTGGACTTTGCACAGAGACCAGGGGTAATGTACAGGGGATTGAGGAGAAATGGAGAAAGAGGGAAGAAAAAGAGAAGAGAGGGAAGAGAGAGCGGGTAGGCAACGGTGGTTGCCGGTGGTGATAGCGGTGGTGTCGGACGGAGCGTTGGGACTGGGTTGAGAGTGCAGAAGAGAAAAGGGTTCACCGAGAGAGGGAAGAAATAAGGTGTGAAAGGATAGGAAACGTGTAACTGTTTCCTACTAAAAAATTTGATATTTTAAATTTTGAAAAATGATTATTATTATAATTAAATTAATTACATTATTAATTAAATTTATGAGTAATTTACATTTGTAAATCTATTATTCATATTGTTCACTAGAATTATTGTTCACCTATAGAATAAATGACTTTGACGGCACCATCTAAATTGTGAAATAAGGAAGGAGATTAATATTTTAATATATACTAATTAATAAATATAATTTAAAATAAGATTCTATTTTATTTCACTAAATAATATCGAGGAACTCAAAAGAAAAAAGTATCAATCTATTTTATTTATCAGCCCCACTTGCCCATTTTTTGTATCTTGCTGAAAGTTTCCGAGAAATCTTGTTGTAGAGCGATGTTTTTTTCTCTTTAGCTAGTAAGTTTTTTATACTATTGTATGCAGAATCACGCTTACAATAGAGGATTTTGTACATCACCGAAGCTGGTAAACAAAAGCTTGTACAGATCAACGATGGAACCGACATTAACTTTGTTCGAGGAAGCAGTTGCAGATTCACAGGAAATGATCAATGCCTTAATCAGTGATTTTGGTATTTCAGAGTCCTCTGGCAGCAACTTACCATTGCTAAAGAACTCAGTCAAAAGATTGAATCAATGGAGGTTTTATTGAAGCAATTACGGAATAAAATTTAGTCATATTCATATTTGTATGTAATTAGAATTTAAGATTGTCCTTTTTCTTTATTGATATATTTTACATAGGTCACAATTCTTTTTGTATATAGTAAAGATCATATTGCTGAGTATTGTATAAAATAATTAGAAATTAGATTCTTCATTATTGTAAGAAAAATTTTGTTCGGTTGAACCTGTAGTGCTGCGAAATAGCAATTTTGGTAGCTTGACTTTATCTCACGAAATTTTCTTTTGGGTGTTTTAATTTGTTCATGTGTAGTACTGTATTTAGAAAATGTTTAATTAATATTTATCAAGTTAAAATTGCTTTAGATAATGGATAGCATGTTTATTGTGTTCAATTATATTGTGTGAATATGTGCCCAACTCTCAGAGAAGTAGTTGTTCTTCAACAAATGGGACCCTGGTGGACATTAGTGCTTGCATAGTTTCTTTCACCTAAAATGTTACCAGACCTATCAAATATCTGATACCTTTGTTATGTTTTCCTTCTACTAAATAACAATAACGAATACTGTTGCATTTTTCTACTTACTCTGGATGTTAAATTCAAGGTTTTTACCATTTTAGTCTTTCAAATTTGAAAATTATTATACCGGTTTTTAAGATCCAGTTTTGGGTGTTATATTATTTACTGAGTTAGCAAACAAAGTATTAAGTTGCCTCTAATTTGTCGCGATGGATATAGGGTTAAACGGTGTCATTTCATTTTGTTTAAATAAGGCAAAAACAAAAAGACAAAAAAATTTACGTGATGCATATATTATTTTATCTCCTCATTCTCTAAAACGATATTGTTTTTGCCTTGTTTAAGTTCCAAAACGAAATATCATTTAATCCAGTATCTAGTGTGATAAATCAAAACTAGCTCATTATTCCATTCAAGTTCAAAGGACCATATAATACCTGTAGCTGAATTTCAGAAACCAAAATAGTAAATTTTGAATCTGAAAAATTAAAATGATAAAAACTATAAATCTCAAAAACCATTATAAAAATTTAGTCTATAAAGTGCATGTAATATAATATACATATTACACTTTCGGAGGGTTAGAAATCCATATTATACTTTAACTGGCTCATGTTAAATTAAGCCTAAACTTCACTCTATGACTAATAAAGATGAAACCTTTTTCCTAGATGGTTAGAAATTATTTCTCAAGGCAGAAAAAAGAATGTAAAGTGCTACACATTAAACTCTTTCACGACATAAATATACATCAACATAAAGTAAATTGAATAAAGAATATTGAGGGGGAAAGAATGTTAAAATCAATATTTTACAACTGCTGCTCTAGAAATGACTCAAAGTAGTAATCAAATTCTAAATGGGATACAACAATAAAGATAGTACAAAAGATATTTCTTATAACAACATTGCTTCGTCAAAGCTCCAGCCTCCAGACAAGTCTGTACAGAAATATTCGTTCGAGGATTGTTAGTACCAAGCCACTTCCACGATCAATGAAGAAACACATTCAATCATCCATCTGCAAATTTAAGTAAAAAAAATCCACGGCTCTAAGTTCAAATCTTAATTATGCTATGCTATCTAAGGACATGTTAGTAAGGAATATAGTTTCAGTACCGCTTCCAACTTGAATCTATGGACTCTCTTCGTCCGAACTACTGTCACCTATCCTCCTTTCAGCAATTGCTGGAAAGAGCCGCTGACGAAAATCAGAAGGTGGCGGACGAGTCTCCGAGGAAGATGATCCTTGAGATGTCTCTTGTTTTTGAGATTTTGCAGGCTTCTTCTGTGCATCTCTCACCTGCTTGCATGCCTTGTCCACCATTATTAAGAAGTCTCTTACTATTACAAACAACCGTAAGCCTTCGTCCTTGCCGGCCTTCCCATGAAAGTAATCACCAGTGCTCTTTACCAGAGCCATGACTCTCTTCTCTTCTTCCAGAAGTCTCACGACATCAGTCTCAGCATTCTGCACGAAACGTCTAATTGTGTCACTAAACCCTCTATCTTCCTCCACATTCTTCAGATCTTTGTTTAACAAATCTTTGGTTTTCATGAGACCATGGCCAAGTTTGGCAGTAGTTCCAGTTAAGGTGTCGGCATCTAGAATTGCTGCTCTCTTGACATTCTCAAGTTCGCTACTCAAGTGCGAAACCACCTGAAGGCCAATGTCACGGTAGCGATCTTCGGTTTCACTAGAGCTATCTTTAAGATCACTCACATTTGCCAGCCTGGCAGCTTTTATGCCTTCAGAACGGATAATCTCCTGAACAACAAAGTGTAAGAGTGTGGTCTTGCCATCTGTTCCTTTTACATCAGATAGTTTCAGGAGTGTATCAAGCTTAAATGCTTGTGCACCACCACGGAATGTTCCATCATTCATACGGTTGCCAGTTTTGAGAACAGCTTCAAGAAGCTTGAGGAACAGCCGGCTGTTTCTTAGTTCCTTACAAGCAACCTGACATATCAGATGAAGGTGCAAGAAGAATCAGATTTCAGGACAAGAAAGGAAGGTCACACAAAAGAACCAGATGTGAGGGCATCAATTTGAGAAACAGCCGAGTTAGTGAGTGCGTGGCAATTGCAGAACACACTCTTGTTTATGTCTCTGTATAATTCACACACAGCATAAATCTAACTCCTAACTTCTAACTTGATATAGTTAAACAGAACACTAAAAGTTTATATCTCCTAGATACCACATTTTAAAGGATGCATATTCTTTATGGGATTAGTAACTGTAAACATACTCAAGAAATGATCAAAATTGCGTATGAAGTTATCAGACTTTATTTTGTACTGCATGAGTATTTCACATGAAGGGGAGAAAAATGTACTTGAAAATGTGAAACTATGAACTAATTAATGCCCACAAATTATAGGTCCAACCGCTGAAAGAAAAATAATCAGCATATTAACTAATAATTCAACAATTGGATTATAGAAATAAAATATGTAGGACATAAATGAGTCAGTTTAAGGACTCACTATACCCAGCTACTCAAAGTTTACATTGTTACTTTTGCCAGTCTAAGATTGACATAATGATATATCTTGATGATACAACACAACCACCTTAACAACTAACCCTTGTCTCACTAGGTGGAGTTTGCTACATGAACTAAACAGCACCATAGTGTTCTACAATATAACAATATATCATGTTTATTGGGGTGATATTCCCTCTCAAATCAATTTATCATCTTATTTGGGATAATCAAACACTTCAAAACTACAAAATTTTAATGCCATGATCATGATTTAGATATTGTACCTCTAGAACTGCAAAAGACTCGATAGTAGAATTGAGCTCCTCTTTAAGTGTACTCATGAAAAGAAGTGCTTCCATTCGCTTAAAAGCAAATGGAATGTCAACCATCGCTTTCAAGAACTGATCAGCAGGGCCAAGTTGAGATAGCTCACCAGTAAAAAGTCTAAGCTTAAGTTGTTCATCAGTCGTCGGTGCCATCTTCAGCAAGGTTTGGAGGAACTCAGCAGGTAGCTCATTTCCTTAACAAACCAAAGACAAATTTCAAAGCTATTATACAAGTGGAACCAAAGACAAGTGAACATTTCTATATGATAAACAGATTTCATCATGATTTACCAAGCAAGCTTCAAAAAGTGATCAATTCACTTGTTCAGAAAACAGTTGTCTGTACACTAACAAAGACTACCACGATCTATGCTCCTCCATACTCCTCTATACTCAACCATGATAGCATAAATCAAATAATTTCAGAACAATAATCAAACGTAACAACAGCACTACCACAATCTATGCTCCCCAAGTGCAGAAAAATGGTGCTAGATTCAAATAATCAACATGATACTGGTTGTCTATAATGTTTTAGGGCAGCAGTGTGACCATGCAAATTTTTGTGTAACTTGTGTTCCCTACAAAATCTAATATTACTATCACAATTATCAACAGTTTCTTACAAAAAATTTGAAGGACCAAGAAAATCACCTTCGTAAAGTGCATCACATACTTCTTCCATTGTCATGTTCAATGCTCGCAACAGAATTAATAAATTCTGTGCTTTCTTTTTGTCAATGATCTGGATATACTGAGGTGAAGGGTCTTGGGCAGAAGACTCTTTCCCTCGTTGACCATTTTTTTTATCCACAGCGTTATAACCAAAAAGTGTTTCTATCATCTCCTCATTAAACCTGCAATTTTTTTCATCAGAAATATTACCAGCTAGTGATAAATTACTATCTTTGTCCAACAAAAAAGCCTTTGGATTAATTTCTTACTGGAATGATCCAGACTTGATTTGATTCCAAACCATTGATTGATCAGAGTTAGCTTGAACCTTATCCCAGAAAAATGGCTTTAGCTTGGCTTTAGGAGCATCAGCTTCACTTGCGCCAGCTTCAACGTTCTCCGTAGCTTTTGGTTTGCTAGCCCCGATTGGAGGTGGGCGAGGAGGAGGTATACCACCCTTAGGAGGTGGCGGAGGGCGAGGACCAGGTTTGGCACCAGCTGGAGCTGGGGGAGGTGGAGGAGGACTAGGTTTCGCACCTGTTGATGTAGGGGGAAGTGGTGGTGGAGGACTAGGTCTGGCCCCAACTGGTGCAGGAGGTGGTGGTGGAGGATGAGCTCTGGCAGCAGCCAATGCTGGGGGTGGTGGGAAGGGAGGAGAATGTTGGGCACCAACTGGTGCTGGGTGTGGTGGTGGTGGAGGTCCAGGACGTGGAGCACCACCAACACCAACCTGTTGTGGTCCATGAGTAGCCAGGGCAGGGGCAGGGGCAGCGGCAGGGGCAGGGGCAGCATTACCAGAAGGCCTAAACGAAGGAGGCTCAGGGGGGAGAGGATTCAGCCTGCCAGGTGGAGGTTTTAAAGGAGGCATTCCAGAAGGCATGGTTCCTGTCCATTGGGAATGAGTTTTTACTTCAAATGGTGATCCCGAAGCAGCACTAAAAGCTCCTATTGATTGACTTTCTAGAACCTGGGGCTTCTTGTTGTCAACCAAATTATTACTTGATGATTGGAACCCAAGTTTCTCCCCTTTCATTGAATTTCCAAATCCATAACTGGAAGGACCTGTGAGATAAAAAATCAACTTCGCCAAGATTAGTACAATTCTTTAAAAATAAATAAATGAATGGTAGTAAGAATATGATACACACCAACAGAGTAGTCACTCATGCTCAAGCTGAGAAGTGGCCTCTCATCATTTTTTCTACCTTGGCCAATCTTCGAAAACCGACCACAGAACATAAAGAGCAGTGCTGCTCCTATCAATGTCACCAGTGCAGTTATAACTACAGCAATAACAACTGTTTTCTTATTACTATGCTTATCTTCGGTTTTATTAGTGTCCGATGACGGAGGAGCAGAAACATCTGCATTTGATGTTGTTGGTGGTGTCAGTTTAGGAAAAAATGGTGACAAAGGAGGATGCAGAGGTCTAGAATCAACAGGTACCGGAGCAGACGATGGGGCCAGACCAGGTCCAGGGGATGGTGCTGGACTAGGTCCGGATGAGGGTGCTAAACTGGGTCCAGGGGTTGGTGCAAGACTCGGTGTTGGTGATCCAACAGCTGGTCCTGGACTAGGTGCTTCTGATATCTGCTGAAGCAAAACTCGACCCAAGTTTTGTCTGGAAGCACTAGATCCAGAAAAATGCAGTGCCCTATATGCAGCATGCCAAATCTTGGAATCATCATCATCTTCCCTCGATGGCAGTAATGGAAGATTATTTTTTCTCAAACAATAGACGCACTTTTCCTTGAACTGATAATGGCAAAGCTTAATCAAATTTTTTATGTCTGCTTGTGTTAATGGTCGAATGTCTGAACCAATTGTATTGAAGTTAACAGGCAATTCTTGTCGAACGCATAAATGGAGATCTTCTGCCTCTTTATTTAAATGAATTACATTTTTGGTCAATAGTACCTTTGCCTGCAGTAATTAAACATAACAAGTTTGAGTTTATCATCTTAGCAAATAGCAACAATTGAAGTTGAACACATATTACTGATGCGTTCATTTACTGATGCGTGACCTTAACAAAACATTTTACATGAGAATTTAGAAAGTTAAAATAGTCAATCAATTGTATCACAAAGTTAAACATTGAAAATGTATGACCTCTGGTGCTCCTCAAGAGACTAGGAAGACTAGACTCTACAACTAATAGCTAGGAATACAAGCGAAATAGTGAGAAATGAAAACTCTAGTCCTCTTTTCTGTTCTTGAACACTTTCCCACACATGGCCACACAGGAAAGAGTTATGCAGAATATAAAGATCTAACAGTACAATCTTTACTAGTTACCAAGCTGCTTAGTTTCGGATTAAAAGTGTGAACTTATATTTAACTCGGTGAACAGGAAAGGTACTAGATGGCGTCTACTTGATAGATATTACTGATTAATGATTTTGGGATTGATATTATAGTCCGCAAAAAGAGTAAGCAGAGTTTGGTGCAGTTTCTAGCGGCTCTAGCCCCCAAAATCCACTCAAAATGTAACTTCCCGCTTTGGAAAGCAATCACAGATTTAGGCATAGATTGTAGCTGCCTATATGAGAATGAAACCGTGATCAGGTTAATCAGAGACTATCATTGGCAATTCACTTAGGACAAAGCAGCAGAGTCATGCCGCCCCAAATTGATGTCAACTCTTAACAGCTAACATCATAATTCGAATTGTCAAACTAACAAAATAGACAGGCTTAATACAATCAAGGTAAGAAACACATGAACCACTTAAAACCTCAAAATTTCGGAAATATGCTGTGTCCGCTTCAAAATTCTAAAATATATATGTTAAAACCAAAAATAAAATCTCACCGTGTTGTCATCTAGCAATTCAGATGCTGGATCAAGCAATTGTCTAATAACACCTTGTGTTCCCTTCTTATCTATGAAGTTAACTGTTCCTACAACAAGAAGAACCAAAAGTACACAAAAGCTAACTGTCGCTGCGGCGGCAACCATATATCTCTGACTTCCCATTCAAAGCGCTTGATATGCTTCTCATTTCATCAAGGGCACAACACTACTGCACCTTCTTCAACCATAAATAGCCCAAAAATAATAATTACAAAAAATAACAATAATTTTTCACTAGCCACTGCCAACGCAGTTCAACTCTTCACCCCCCAAATTACCAGCACCACCAAGGGTCTTGGACCAAAACAAGAGTTCCTAGATCAAGCACAACGAAAAATAAGCAAAATCCCAATCTTGTCGTCTTCTTTTTTTTTTTTTTTAAATCGGAATTTGCCTCTCCAAAAATTTTCAACTTATTTTGATTCAGAACTTCAATCAAAACCTCACCAGAAATAAATAAATGAAACGGAGGCAAAAGCGTCTACAATGCGAAACTGTAGCAGAATCAAAACAATCCCAACAAAACCGTTGCAAGCAAGTGTTCGTTGCTAATACCAACTCAAACTTTTGAGAGATTCAAGAAGGAGTTTTATGACAGGATCCAAAAGAGAAGCAGCTCAAAAGACCAAAAAATTGTTGACCGTGAAACGTTGACGGTGAAAATGTCGTGTTTTCCTTTCCCCCCCTTTTTTTATATTTTTTTTAAGGGAAAGAGAAAAGGTGTAGAAATGGTAAAGAATATTGAGAATGAATGCTCATTAAAGTCTACAGAAGTTTCTTAAGAGTTAAGAGCAAGAGGGTAGTCGGACGAGACGCGTAAAAGAGCCGTCCTTCAGGGTGTAAAAGTAGGTAATATGACTATGAGTATGATTCTGGATGCTGGCTACTACTATTCTACCTTGACTCTTCTTCTCATGTGTATGCTATTTCTTGGCTAACTTTTTTAATATAAAAATATATTAGTGTTTTTGTTAAAAATAAGATTATTTGATGTAAAAGTGGATAAATTTTGTAGATGAAATATTAATACGCAATATGCTATTTTTTGTAATATATTTATAATATATTAATACACTTTAAATATCAATATTCAATTAAAATATTATATTCATCTCTATATTAAAAATAATTTATACTATTTCTTGTTTCAATTTCAAATGTTATTTTTTAGGCCTTGCTTACTTCTCATAATCTCATAGCCATAGGTAGGCTCTCCTTGCCTTTTTTTTTTATCAAGATCATAAAAATCGAATGGATTATGAACTATTTTAATTATTGATTTATTAACTTAAAAATTTAATCGATTCAATTATTAATTTAGTTGAAATAATTAAATTATAATAAAATTATTTTATCTTTAAAATAATTATATCTTAATTTTTAAATTTCTTTTATTTGAAAAGTAAATATATTTTGTCTTTTAATTTTTTATATATATTTAATTTAAATTAAATATATTATATTAATATTTTAAAAATAAATATAATTTAAGAAAAATAATAAATTAGTTCATAAACTTATATTTTGTGGACAAATTCGTCTTTTAGGATTTAAAAATACAAAAACACCCCTCACTATTTAAAAACGCATGACGGATAGATCCTTCTGTACAAAATGCTCTCTCAAAAGTAACGAAGACAGCTTATGTGGTGCTTATTTGGCGTGCTATGTGCTTATGTGTCGAAACGGTATTGTTGAAGAAGCTTTGTATGTCTGTTGTGAAAAAAGTCTGGGACAAATAGGTCCCTATCTCTTAAAACGGCACCGTTTTAACACATTGATTGTAGTCCTTGCGTTTAAACATAATTCCAAAGAAGCCCATATAAATCCCACACAATTACTTGATGCCCTAGCATACATATGTATGATCTTTTCCTCCAAAAAATACAACGATTGATTTTCTCCGTTTCTTCGTTTTTGTGGAAGGTTGCACCAGTGAAGCTTCGTTGGTGTAGTTTAGGGTGTCCTGTATACTGGTAAGTACCTTTATTGCGAAACTCATTTTATTTGTGCTTTCTAACGTTATTTGCTATGCATGTCATGGGTTGGAGTTTCTGGGTAATGAAGTTAATGAGGGACATGGAAGATGGATTATGTGGGGTTTAGGGTTTAGGTAGGTGCTGATTTAATGATGTTTAGGGCTAATCCTGGTAGATAAGTTTGGTTCGGTGTTCGCTATCTGAGTATTTTGTAAAGAACAATATTACAGATGGACAATATTTTTGTGGTTCCTGCTTTTCATCATGGGGCTACTTTTCAAGGGTTCCTATTGGTGAGTTAGTTTATCTACATGGTAAAGTTGAGAGCTTCCCACCGATGGACTTGGATTTTTTAAATTTGGGTGATTTGATAACATTGTTCAAAAGACTGGGATATCAAGCATACAAGGAGGTATACTAGTATGATTCAAAGAGTAAGGATATAGAGTCAGGGCTGCATGTACTGAGGGGAGATGCATGAATCAACCAGAAGCGACAAGCTAAGATGAAAAACAAAGATACTGATGAGTTCTATATATTTTTCGATCATCCTATTGATGATTCTCAGTTTGCAGAGGGTGCTGGTAAGAAAAATGCTAAGGAAGATGTTGTTCGATTTGAAATGGAGGAATTTGATCAGTTGTCGACAGAGCATGATAGTTATGAGAGTAAAAAGGATGAGTTGTATGCACCTTCACCTCCCGGTTATGAAAGTAACAGTGAGAGTGGTGAAGCTGGTGTCAGTAAGACTATAGCTGGCAAAGGGAAGAGAAAACAAGTGCCTGAGAGGTCTAAGAGAACGACTCAGCCCAAGAAACAATCCAAAAAACAAGCAAGACATGTGTCTCAGAGAACAAAGTCTAATGCAAAAAAGAATGGGCCTGCTCATGATCCCGACACAGGTGGGCCTGCAAGACAGCCCAATAGAACCAAGCCTGTAGAGGAACCCAATAGAACTAAGGTTGCAAGGCCAGCACTTCTAGAATATATCAGTGATGTAGACATAGATGATGATGACATTGTCTGGGAGTATGAATTTGAGGAGCTGTATACACCCGTTTTATCTGAAGATGAGGGAAACAAACATCATTGGCCTGAGTTCAATGACCAGTATAGTTTCGGAGAAGGAAAATTTTGGCTTGGAACAAGATTCGTCACAATTGAAAGGTTCAAAGAGGTTGTAAATGATGCCTTTATTGCTAAAGATAGGGAGTTGGCTTGGATCAAGAATGACAGAAAAAAATTTAGGGTTGGGTGCAAGGATGAAGAGTGTCCTTGGATTGCCCACTTGTCTTACAATAAGCAATTACAATGCTTTCAAGACAAGACTTATAGAAATGAAGACACTTGTGAATTTCCATATTTATGTGTCTTTTTGATTGGTTGCTTATGCCATTTTATTGTTGTCTTCTTGTTGTCTTGATGTAAAGGAATGTTGTGCATTCGTGACATAGCTACAGTTAGAAAAGGACATGATATCCTTGAGGATTATGTACATCCATGGCTATGTATGGAGTCTATTTAAAAGACTTACGAACACTTCATCCAACCAGTAACCAATGAGGAATACTAGACAAGGTCTTAGTTTACTAGACTTGCTCCACCCCTGTTAACAAGGCCAATTGGTCATTCCAAGGTCCATAATAGACAGAAAGACCTAGTTGAGACTGTCATTGATGGTGACAAGTTAAAGAGGAGTTTCTATGTTACGTGTAGCAAGTGCGATGAGAAGGGACATAACTACAAGATGTACAAAGGGGCACCATCCAACCCAAACTGGAAACCAAAGAAGAATGCCAACAAATGCCTCTCACTTGTGATGCTTCCATTGTCACAGTTAGCCCCCCAGACAGAGGTAATTCATAGTTACTTATGGATGGTACTGGCCTCCCGATAATAATTTAAGGGATTTAGTTGTCCATTTAAAATTTACTTAGGATTTTACATGTCTTAACAGTAATTCATTAAGGATTTATATGTCAAAATTTATTATATGCTTCATTAAGACTCTTAACACTAATTGACATTTCAGACTGGGGAGCAAAGTAACTTTGATGCAACCAACCCTCCTCATGTTGAACAGCATTCTACTGACCATTTGTTTGCTAATGAGGTATCCTCTCATAGACTTTGTTAGCTTTTATTTGTTGTTTTCGAGACATTCACAATTCTTTTGAACTTGCAGTAGGGTAATCCGAATACAACCTCTGTTTCGATGTCTGAGCAAGCATCTGGACCATCAATAGTAGTGTCTGCGACACCATCAAGGCCTCTGCAAGCACCATTTAGGCCTCCAACCCAGTCTTCATCACGGCCAACTCCTAAACCATTTAGACCTAAGCAATTCATAAGGAGAAAGCCTGTGGCAAACAAACCTTCTCCATCTCAACCACCTACCCAACTTGAACAGCATGCACCCTCTCCACAACAACCAACTACATCAGGAGCCTTTCCACAAACTTTGACATCAGTAGGCAAAGCAACTCAACGGATGCTTAAGTTCATCCCCACTCCATGACTCAACAAGCCTAGTAGTTAATACTACATGTTTAGACTTCAGTTATGACATCAACATCTTTTTGGAAATAATGTGATTTACCAAGCAACTCTTTTTGGAAACAATGTGATTGTATAATTCGTAGACTTAAGTTATGCTTTATTTTGACAGACTACATGTTTAGACTTTTTTATGACATTAATATCTCTTTCATGAGATTAATATATGCTTTACCTATCTAATCATATCTCTGCAGATTATACCATTAACTTGCTTAAGGCAATAGCTTCATACACATTTTTCATCACTTTACTGGATATAACATTGTTTAATACATTACTTTTGTCTAAAAAAGATACAACTCATGGTAACTAATCCCATATCTCATTACTGCATTTTTTCTTACCTATTTTTCTACTTTTTAACCAATTTTGACAATAATGAAAGCAAAAATTACACTAACCACTACAACAATAATCCAATACACATTAACATTTTTCTTCCTCTCTAAATGCAACAACTTCTTCTCTAAATCAGTTAGTCTCTATTTCACTATTTTCTTTTCAAGATACATTTTCATATCATCAGCCTCATTCTTAGTTATAAATTTGTCTTTGACTCCTATTGTTACAACATGGTCATCCAACCATAAGAAGAACTTGCAATGACTGAATTTTTTCAACTGCATGTTCATCATCAAAACAAAAATCATATAAAAAAAATCCGTATAATCAAACTCAATAAAATAAAATCATCAACTTACCTTAAAGAATGGACATCCAAAGAACAATCTATTGGGGTTTGTCGCCGTCCTCGATTTGTATAATATAGCATACACTCCACATTTACACGTCGGAGCAATCTTATCTTTCTCCTCTCCAGCTTCCATGCATTTAATGGTTGACGGCAGTGGAACTCGTCGTGTGCTCGATGAAACTCCGTCACTGGCCATTGAACACTGGGATATACCACCACTCTCAAGCTCTCACAGAAACTACAACAGCAATGGCGACTGGATTCAATTTGAAGACATATGGCACATAAGCAAAACGACGTCATTTTTTCATCCAGGGATGAATTTGTCCCTAACATCAATCGACCTTTACACCTATACACTGTTACAGTAATAGTCCCCCATCAACGCCATATAAGCGCCACATAAGCTGTCTCCGTTATCTCTGAGGGAGCATTTTATATGGAAGGACCCATTCGCCATGCATTTTGAATAGTGAGGGGACATTTTTGTATTTTTAAATTCTAAAGGACGAATTTATCCACGAAATAAAGTTCAGTGACTAATTTGTCTTTTTTCCTATAATTTATTATATAGCTAAAAAAATTATTATATAATATTTATTAGTTTAATAATATTGTTATTCCTTTTTGTATTTTGAACACAAATATCTTTATAGTATATATACTTTTCTGGTGTACATCTTTTATAGTATATATTTAATTTAGATTAGATATGTTATATAAATAGTTTGAACTTTGAATAGGTATTTTTTATTTTTTATTTTTGGTATATAGGTATTTTTTATTTTTTGAACAGCAACTTTAAACTTTTGAATAGTATTATGATCCCGGCTCTAAGTATAAAATTAGGGGTGTTCATAGGTTGGGTGAAATCAGGTTTGTCTTGATCCAGATCTGGCCCTAAATATATACTAGGTCTATTTTTTAAACTCTAGCCCGGTTTTAAATCCGATGAAAACTAAACATTTTCGGGCCACAACTATACTGGATCTAAACTGAGTGAAAATAGGGTCTTTAAAGTTTTAACAATAATTTATAAAAATAAATTATTTATAAAGAAACTTGTTACCGAAAAGTTGATATCCATATTTGAACTTGAATTTGTCCATAAATTCTAATTTGATGCTTCTTTGATCTATTTTCTAATTCAACAAGTGTGATTAAAAATAAAACAATAAGCTTATAAATTAATATAACATAATATTAAAACATATATATCTTTTTTAGTTCCCTTAAGGTGCACATGGGTCGGATGAAGCCAGGTTCACCTTGACCCGGATCCGACCCGAAAATAATGACTGGATCTATTTTTGAAATCCTTACCCAATCCTAAATCCGGTGAAATCACACCGAATTAGCTCCTAAAATATTTGGAGTCGGACCGAGTTTTCGAATTGGACCGGACCATAAACACCCCTATATAAAACTATCATAATAAAAAAATTAAATACATGCCTAAAAAATACTTTTAAAAAGATATAAACAAAAAAATAGAAAAAGGCCCAAATGCAACACTAGCTAGGCCCAATATATCCTGTAAAACAAATATCTCTAACCCTAACTTACACTGTTTTCTCCAGCAGTGGAGCTTCAACTCTCCAGTAGTGGAGTTCAACTTCTTCGATAAGCGAAGCCGGTGATCACATTAATACACTAAACACATATTTCTCGTAAACACTACAACTTCATATTTCTTTACAAAGAGAGTGCTAACTGCTAACAATCATTACAAAGAATCATCCTTTCAGGAAGAAGAATGGAAGGTATGATATTTGAAGGTATGGGGGGAGATGTGGTTCACTTTGATGAGGCCCCAGTTCAACAGGAAGCTGCTGCCAATCAGAAACTAGTCAAAAGAGTACTAACAAAAAAATTATTCAACATGACTACAGTGCGAAAGACCATCTTTCAGATGTGGGGAGATCCGCAAGGACTGGTGATCACTAGTGCAGGTTCCAAGTCTTTCATTTTGAACTTCAAAAGTCAACATGAAGCAAGGAGAGCTTATGAAGGTGGACCATGGAGAATAGAAGGCCACATGCTTAGTCTTCAATGGTGGAGTCCAAATCTGTCCATTGATGAGGTAAATTATAATCAGCTTCCTATTTGGATTCAAATACATGGACTACCATATGATAAAATCAATAAAAGTAATGCTGAGAAAATAAGAGCAATATTAGGTAGAGTTATAACTGCAGAAGATCCTTTTGTTGAAGGAAATATGCTTAGGCCTTTTTTGAGAGTTAGAGTTGAGATTAATATTCAACTTCCATTAAAAACTAGATTCTGGTTCAAAAAGTTTGATGGAAGTCATGCATGGGCATCGTTAAAATATGAAAAACTGTATGATTACTGCTATAAGTGTGGGATGATTGGTCATGATAGAAGGATCTGTGTTGAGGAGATGGCTATGTCCATAGTTAATCCTAGTATACCCAAATATGGTTCAGAGCTCACTACTCTAGGTCTAAAGTCCATAGATGTTGAAGCAAGAAAGACTGGAATTAGGAGACAGAAGGAAGATCAAAACAACTGGATGGAGGAGCTATAGGAGGCACGTGAGAGAAGCCAACAAGAAAGGGTATGGCAGAGAAGGCACTATGAGAGAGAAGGAGAGTCTAGTCAAGGGTGGGTAAGGAGCTCTCAGGCTAGCGTCTCAGTAAAATCAGTAGGCAGAGTAGATGGTACACAGGATTTATTGGCAAATAGACAAGTGGCATTGCAGAAAAATCTGAAACAAAATAAAGGGGCTGATCTAGATGAGCTAATGGGTGATAAAAATACTGTTGTCTTGGAATTAGGTGATGGGGCTCAGACAGAAAGAAGGATTGAGGAATTCTCCTCTGGTTCAAGGGATAGACCAGGAGATAAATCAAATCAAGGTACAGAGATCGAGAGGCCAAATAAATATATAGAAAAAACCATTGGAGGCATGAAGGGGAACAAACATAAAAGCAAAGAAATGAATGAAGAAGGAGCAGGCCCAATAGGAGGAGAAAATAATGTCCAACCCAACATGGTATTCTGTCAAACTGAAACAGTAGAAAGCCCAATACACCAAGCAACCAAGGAGAGAATGGGTATAATCAGGAGAAAAGAATTTGGCCCAAGTGAGAGTCAAGCTGAAAAAAGAGACTACATGATGATCAAAGAAGGTAAAAAGGCCCAAGAAAAAATAGACCAGACTAAAGATGAGGAAAGACTAACTATTAGAGAAATGTTAAAGAAGTAGTGGGTAAAGGGGCCCAAAAAAATAAAGACAGCATGGTGTATCAACAAAAGAAGCAAGGAGTCATATTAGAAAATAAAGTAGAAGAAAGAGAACACGTGGAAAAGAAGAAAATATACTGGAATCAAAGAAACTGTGAAAAATCAGCAAGATTGGCACCAGAAAGACAAGTACACATGTCAACTGATGGAGATTTATACTTTATGGAATTGGCTAAGGAGGATGAGGAAGAGAATAGTAACGACAATCAGCCACTTACCATAGCAAAGGAGAGTGAGGTGAAATTAGCAAGATGCATAAGGGATAGCCTGAAGCTGAAAATAAAAAGGGAGGATGAGGATGCTGCACATATAATGGAAGTGGAAGAGGGTGAAGAGGGGCTGAATCAAAACATTAAGGCAAGAAAAAAAACGCAAGGCAAAATTAGAGGAGCAAGAATCAGGAATGATGGAATGAGAAATGCAAACCAGAGAAGCTGTCATGGAAGAGTTTATGGCTGAGGAGGCGGGCCTTAACATGCCTCCAACTCAGCCATGAGTGTGATAAGTTGGAATTGTCGTAGGTTGGCGGCTCCCGCGACAATTTTGGAGCTCCAAAACTTATGTAAACAGATAAAGCCAGCCATAGTATTTGTAATAGAAACTAGAGCAAAAGAAAAAACTGTCATGAAAATTAGAAAAAGGCTACATTTTGAGGAAGCTTTTTGCATTGAACCTCGGAGATTGTCCGGTGGTCTTTGCTTATTTTGGAATGCAATATATAATGTTAATGTTTATTTTTGGTGTGACAATTACATTAAAGCTCGTATTGAAGACAAGAAAGGAAATATATGGTATTGTAATTTTGTATATGGAAATCCTATTTTTAGGAGAAGAAAGGAGTTGTGGAAGGATATCACATCAAGTAATAATCATAGAGACATGCCCCAACTGTTTATAGGAGACTTTAATGATGTTTTAGCATAAGAGGAGAAGGTGGGACTGGTGTGGTTTTTTATTAACCACACTTACTAACCGGCAAGTGCACCGGGTCGTACCAAGTAATATCTTACGTGAGTAAGGGTCGATCCCACGAGGATTGATGGATTAAGCAACAATTATTGAGTGATAAGCTTAGTTAGGCAAGCAGAAATTGGTTTTGAGATGTTCAAAAAGTTTAAGTGTAAATTCAAAATATCAAAGACAGGCAGATAAATAAGTCGGGAATAAAATATTTGAGAAAACAATTAAGGTTTCAGAGTTATCTATTTTTTCAGATTTATTTTCTTACTAACTATTTTAATCATGCAAGATTTAATTTCATGGCAAACTATATATGACTAGACCCGAATTCCTTAGACCTTCCTAGTCTCTTTTAAAATTCATTAATTGCCAATTCCTTGGTCAATTAATTCCAATTAGAGGGTGATGATTAATTTCTAGTTTATATGCCAAAAGAATCCTAATTATCCACAAATAAGGGGATTATCTGTCACATATTCCGTTAAATACAAACAATTAAAAATTCAGTATAATATGTTTTCAAGCTGTTGTTCAAGTAAAGAGCTTTTCCAAGTTTTACAAGAACTCAATTAGAACATGGGTCATACTTTCGTTCCACCCATATTCATAAAATAAAGAGCAAAAACAATTATTGAAATATAAATCTAAACATGGATTAAATTAGAAAGATCAAACGAATAAATTCATATAAACAGATAGAGCTCCTAACCTTAACAATGGAGGATTAGTTGCTCATGGTTCAGAGTAGAAAACTAGGATTTAGGTAAACTGTTTCTGATCTGAATGTCCCCCTATAGAAGAGAAGTCTCTCCTTTTTATAACTAATCCTAATTAATTTAAAATCTAATATCTAAAACTAAAAATAATAATTTTTTTCCTAAAAGATAAGATTTGAATTTAAATTTGAATTAATTAACAGATCTTTAGTTTGATGGGTGGAGACCACTTGATTTGTCCATTCTGCAGCTTCTAATCTGTGTTTTCTAGGCTGGAAACTGGGTTAAAACAGCCCAGAATTCGCCTCCAGCATCATTCGTATTTTTGCAGATCGCGCATGTGACGCGTCCGCGTCGTCCACGCATTCGCGTCATTTGTGCATATTCCAATTCGCGCGTTCACGTCAGGCACGCGATCGCGTCATTGCAATTTCTGCATTCTGCGCGGTCGCGTGAGCTACGCGTCCGCGTCGGTCTTCGCTGGTTATCTCTTTGGTTTCTTCTTTTTCTCTGCAGAAACTTCATCAAATCCATCTGAATGCTACCTCAAATGAATAAAATTGCACAAAACTCAAAATAGCATCCATAGTGGCTAAAATATAATTAATTCTAAATTAAACTCAACAATTTAGATGCAAATTCACTAAGAAAAGATAGACAAGATGCTCACGCATCAGGGACTACACCCGAAGCCACAAAATCAGGTAAGGAAGTTTAGAAATTTTGTTGATGCTAATGCTCTAATGGATATAGAGTTGAAAGGAGGTAGATTTACTTGGTTTAGCAACCTGAGGAATGGATTGATTACGATGGAGAGAATAGATAGAGCGTTAGCCAATTGGGTTTGGAGAAGTATGTTTCAACATGCCACCTTGACAGCCATGCCAGCCATAAGTTCAGACCATTGCCCAATCATTCTAAGTTTAGAGACGAAAAACAAATCAGGGAAGAGCTTTAAGTTTGAAACGTATTGGGTCGATCATGAAGACTGTGAGAAAGTAGTTACCAAAAGCTGGAACAAGGAGAAATCAAATGGAGATAATTGGAGTAAGATGATGGAAAACATTAAAAACTGCAGAGAGGAACTCAAGACATGGATCAAGATGACATTCAAAAGGGCAGATAGGGAAATTCAAAGAATGAAAGAGGAACTTAGAAGACTACAAGCAGCATAAATTTCAGAAGAGCAACAGAAAAGGATCCTAGAGGAAAAATAATGGGGGCAGCGATCTAGAATAAAGTGGCTAAGGTGGGGCGATAAGAATACAGCATTCTTCCATGTGACTGCTATACAAAGAAGAGACAGGAACCGTATAGAGAAATTAAAAGATAGTACGGGACAATGGCTGAATGAAAAATGGGAAATAATGGAACACATTGAGAGCCATTTTTAGAGCCTTTTCAGTTCAACAAAAAGGCATGATTTTAAAAAAACCATCAACAAAATTCCAAGAATGGTAACTGAAGAAATGAATGATGAGCTATTAAAAGAAGTTACAGAGGAAGAGATAAGAAAGACAGTCTTTAGCATGGGAGGTTTTAAGGCACCTGGGCCTGATGGTTTGAGCGGATTGTTTTATCAAAAATATTGGAAGGTCATTAAGAATGACGTGTGTGCGATAGTAAAAGAATTTTTCAATAATGGGTACATACCTGAAGAGGTGAGCGAGACAACAGTGGTCCTAATTCATTCCTAAGATCAAGAACCCAGAGAACCTTAACCAGCTGCAACCCATTAGCTGTTGCAATTTTGTCTATAAAATCCTAGCAAAAGTTCTAGTACAGAGAATGAAGAAGATGATAGAAAAAGTTGTATCGCCAACTCAAAGTGCGTTTGTGGGGGGTAGATTCATACAAGATAATATCATTATAGTACAAGAGGTTTATCATAGCCTTAACAGAAAAGAGAGAAACAGTTCCAAAAATTTAGCAATTAAGCTAGACATGAATAAGGCTTATGATAGGCTTGAATGGGACATCCAAGAAAAGGTCCTCACAGCTTTCGGTTTTCAAGCCAGGTAGGTGAAGTTGATAATGGTATGTGTTACAAGTGTTACCTATAGATTCAAAATTAGTGGAGAGCTATCAAGAAAAATCAAGACATATAGGAGACTTCGACAGGGTAATCCCTTATCACCGTATTTTTTATAATGACAGCAGAGGTATTAACAGTCCTAATGAGTGAGACACAAAGAGAAGGCAGGATCTCAGGATTCAAAATAGCATCAACAGCACCCACTATCTCTCATCTACTTTTTGCGGATGACTGCATCATTTTGGCAGAAGCAAAGGAGGAGGAGATTTTTCAGATTATTACAGTTTTGAATGAATACACTGAAGCTTCGGGTCAGAAAATCAATCTAGACAAATCATGAATCACTTTTGGATATCAAGTGCCTTTACAGACTAGAGTGAACATCGAGGAGATTCTCGGCATGGCGTCATGGGATACTCTAGGGAAGTATTTGGGACTACTAGCCAACTGGAGAAGGTCCCAAAATAGAGCTTTATCATGGATCGAGGAGAAGGTCATAAACAAGCTTGAAGGTTGGAAAGAAAATCTATTAAGTCAAGCAGGGAAGGAAACTTTAATAAAGGCAGTTGTGCAAGCAATACCATCTTATGCGATGAATGTGATTAGATTTTCGAAAGACTTTTGTAGAAGGTTGAGCTCAAGGGTGGCGAGATTTTGGTGGGCTTCATCAGGAAAAGAGCGAGGCATACACTAGAAGAGCTGGAAATTTATAACAGCAAGTAAAAAGGACGGGGGGCTAGGTTTTAAAAATGTAGAAATTCAAAACCTAGCTTATTTGGCTAAACAAGCTTGGAGAATTATAAAAGATCCGAATGCAACATGGGTGTAAATCCTAAAAGCCATTTATTTCCCAAGAGAGAACTTTTGGGAAGCGAAGGCTTCAAGAAATGCTTCGTGGGTATGGAAGAGTATTTTACAAGGTAGGGAGGGGAGCTACTCTGGAAACAGGAAAAGTGGTGTATAGGAGATGGTACTCATGTTAGCATAAGGAAGGACAATTAGATAGCGGGGAGGAAAAAAGAACTTAATTTAGGGATAGCATACGACAGGAAGGTGAAGGAGTTACTCAATGAAAATGGCGAGTGGGACAAAACCAAAATTTACTCAATGTTTTCACAAGAGATGACAGATAGCATAATGAGAACACCAATAAGCACAATAAAAAGGCATGACACTCTATATTGGCCTTGGAGAGAAGATGGTATGTATACAATCAAAATTGGTTATCAAGCAACAAGATTAGAGGTGCAGGAAAAAACTCAAAATGGCCCTTCAACAAGCACTGATAGAAGGGGACTATGGAATGAGATTTGGAATATGAAAGTTCCCCCAAAAATCAGAACATTCTTATGGAAGGCAGCCCAAGATATCTTGCCTGTAAATACTAACTTATATAAGAAGAGATTGATGGCTAGTCCTATTTGCCAAGTGTGTAACACGAAAACTGAAACTACAGAGCATGCTCTGCTTCTCTGCGAATGGACGCGAGCCACCTGATTTGGGGCTGAATGTCAGTGCACACCCACAGCAGACTCAGTAAAATCGTTTGAGGATTGGTTGATGGAATATATAGAGAAAATTAAAAAACAGGGAGGAGATCATCAAGAGATGAGCATAAGTAGAATAGGATTTCTAGCTTGGGAGGTGTGTGATGAGCGGATAATTTATATGCTTTTTGGCATTATTTTTACATAGTTTTTAGTATGATTTAGTTACTTTTTAGTATATTTTTATTAGTTTTTAAGCAAAATTCATATTTCTGGACTTTACTACGAGTTTGTGTATTTTTCTATGATTTCAGGTATTTTTTGGCTGAAATTGAGGGACCTGAGCAAAAATCTGATTCAGAGGCTAACAAAGGACTGCTGATGCTGTTGGATTCTGACCTCCCTGCACTCGAAATTAAATTTTTGGAGCTACAGAAGTCCAAATGGTGCGCTCTTAATTGCGTTGGAAAGTAGACATCCAGGGCTTTCCAGCAATATATAATAGTCCATACTTTACCCGAGTTTAGATGATTCAAACTGGCGTTTAACGCCAGTTTTCTACCCTATTCTGGCGTCAAACGCTAGAAACAAGTTGCAAAGCAGAGTTAAATGCCAGAAACAAGTTACAAACTGGCGTTTAACTCCAAGGAAGACCTCTACACGTGAAAGTTTCAATGCTCAGCCCAAGCACACACCAAGTGGGCCCAGAAGTGGATTTCTGCATCATTTACTTAATTCTGTAACCCTAGTAACTAGTTTAGTATAAATAGAACTTTTTACTATTGTACTCAGATCATCTTGGTATCTATCTTTGATCAGTTTATGCGATCTTAGACATTGGGGGCTGGCCTCACGTTCATGCCTGGACCTCTATCACTTATGTATTTTAACGGTGGAGTTTCTACACACCATAGATTAAGGTGTGGAGCTCTGCTGCTCCTCGAGTATTAATGCAAAGTACTATTGTTCTTTTATTCAATTCACGCTTATTCTTATTCTAAGATATTCATTCGCACACAAGAACATGATGAATGTGATGATTATGTGACACTCATCACCATTCTCACTTATGAACGCGTGATTGACAACCACTTCCGTTCTACATGAAGACAAGCTTGAATGTATATCTCTTGGGTTTCTAATCAACGATTCACATCGACTCCCCTCTGACAATGGGGCATCTGAATCTGAGATTGGAGTCTTCGTGGTATAGGCTAGAATCCATTGGCAGCATTCTTGAGATCCGAAAAATCTAAACCTTGTCTGTGGTATTCCGAGTAGGATCTGGGATGGGATGACTGTGACGAGCTTCAAACTTGCGACTGTAGGATGTGGTGACAGACGCAAAAGGATAGTAAATCCTATTCCTACACGATCGAGAACCAACAGCTGATTAGCCATACGATATCTGTGCATGGTATTTTTCATCCGAGACGAGCAATCCGATAGTTGATTAGCCGTACAAAAACCGTAGAGGACCATTTTCAGTGAGAGGACAGGAAGTAGCCATTGACAACAGTGACACCCAACATACAGCTTGCCATGGAAAGGAGTATGAAGGATTGGATGAAGGCAGTAGGAAAGCAGAGATTCAAGAGGGATAAAGCATCTTCATACACTTATCTGAATTTTCCACCAATGATTTACATAAGTATCTCTATCTTTACTTTATGTTTTATTTATCTTTTAATTATTAAAACTCCATAACCATTTGAATCCGCCTGATTGAGATTTACAAGGTGACTATAACTTGCTTCAAGCCGACAATCTCCGTGGAATCGACCCTTACTCACGTAAGGTTTATTACTTAGACGACCCAGTGCACTTGCTGGTTAGTTGTGCGAAGTTGTGAAGAAGAGTGATATTACAATTGTGGGTACCAAGTTGTTGGAACCATTGAGATCACAATTTCGTGCACCAAATTTTTGGCGCCGTTGCTGGGGATTGTTCGAGTTTGGACAACTGATGGTTCATCTTGTTGCTCAGATTAGGTAATTTTCTTCTTGTTTTAACCATTATTTTATTTTCAAAAAGTTTTCAAAAATCTTTCAAAAAATTTTCTTCTTTTTCGTTTTTCCAAAATTATTTTCGAAATATCCAAAAAAAAAATAATAAAGTCATAAAAACTCAAAAATATTTCATGGTTCTTGTTTGAATCTAGGGCCAAATTTTAAGTTTGGTGTCAATTGCATGATTTTAATTGTCTTGCAATTTTTGAAACACATGCATTGTGTTCTTGATGATCTTCAAGTCGTTCTTGATGAATTGCCTTGTTTGATCTTCATGATTTATTGATTTGCACTGCATGATGTTCTACATATGCATTCTTGCATTTATATGGCCCAAACATAAGAAAGCTCTAAGTTTGGTGTCCTCCATGTTTTCTTTTATTAAGAAAACTGAGTTCTTGATGTTTATCTTGATCTTCAAGATTGTTCTTAGTGTTCATCTTGACGTTCATAATGTTCTTGCATATATCTTGTGTTTTGATCCAAGAATTATATTTTTCGACTCATTTTGTTGTTTTTCAAAATTGAAAACATATCTTCTTGAATAAAAGATTTAGCAAAATGAAGATCCAAGAACATAAAGCAAAGGAATTACAGAGAAAAAGTTGTGCGTTCAAAACGCCCAGTGAAAAAGAAAAACTGGCGTTTAAACGCCAGCCAGGTAAACGCCCAAACCATGCAGCAATTTGGCATTAAACGCCCAAAACATGCAGCTCCTGGGCGTTTAACGCCAGGATGACTCAAGGAGAGGAATTTTGTTTTCAAATCAAATCTTTTTCAAATCTTCATATTTTTTCAAAATCAAATCTTTTTCAAATCAAATATTTTCAATCATATCTTTTTCAAAGTCATATATTTTCAAACATATCTTTTTCAAAAATCAAATCTTTTCCTCATATTTTCAAAAATCTTGATTCAAAAATTTCAAGTTTGTTACTTTCTTGTTAAGAGAGATTCAATATTTGAAATTTAGAATCATATCTTTTAGTTTCTTGTTAATCAAGTCATTAACTTTTTAAAAGTCAAATCTTGTTAATTTTATCTTTTCAACCATATCTTTTTTAAAACATATCTTTTTCAAATCACATTTTTTTTAATTCTAATTTCAAAATCTTTTTATAACTTCTTATCTTTTTTCAACTTTATTTCTTATCTTTTTCAAAATCACAACCAATTTTTCAAAAATTTATTTTAAATTTTATTCTTTTTGTTTTCAAAAATTCTATCCCTCTCTTATCTTTTTCTATTTAAACAATAACATTCCTCCTCCATTATCAATTTGAACTCCATCTCTCTTTGTGTGTTTGAATTCTTCCTTACCTACCTCATCCTTCCATTCTTGTTTTCCTCTGACACCTCAAGGAATCTCTATACTGTGACATAGAGGATTCTATATTTTCTTTGTTTTTTTCTCTTTCATATGAGCAGGAACAAAGATAAAGGCATACTTGTTGAAGCTGATCCTGAACCTGAAAGGACTCTGAAGAGAAAGTTAAGAGCAGCTAAAGCACAAAACTCTGAAGAGGACCTCACTGAAATTTTCGAAAAGGAAGCAGCAAAAAAAAAATAATTATGGCCGAACCAAACAACAATGCAAGGAAGATGCTTGGTGATTTTACTACACCAACTTCCAACTTCTATGGAAGAAGCATCTCAATCCCTGCCATAGGAGCAAATAATTCTGAGCTAAAGCCTCAATTAGTTTCTCTACTGCAACAGAACTGCAAGTTTCATGGACTTCCATCAGAAGACCCTTATCAGTTTTTAACTGAGTTCTTGCAGATCTGTGATACTGTTATGACCAATGGAGTTGATCCTGAGGTCTACAAGCTTATGTTTTTCCCTTTTGTTGTAAGGGACAGAGCTAGAACATGGTTGGACTCACAACCTAGAGATAGCCTGGACTCTTGGGATAAGCTGGTCATGGCTTTCTTAGCCAAGTTCTTTCTTCCTCAAAAGCTGAGCAAGCTTAGAGTGGATGTTCAGACCTTCAGACAAAAAGATGGTGAGTTCCTCTATGAAGCTTGGGAAATATACAAGCAACTGACCAAAAAGTATCCTTCTGACATGCTTTCAGAATAGACCACATTAGATATATTCTATGATGGTCTGTCTGAATTTTCCAAGATGTCACTGGACCACTCTGTAGGTGGATCCATTCACCTAAAGAAAATACCTGCAGAAGCTCAGGAACTTATTGAAATGGTTGCAAATAACCAGTTCATGTATACCTTTGAGAGGAATCCTATGAGTAATGGGACGCTGCAAAAGAGAAGAGTTCTTGAAATTGATGCTCTGAATGCCATACTGGCTCAGAACAAAATATTGACCCAACAAGTCAATATGATCTCTCAGAGTCTGAGTGGATTGCAAAATGCATCCAACAGTGCTAAAGAAGCATCTTCTGAAGAATAAGCTTATGATTCTGAGAGCCCTGCAATGGCAGAGGTGAATTACATGGGTGAAGCCTTTGGCAACACCTATAATCCTTCATGGGAAAATCATCCAAATTTTTTATGGAAGGATTAACAGAAGCAAGGCTTCAATAATAACAATAGTGGAAGAAACAGGTTTAGCAATAGCAAACTTTTCCTATCATCATCTCAGCAACAGACAGAGCATTCTGAGCAGAATCCTTCTAGCTTAGCAAACATAATCTCTGATCTATCTAAGGCCACTCTTAGTTTCATGACTGAAACAAGATCCTCCATTAGAAATTTGGAGGCACAAGTGGGCCAGCTGAGTAAAAGGGTTACTAAAACTCCCCCTAGCACTCTCCCAAGCAATACAGAAGAGAATCCCAAAGGAGAGTGCAAGGCCATTGATATAATCAGCATGGCTAAAACCTTAAAGGAGGAGGAGGACGTGAATCCCAATGAGGAAAACCTCTAGGAACGTCCAGTGGCCAGTAAGGAATACCCTAATGAGGAACCAAAGGAATCTGAGGCTCATACAGAGACCATAGAGATTCCCTTGGACCTTCTTTTACCATTCATGAGCTCTGATAACTATTCATCTACTGAAGATGATGAAAACATTGTTGAAGGGCAAGTTACCCAATATTTAGGAGCAATCATGAAGCTGAATGCCAAGCTATTTGGTAATGAGACTTGGGAGGAAGAGCCTCCCTTACTCACCAATGAACTGAATACATTAGTTCAGCAAAATTTACCTCAAAGGAAACAGGATCCTGGTAAATTCTTAATACTCTATACCATAGGCACCATGACCTTTGAAAAAGCTTTGTGTGACCTGGGGTCAGGGATAAACATGATGCCACTCTCTGTAATGGAGAAACTGGAAATCTATGAGGTACAGGCTGCCAAATACTCATTGGAGATGGCAGATAAATCTATGAAAAAGGCTTATGGATTAGTAGAGGACGTGCTAGTATAGGTTGAAGGCCTTTACTTCCCTGCTGATTTCATAATCCTAGACACTAGGAGGGATGAGGATGAATCCATCATCCTTGGAAGACCCTTCCTAGCCACAACAAGAGTTGTGATTGATGTTGACAGAGGAGAGTTGATCCTTCATGTGAATGAAGAATGCCTTGTAGTAAAGACTCAAGGTTCTCCATCTGTAACCATGGAGAGTAAGCATGAAGAGCTTCTTCCAATACAGAGTCAAACAGAGCCCCCACATTCAAACTCTAAGTTTGGTGTTGGGAGGCCACAACCAAACTCTAAGTTTGGTGTTGAGAGATCTCAACCATACTCTGATCATCTGTGAGACTCCATGAGAGCTCACTGTCAAGCTATTGACATTAAAGAAGCGCTTATTGGGAGGCAACCCAATTTTATTTTAATCTATATTATTTTGTTTTCTTTTAGGTTGATGATCATGTGAAGTCACAAAGACAATTACAAAAATAAAGAAAAAAAAATCAAAAACAGCATTGAAAATAGCACACACTGGAGGAAGGACTTACTGGCATTTAAATGCCAGTAAGGGTAGCAAAATGGGCATTAAACGCCCAATCTGGCACCTTTCTGAGCGTTTAAACGCCAGAATAGGGCACCAGACTGGCGTTTAAATGCCAGAACATGGTAACAAACTGGCATTTAGACGCCAGAACAAGAAGAAAAACTGGCGTTTAAATGCCAGAACAGGACAGCAGACTAGCGTTCAAACGCCAAAATTGCACTCTAAGGCGTTTTGAATGCCCAATTGGAGCAGGGATAAGAATTCTTTGACCCCCTCAGGATCTGTGGACCCCACAGGATCCCCATCAACCTCAACTCACTCTCTCTCCTCTTCACACCTTTCTACAACACTCTTCCCCAAATACCCTTCACCAATCACCTCCATATCTCTTCCCCAAATACCCTTCACCAATCACTTCCTTCACTCTTCCCCAAAAACCCCCCACCCACCTTCAAAATTCAAAACCATTACCCTCCCAAACCCACCCAAACCTTTTGGCCACTCTCCTTCCCTTTTCCTATAAATACCCCTCTCCACTCCTTCATTTTCACACATCATACACACCTTCCCCTCCCCTTGGCCGAAACACATACACCTTCCATCTCTTCTATTTTCTTCTTCTTCTACATCTTTCTTTCATCTTTTGCTCGAGGACAAGCAAATATTTTAAGTTTGGTGTGGTAAAAGCATTGCTTTTTATTTTTTCATAACCAATTATGGCACCTAAGGCCAGAGAAACCTCTAGAAAGAGGAAAGGGAAGGCAACTGCCTCCACCTCTGAGTCATGGGAGATGGAAAGATTCATCTCAAAGGTCCATCAAGACCACTTCTATGAAGTTGTGGCCAAGAAGAAGGTAATCCCTGAGGTCCCTTTTAGGCTCAAAAAGGGCGAATATCCGGAGATCCGACAAGAGATCCAAAGAAGAGGTTGAGAAGTTCTTGCCAACCCCATTCAACAAGTCGAAATCTTAATGATTCAAGAGTTCTATGCAAACGCATGGATCACAAGGAACCATGATCAAGGTATGAACCCAAACCCAAAGAATTGGCTTACAATGGTTCGAGGGAAATACTTAGATTTCAGTCCAGAAAATGTGAGGCTAGCATTCAACTTGCCAATTGATGAGCGGATAATTTGTACGCTTTTTGGCATTATTTTTAGTATGTTTTTAGTAGATTTAGTTAGTTTTTAGTATATTTTTATTAGTTTTTAGTTAAAATTCACTTTTCTGGACTTTACTATGAGTTTGTGTGTTTTTTTATGATTTCAGATATTTTCTGGCTGAAATTGAGGGACTTGAGCAAAAATTTGATTCAGAGACTGAAAAGGACTGCAGATGCTGTTGGATTCTGACCTCCCTGCACTCGAAGTGGATTTTCTGGAGCTACAGAAGCCTAATTGGCGCGCTCTCAATGGCTTTGGAAAGTAGACATCCTGGGATTTCCAGCAATGTATAATAGTCCATACTTTGTCAAAGATTTGATGGCCCAAACCGGCGTTCCAAATCAGCTCAAGAATTCTGGCGTAAAACGCCGGAACTGGCACAAGAATGGGAGTTAAACGCCCAAACTGGCACAAAAGCTGGCGTTTAACTCCAAGAAGAGTCTCTACATGAAAATGCTTCAATGCTCAGTCGAAGCACACACCAAGTGGGCCCGGAAGTGGATTTTTATGTCATTTACTCATCTTTGTAAATCTTAAGCTACTAGTTCCCTATAAGTAGGACCTTTTACTATTGTATTTTCATCTCGGTAGCTAACTTTAGTCTTATGCTATCTTAGATCATGGGGGCTGGCCTCACGGCCATGCCTAGACCTTATTCTTATGTATTTTCAACGGTGGAGTTTCTACACACCATAGATTAAGGTGTGGAGCTCTGCTGTACCTCGAGTATTAATGCAATTACTATTGTTCTTCTATTCAATTCAGCTTGTTCTTGTTCTAAGATATCACTTGTTCTTCAACTTGATGAATGTGATGATCTGTGACACTCATCATCATTCTCACCTATGAACGTGTGCCTGACAACCACCTCCGTTCTACCTTAGATTGGGTGGATATCTCTTGGGTTCTTTAACCGGAATCTTCGTGGTATAAGCTAGAATTGATGGCGGCATTCAAGAGAATCCGGAAGATCTAAACCTTGTCTGTGGTATTCTGAGTGGGATTCAATGATTGAATGACTGTGACGAGCTTCAAACTCGCGATTGTGGGGCGTTAGTGACAGACGCAAAAGAATCACTGGATTCTATTCCGACATGATCGAGAACCGACAGCTGAATAGCCGTGCCGTGACAGGGTTCGTTGAATATTTTCACTGAGAGGACGGGACTGTAGCCATTGACAACGGTGATGCCCAACATACAGCTTGCCATGGAAAGGAGTAAGAAGGATTGGATGAAGACAGTAGGAAAGCAGAGAGACGGAAGGGACAAAGCATCTTCATACGCTTATCTGAGGTTCTCACCAATGAATTGCATAAGTATCTCTATCTTTATCTTTATATTTTATTCATATATCATCCATAACCATTTGAGTCTGCCTGACTGAGATTTACAAGATGACCATAGCTTGCTTCATACCAACAATCTCCGTGGGATCGACCCTTACTCGCGTAAGGTTTATTACTTGGACGACCCAGTGCACTTGCTGGTTAGTTGTGCGAAGTTGTGTTTATGCCATGGTATTGAACACCAAGTTTTTGGATTCATTACCGGGGATTATTTGAGTTGTGAAAAGTAGTTATCACAATTTCGTGCACCAAGTTTTTGGCGCCGTTGCCGGGGATTGTTGAGTTTGGACAACTGACGGTTCATCTTGTTGCTTAGATTAGGTATTTGTCTTCAGAGTTCTTAAGAATGAATTCTAGTGTTTCAAGGTGATGTTCTTATCATCACCAAAGCTGATTGATTCTCATCAATTTAGCTCTTGAATGCAATGTCCTGCTGAAGCTTGGCTAGCCATGTCTAATTTCTTTAGACTGAAGCTTTAGACTAACATTGCATGATTCCTGGAATTCTCATTAAGAATTTTGATATCTTTATTTTCTTCTTCCACTTAATTTTCGAAAAAAAAAACCAAAAAAATTACAAAATCATAAAAACCAAAAATATTGTATGCTTCTTGTTGAGTCTAGAGTCTCATGTTAAGTTTGGTATCAATTGCATGTTTCTGTTCTTCTTGCATTCATTCATGTGTCTTAAGTGATCTTCAAGATGTTCTTGATGATTTCATTGCTCTGATCTTTAAATTCTCTTATCTTGAGTATTTTGTGTTTCTCATATGCATTCTCATTTTGTTAGTGTCAGTAGTTGATGATTAGATTTTTGATGGTTTAGAATTTCACAAATGAATTCTCGTTGCAAGTATAGTTCCTAAACCAAGCAATAATCTTTTCATACAAAAAGTTGTTTGTCACTAAAACAAACCCCTAAATTTATAAACCGAAGTATTCAAACCTCGGGTCGTTCTCCCTAGGAATTACAATAAAGTGTCTTGTTATTGGTTGTGAGTTATTTTGGGGTTTTTGGATAAGAAGCATGAAAAGTAAATGGCAATGAAAATAAACTAACAACTATAAAAGGCTCTTGGCAAGGTATGAAAATTAGAAGTCCTATCCTAGTTATCCTTCTCAATTGTGATGAGAATTGTTCATTGCTACCACTTAGTTAACCCTAACTAAATAAAGGAAAGTCAAGTGGATTGGTGGACGAAATTGTGATTCAATATTCTTAATATATTATTCTATCTTTTGAGCTTTGGCATGTACCCTTGGGGCACTGGTTGAATTCACAACTCCGTTCAACTAACCAGCAAGTGTACTGGGTCGTCCAAGTAATACCTTACGTGAGTAAGGGTCGAATCCACAGAGATTATTGGTTTGAAGCAATCAATGTTATTTTATTTGGCTTAGTCAGGATACCAATAGGATTCTTTAGCCTCGTATTTTCGTTGCCAATTAGAGCGTAGAATAAGTAGTTATTACTTTAATAATAGAGAATAAAAGCGTTACTTGTTGTGCAGTAATGACGAATATGTTGGAGTTTTGGAGATGCTTTGTCTTTTGAATTTCTACTTTCCCTAGGCGTCCTTTTCTCACACGCATTGTTCCTTCCATGGCAAGCTCTATGTAGGGTGTCACCGTTGTCAATGGCTACTTCCCATCCTCGCAATGAAAGCTATGCACGCACTCTGTCACAGTACGGCCAATCACCGGTGGTTCCCGCTCCTACTGGAATAGAATCCCTCTTTTGCGTCTGTCACTAACGCCCAGCAGGTTAAAGTCTGAAGCACGTCACAGTCATTCAATCCCGGAATCCTACTCGGAATACCACAGACAAGGTTTAGACTTTCCGGATTCTCATGAATGCCGCCATCAATCCAGCTTATACCACGAAGATTCTGATTAGGGAAGCTAAGAGACATTCATTCAATCTGATGTAGAACGGAGGTGGTTGTCAGGCACACGTTCATGGATTGAGGAAGGTGATGAGTGTCACGGATCATCACCTTCTCCACAGTTAAGCGTGAATAAACATCTTAGATAAGAACAAGCGTGTTTGAATGGAAAACAAAGGAATTGTATTAAATCATCGAGACGCTGCAGAGCTCCTCACCCCCAACAATGGAGTTTAGAGACTCATGCCGTCACAAAGTATGTAATTCAGATCTGAAAATATCATGAGGTACAAGATAAGTCTGTAAAAGTTGTTTAAATAGTAAACTAGTGACCTAGGTTTACAGAAAAATGAGTAAACTAAGATAATTGGTGCAGAAATCCACTTCTGGGGCCCACTTGGTGTGTGCTGGGGCTGAGACTAAAGCTTTCCACGTGTAAAGGCCTTTCTTGGCGTCAAACTCCAGGTTTTGACGTGTTTTGGGCGTTCAACTCCGGATCATGACGTTTTTCTGGCGTTTAACTCCAGACAGCAGCATGTACTTGGCGTTCAACGCCAAGTTACGTCGTCTATCTTCGCGCAAAGTATGGACTATTATATATTGCTGGAAAGCCCTGGATGTCTACTTTCCAACGCCGTTGAGAGCGCGCCAATTGGACTCCTGTAGCTCCAGAAAATCCATTTCGAGTGCAGGGAGGTCAGGATCCAACAGCATCAGCAGTCCTTTTTCAGCCTAAGTCAGATTTTTGCTCAGCTCCCTCAATTTCAGCCAGAAAATACCTGAAATCACAAAAAAATACACACTCATAGTAAAGTCCAGAAATATGATTTTTGCCTAAAAACTAATATTATTTTACTAAAAACTAACTGAAACATGCTAAAATCTACATGAAATTACCCCCAAAAAGCGTACAAAATATCCGCTCATCACAACACCAAACTTAAACTGTTGCTTGTCCTCAAGCAACTAGATGAATAAAATAGGCTCTAACAGAAATTAAGAAGTAATATATATTTTAGAGTTTTAAATGAAGCTCAGATTCTTATTAGATGAGCGGGGCTTGTAGCTTTTTGTCTCTGAACAGTTTTGGCATCTCCCTGTATCTTTAGAATTTCAGAATAATTGGCATCCTTAGGAACTCAGAATTCAGATAGTATTATTGACTCTCCTAGTGTAGTATGTTGATTCTTGAACACAGCTATTTATGAGTCTTGGCCGTGGCCCTAAGCATTTTGTCTTCCAGTATTACCACCGGATACATAAATGCCACAGACACATAACTGGGTGAACCTTTTCAGATTGTGACTCAGCTTTGCTAGAGTCCCCAGTTAGTGGTGTCCAGAGCTCTTAAGCACACTCTTTTGCTTTGGATCACGACTTTAACCACTCAGTCTCAAGCTTGTAACTTGGACCTGCATGCCACAAGCACATGGTTAGGGACAGCTTGGTTTAGCCGCTTAGGCCTGGATTTTATTTCCTTGGGCCCTCCTCTCCATTGATGCTCAAAGCCTTGGATCCTTTTTACCCTTGCCTTTTGGTTTTAAGGGCTGCTTGGCTTTTATTCCTTTTGATTGTAAATTTTTTTTTTTTTTTTTTTTTTGAACTGCTTTTTCTTGCTTCAAGAATCAATTTCATGATTTTTCAGATCATCAATAATATTTTTCGTGTTCCTCATCCTTTCAGGAGCCAATATTCATCAAATTCAAAATACAATTTATGCACTGTTCAAGCATTCATTCAGAGAACAAAAGTATTGCCACCACATATAATTAATTATAAATTTTATTATTAGGAACTCGAAAAATATAGATTACTTCTTTATTCTAAAATAAAATCTACTACTTTATTCATGCCTGATGATGATGAGAAGAATAAACTATAGCTTAATTGGAAATAAAATCAAAATAGACATACTAATTACTACTAAATATCTCCTAAGGTGAATTTCAAATAAAAAATGCTATCACTAAATTAAAGCAGGAAAATTGGAACTCAGCAACCTTTTGTTTTGAGGAAGGACGTGTTCTTCTAATCTCTGGGGTGTTGTTCAAGGATTAATTTTTGGCGCTTCAGCTCCCTTAGATCACGCCCTTGCTCCTCCTGTTCTTTGAGCAGTTTGCAAAGCATGCTACTTTGATTATTCTGTTCTTCCTTTATTTGATCCATAGCTTCTTGCAATCTGGAAATAGAGGCTTCAAGATGTTCCCAATATTCGAATTGAGGCAGTTCTGGGAGAGCTTCTTGTGCTCTCTTCCTGGTTGAATCATCTTGTTGCTGTCTGACCATTGATATTCCAGTAATTGGCTTTTCAACTGGGATGTACTCTGTTATTCCCATCTTCACTCCGGCATCTTTGCAGAGCATAGAAATTAAGCTTGGATAGGCCAATCTGGCGTCTTTAGAGTTCCTGTTTGCTACTTTGTATAGCTCACATGAGATCAGTTGATGGACTTCTACCTCTTTTCCCAACATGATGCAGTGAATCATGACAGCTCTTTTGATGGTTACTTCAGAACGGTTGCTGGTGGGCAATATGGAACGCCCTACGAAATCCAGCCAGCCTCTGGCTACTGGTTTTAGATCCTCCCTTTTTAGTTGAACTGGGTCGCCAGTTGTGCTGGTAGTCCACTTGGCTCCAGGAACGCATATATCTTCCAAGATCCTGTCCAATCCTTTATTGACCCTCATCATTCTCCTATTAAAGGAGTCTGGGTCGTCTTTTAGTTGAGGAATCTTGAATATCTCCCTGATCCTGTCAGGATTGGTATGAATGATCTTTCCTCTGACCACAGTTTTATGATCAAAGATAGCAGCTCCAACGATTCTTTGCCTTTCTGTCTGCCATAGATTAGCATAGAACTCTTGAACCATGTTTCTTCCCACTTTTGTTTCAGGATTGGCCAGAATTTCCCAATGCCTGTTTCTGATTTGCTCTTGGATCTCCGGATATTCATCTTCTTTCAAATCAAATCTGACTTCCGGGATCACTGATCTGTGACTCATTATTTTATAATAATGATCTGAATGTTCTTTAGATAAGAACTTCCCTTGATTCCAAAGTGGCTTTGGAGCGCTTTCTTTCTTGCCCTTTTGGGTGGGTTGTTTTCCTCTTGGGGCCATGAATTTGATGATCACGGATATCCACACCAAACTTAGAGCTTTGCTTGTCCTCAAGCAAAAAGAGAAGAAAGAAGAGGGATAGGAGGAGAGCAGTTTGGATGATGAGGAGGGCGCCGAACACAAGATATAGGGAGGGGGGGTGGGTTATTTTTCGAAAAATAAGAAAGAGATAAGATAAAAGATATGATTTTAAAAGATATGATTAGAAAAAGATATAATTTTTAAAAGAGAAAGATATGAATAAGAATTTAAAAGACAAATCTGAAAAATTTAATTTTGAAAAAGATATTTTTTTTTTTTAAAAAGATAATTGAGTTTTGAAAACAAATTTTTAAAAGAGTTTGATTGGATTGAAAATTAATTTGTCCTTTATGGATTAAGATACCTTTGATATTTTGAAAAAGGGATATTAGAAATTAGGATTTTTAGAACTCTAATTTGGGATGAGAGATGATAATTTGAAATATGTTGATGCAAGAAATCATGAGTTGAAACATAAAAATTTGGAAAAAATATAAAGAAAAACGAAATTGTACCTCCTCCCACCATCCTGGCGTTAAACGCCCACATGGTGCATGGTTTGGGCGTTTAACGCCCATGTGATGCTTCTCCTGGGCGTTCAACGCCCATGTGATGCTTCTTTCTGGCGTTGAACGCCAGGAAGTCCTTCTTTACTGGGCGTTTTTCTAAACGCCCAGAATGCTAGCAGATTGGCGTTAAACGCCCAGAAGGTGCATCTTTCTGGCGTTTAACGCCCAGAAGATGCTCCTTTCTGGCGTTTAACGCCCAGAAGGCTACCCTTACTGGCGTTAAACGCCCAGTGGGTGCTTCTTTTGGGCGTTTAACGCCCAAAGTGCTTCTTACTGGCTTTTTCATGCCAGTGAACTTCCAAATTTCTCTGTAACTCTTGGGACTTCAGTTAATTTGTTATTTCACCTTTGAAGATACTTATACCTAAACCTGTAAAGAAAGAAAATTTATTTAATTAGTAATTAAACTTTGTATATGGCTGGGTTGCCTCCCAGCAAGCGCTTCTTTAATGTCATTAGCTGGACTATCACTGATTCTTCAATTAAGTCTCAGTCTTGAGCATTCTTGCTCAAAATTGCCTTCAAGATAATGTTTAACTCTTTGTCCATTGACAATGAACTTTTTGTTAGAGTCATTATCTTGAAGCTCTATGTAGCCATATGGTGATACACTTGTAATTACATATGGACCTCTCCACCGGGATTTTAATTTCCCGGGGAATAATTTGAGCCTAGAGTTAAATAGCAGAACTTTCTGCCCTGGTTTAAAGACTCTGGATGACAATTTCTTATCATGCCATTTTTTTGCTTTTTCCTTGTAAATTTTTGCATTTTCAAAAGCATTGAGTCTAAACTCTTCTAGCTCATTTAACTGGAGCAATCGTTTTTCTCCAGCTAATTTGGCATCAAGGTTCAGGAATCTGGTTGCCCAGTAGGCCTTGTGTTCCAGTTCCACTGGCAAGTGACACGCCTTTCCATACACAAGCTGGTATGGAGAGGTCCCTATAGGGGTCTTAAATGCTGTTCTGTATGCCCACAGAGCATCATCCAAGCTTCTTGCCCAATCCTTTCTGCGGTTAATTACAGTCCGTTCCAGGATTCTTTTAAGTTCTCTATTTGAGACTTCTGCCTGCCCATTAGTCTGTGGGTGATATGGAGTAGCCACCCTGTGGTTGACTCCATAACGGACTAGAGCAGAGTAGAGCTGCTTATTACAGAAATGAGTACCCCCATCACTGATTAACACTCTGGGGATACCAAATCTGCTGAAGATATGTTTCTGGAGGAATTTTAACACTGTTTTAGTGTCATTAGTGGGTGTTGCAATAGCCTCCACCCATTTGGATACATAATCCACTGCCACCAGAATATAGGTGTTTGAGTATGATGGTGGGAAAGGTCCCATGAAGTCAATACCCCATACATCAAACAACTCAATTTCCAAGATTCCTTGTTGAGGCATAGCATAACTGTGGGGCAGGTTGCCTGATCTCTGGCAACTATCACAGTTAAGCACAAATGCTCGGGAATCTTTATAGAGAGTAGGCCAGTAGAAGCCACTCTGGAGGACTCTTGTGGCTGTTCGTTCACTTCCAAAATGTCCTCCATACTGTGATCCATGGCAATGCCAAAGGATCTTCTGTGCTTCTTCTTTAGGCACACATCTACGGATTACTCCGTCTGCACATCTCTTAAAGAGATATGGTTCATCCCAGAGATAGTATTTTGCATCTGTGATTAATTTCTTTGATTGCACCTTACTGTACTCCTTGGGTATGAATCTCACTGCCTTGTAGTTTGCAATGTCTGCAAACCATGGCACTTCCTGGACGGCTAGTAATTGCTCATCCGGAAAGGTTTCAGAAATTTCAGTGAGAGGGAGGGACGCCCCTTCCAATGGTTCTATTCGGGACAGGTGATCTGCTACTTGATTTTCTGTCCCTTTTCTGTCTCTTATTTCTATATCAAACTCTTGCAGAAGCAGCACCCATCTGATGAGTCTGGGTTTTGAATCTTGCTTTGTGAGTAGATATTTAAGAGCAGCATGATCAGTGTACACAATCACTTTTGATCCTACTAAGTAGGATCTGAATTTGTCAATGGCGTAAACCACTGCAAGTAGCTCTTTTTCTGTGGTTGTGTAATTCTTCTGTGCATCATTTAGCACACGGCTGGCATAGTAAATGACATGCAGAAGCTTGTCATGCCTTTGCCCCAACACTGCACCAATGGCATGGTCACTGGCATCACACATTAGTTCAAATGGTAATGTCCAGTCTGGTGCAGAGATGATTGGTGCTGTGACCAATTTAGCTTTCAGAGTTTCAAATGCCTGCAGACACTCCTCATCAAAGATAAATGGCATGTCTGCAGCTAGCAGGTTGCTCAGGGGTTTGGCGATTTTTGAAAAATCCTTTATAAACCTCCTATAAAACCCTGCATGTCCCAGAAAACTTCTGATTGCCTTAACATTAGCAGGTGGTGGTAATTTTTCAATTACTTCTACCTTAGCTTGGTCCACCTCTATCCCCTTGTTCGAAATTTTGTGTCCAAGGACAATTCCTTCAGTCACCATAAAGTGACATTTTTCCCAGTTTAAAACCAGGTTAGTCTCTTGGCATCTTTTCAGAACAAGTGCTAAATGGTTAAGGCAGGAGCTGAATGAGTCTCCAAATACTGAAAAGTCATCCATGAAGACTTCCAGGAATTTTTCCACCATATCAGAGAAAATTGAGAGCATGCACCTCTGAAAGGTTGCAGGTGCATTGCATAAGCCAAATGGCATCCTTCTGTATGCAAATACTCCAGAAGGGCATGTGAATGCCGTTTTCTCTTGATCCTGGGGATCTACTGCAATTTGATTATAACCTGAATATCCATCCAGAAAGCAGTAGTATTCATGACCTGCTAGTCTTTCTAGCATCTGGTCTATGAATGGTAAAGGAAAATGATCCTTTCTGGTGGCTGTATTGAGCCTTCTATAATCAATACACATACGCCACCCTGTAACTGTCCTTGTAGGAACCAGTTCATTTTTTCATTGTGAACTACTGTCATGCCTCCTTTCTTAGGGACAACTTGGACAGGGCTCACCCAGGGGCTGTCAGAAATAGGATAAATAATCCCAGCCTCTAGTAATTTAGTGACCTCTTTCTGCACCACTTCTTTCATAGCTGGATTCAGCCGCCTTTGTGGTTGAACCACTGGCTTGGCGTCATCTTCCAACAAGATTTTGTGCATGCACCTGGCTGGGCTAATGCCCTTAAGATCACTAATGGACCACCCAAGAGCTGTCTTGTGCGTCCTTAGCACTTGAATTAGTGCTTCCTCTTCCTGTGGCTCCAAGGTAGAGCTTATAATTACAGGAAAGGTTTCACCTTCTCCCAGAAATGCATATTTCAGGGATGGTGGTAATGGTTTGAGCTCGGGTTTTGGAGGTTTCTCCTCTTCCTGAGGGATTTTCAGAGGTTCTATTATCTTCTCTGACTCCTCCAAATCAGGCTGAACATCTTTAAAGATGTCCTCTAGCTCTGATTCGAGACTCTCAGCCATATTGACCTCTCTTACCAGAGAATCAATCATGTCAACACTCATGCAGTCATTTGGGGTGTCTGGATGTTGCATGGCTTTGACCACATTCAACTTGAATTCCTCCTCATTGACTCTCAAGGTTACTTCCCCTTTTTGGACATCAATGAGGGTTCGGCCAGTTGCTAGGAAAGGTCTTCCTAGAATGAGAGTTGCACTCTTGTGCTCCTCCATTTCCAGCACCACAAAGTCAGTAGGAAAGGCAAATGGCCCAACCTTGACAATCATGTCTTCAATCACGCCTGATGGGTATTTAATGGAGCCATCAGCAAGTTGAAGACATATCCTGGTTGGTTTGATTTCTTCAGTTAAACCAAGCTTTCTGATAGTAGATGCAGGTATTAGGTTGATACTTGCCCCAAGGTCACATAAAGCTTGCTTGGTGCAATTACCTTCTAATGTGCATGGTATCATAAAGCTCCCAGGATCTTTAAGCTTCTCAGGTAAGCTTTTTAGAATGACTGCACTGCATTCTTCAGTGAGGTAAACCTTTTCAGTCTCCCTCCAATCCTTCTTATGACTTAAGATCTCTTTCATGAACTTAGCGTAAGAGGGTATTTGCTCAAGTGCTTCTGCAAACGGAATCTTTATTTCAAGAGTCCTGAGATAGTCTGCAAAGCGGGCAAATTGCTTATCTTGTTCCGCTTGGCGGAGTTTTTGAGGATAAGGCATTTTGGCTCTGTATTCCTCAACCTTAGTTGCTGCAGGTTTATTACCTACAGAAGTGGGTTGGGAAGCCTTGTTATCAGCACTTGTATGTGACTGATTCCCTACTGGCATTTGAATGCCAGAGGTAGGAGCTGGAGTGGCGTTAGACGCCACTTCCTTGCTTGTTACTGGCGTTTGAACGCCAGAACCATGCTCCTTTTGGGCGTTCAACGCCAGATTCAAGCTTGTTTCTGGCGTTGAACGCCAGGAATCAGCATGGTCTGGGCGTTCAGCGCCAGCTTTATCCCTTTCTGGGCTCTGCTTGTCCTCAGAGGGATTTTGATTAGCTATTCGTTCATGTCCTTGCTTCTTGCTGTTTTGAAGTGAGGTATTTAATGTTTTCCCACTTCTTAATTGAACTGCTTGGCATTCTTCTACTATTTGTTTTGACAGTCGTTTTTCTGTTTGCTTTAATTGCACTTCCATGTTCCTGTTTGCCATTCTTGTTTCCTGTAATATCTCATTGAATTCGGCTAGCTGCTGAGTTAGAAAGTCTAATTGCTGATTAAATTCATTAGCCTGATCCACCGGACTGAGTTCTGCAGTTACTGTTTTAGCTTCTCCTTTCTTAGAAGATTCACTGCTTAGATACATATGTTGATTTCTGGCAACTGTATCAATAAGCTCTTGAGCTTCTTCAATTGTTTTTCTCATGTGTATAGATCCACCAGCTGAGTGGTCTAGAGAAATCTGAGCTTTTTCTGTAAGCCCATAGTAGAAGATGTCTAATTGCACCCATTCTGAAAACATTTCAGAGGGGCATTTTCTTAGCATCTCTCTGTATCTCTCCCAAGCATCATAAAGGGATTCATTATCTCCTTGTTTGAAGCCTTGGATGTTTAGCCTTAGCTGTGTCATCCGTTTGGGAGGGAAATAGTGATTCAGGAATTTTTCTGACAGCTGTTTCCATGTTTTTATGCTGTTCTTAGGCTGGTTATTTAACCACCTCTTAGCTTGATCTTTTACAGCAAATGGAAACAGTAGTAATCTGTAGATATCCTGATCCACTTCCTTATCATGTACTGTATCAGCAATTTGCAGAAATTGTGCCAGAAACTCTGTAGGTTCTTCATGTGGAAGACCAGAATACTGGCAGTTTTGCTGCACCATGATAATGAGCTGAGGATTCAGCTCAAAGCTACTAACTCCAATGGAGGGTATACAAATACTACTCCCATATGAAGCAGTAGTGGGGTTAGCATATGACCCCAGAGTCCTCTTGTCTTGTCCATTCATACTTACTTTAGAATTGGAATACAAGAGATAATTTATATGTTGATTTAGAAAAATGGAATAAGTAAAACAAATATATAAAAAGAAAATATGATAATAAAATTTTTTTTTTTTATTTTTTTTTTATTTTTTTTTTTTTTTTTGAAAACTTTTCGAAAAAAATTGAAATTAAAATCTGAAACTTATATAAAAATTTCGAAAAAGTGGTTCAAAATTAGTTAGAAAATATAAAATTTTTGAATTTTGAATTTTATGATGAAAGAGAAAAACACACAAAAGACACAAGACTTAAAATTTTTAGATCTAGTATTCCTTATTTTCGAAAATTTTTGGAGGGAAAACACCAAGGAACACCAAACTTAAAAATTTTAAGATCAAGACACAAGAAAAACTCAAGAACACTTTGAAGATTCACAAGAACACCAAGAACAAAAGAAAGAACACCAAACTTAAAATTTTTAGAAAATCAAGACAAGTTTTCGAAAATTATATTAAAATTAACAAGAAAACACCAAACTTAAAGTTTGGCACAGATTAAACCAAGAAAAATTATTTTTGAAAAAGATTTTCAAAAGAACTGGTGCCCAATTGCCAAGAACATAAGCCAACACTATAACCAACTGAATTAAAAATGTAATGTATTTTAAAGATGTATTATTTTTATGGATAAACTAAATTTTTGAAAACTAATGTTTTGAAAAAGCACAAGAAAAACAAGAAAAGACACAGAACAAGAAAAACTCAAGATCAAACAAGAAAAATAAGCAAGAACAACTTGAAGATCAATGAAGAACAAAGAACACAAGTCGAAAATTTTAAAAGAAAATATGAGATATGCAATTGACACCAAACTTAGAACAAGACACTAAACTCACGAAAATTTAACAATTAATTAAGAAAAATAATATTTTTGAAAAGAAATTTTTTTTTTTTTTTGAAAAAAAACTATCCTATCAAGATTTAATGACTCTATAACAATAAAAATAAAAATAAAAATAAATTATTCCTAATCTAAGAAATAAAATAAGCCTTCAATTGTCCAAACTCAATAATCCCCGGCAACGGCGCCAAAAACTTGGTGGACGAAATTGTGATTCAATATTCTTAATATATTATTCTATCTTTGAGCTTTGGCATGTACCCTTGGGGCACTGGTTGAATTCACAACTCCGTTCAACTAACCAGCAAGTGTACTGGGTCGTCCAAGTAATACCTTACGTGAGTAAGGGTCGAATCCACAGAGATTATTGGTTTGAAGCAATCAATGTTATTTTATTTGGCTTAGTCAGGATACCAATAGGATTCTTTAGCCTCGTATTTTCGTTGCCAATTAGAGCGTAGAATAAGTAGTTATTACTTTAATAATAGAGAATAAAAGCGTTACTTGTTGTGCAGTAATGACGAATATGTTGGAGTTTTGGAGATGCTTTGTCTTTTGAATTTCTACTTTCCCTAGGCGTCCTTTTCTCACACGCATTGTTCCTTCCATGGCAAGCTCTATGTAGGGTGTCACCGTTGTCAATGGCTACTTCCCATCCTCGCAATGAAAGCTATGCACGCACTCTGTCACAGTACGGCCAATCACCGGTTGGTTCCCGCTCCTACTGGAATAGAATCCCTCTTTTGCGTCTGTCACTAACGCCCAGCAGGTTAAAGTCTGAAGCACGTCACAGTCATTCAATCCCGGAATCCTACTCGGAATACCACAGACAAGGTTTAGACTTTCCGGATTCTCATGAATGCCGCCATCAATCCAGCTTATACCACGAAGATTCTGATTAGGGAAGCTAAGAGACATTCATTCAATCTGATGTAGAACGGAGGTGGTTGTCAGGCACACGTTCATGGATTGAGGAAGGTGATGAGTGTCACGGATCATCACCTTCTCCACAGTTAAGCGTGAATAAACATCTTAGATAAGAACAAGCGTGTTTGAATGGAAAACAAAGGAATTGTATTAAATCATCGAGACGCTGCAGAGCTCCTCACCCCCAACAATGGAGTTTAGAGACTCATGCCGTCACAAAGTATGTAATTCAGATCTGAAATATCATGAGGTACAAGATAAGTCTGTAAAAGTTGTTTAAATAGTAAACTAGTGACCTAGGTTTACAGAAAAATGAGTAAACTAAGATAATTGGTGCAGAAATCCACTTCTGGGGCCCACTTGGTGTGTGCTGGGGCTGAGACTAAAGCTTTCCACGTGTAAAGGCCTTTCTTGGCATCAAACTCCAGGTTTTGACGTGTTTTGGGCGTTCAACTCCGGATCATGACGTTTTTCTGGCGTTTAACTCCAGACAGCAGCATGTACTTGGCGTTCAACGCCAAGTTACGTCGTCTATCTTCGCGCAAAGTATGGACTATTATATATTGCTGGAAAGCCCTGGATGTCTACTTTCCAACGCCGTTGAGAGCGCGCCAATTGGACTCCTGTAGCTCCAGAAAATCCATTTCGAGTGCAGGGAGGTCAGGATCCAACAGCATCAGCAGTCCTTTTTCAGCCTAAGTCAGATTTTTGCTCAGCTCCCTCAATTTCAGCCAGAAAATACCTGAAATCACAGAAAAATACACACACTCATAGTAAAGTCCAGAAATATGATTTTTGCCTAAAAACTAATATTATTTTACTAAAAACTAACTGAAACATGCTAAAATCTACATGAAATTACCCCCAAAAAGCGTACAAAATATCCGCTCATCATGGATGAATTGACTTGAGCCACAAGTCCTAGCCAACTCCCAAGGAAAGACTAGCTTTAGTGCACTCCAAACCAATTAGCAATCTCTCCAATTACCAATCAACAAAGGAATTAGATAACTCAAGTGTCACTAATTACTCTACCTAGGCCAAGAGGAACAAAATCTAACTAATAGCTATAAGAGACATTTCATCAAACACATAGAGTGCAATACAAGTAAACACATGAATTTGCAAGAATTAAGGAGAGATCTAACTACAAAGGCAAGAGGTCCACAATAGAAAACCAAATTAATCATGAAACAACAAAGAACTTACCAATTGCATTGAAGGAGAAATGTAGATCTACAAAAGAGAATTCACAAACTACAAACAAAGGAATTACATTAGAAGAAGAATTCTACAACTACAATAGAAGAGAGGAACGAAAATTGAAAGAGAGAAGAAGAAGAAATAGATTTAGATCTAAGAACTAACCTAATCCTAATTCTAGAGAGAAGAGAGAGCTTCTCTCTCTAGAAACTAACTAAAACTAATTGGTAACTAACATATGTTTCCCTCTTCACTCCTTGGGTTAAATAGCATCAGAAATGAGTTGGATTGGGCCCACAAGGCTTTAGAATTCGCTAGCCATGTTTTGCTTTAAGTGAACCAGGTGGCAGCAACGGCGCGTGCACGTACTTTGCGCGTGCGCGCCACCATACGTATAGCAAATATGGCAAATCTTATATTTTTTCGAAGCCTCGGATGTTAGCTTTCTAACCCAACTAGAACCGCATCATTTGGACCTCTGTAGCTCAAGTTATGGTCATTTAAGTGCGAAGAGGTCGGCTTGACAGCTTTCCGGTTCTTTCATTTCTTCATGAGTTCTCCAACTTTTCATGCTTCTTTCTTCATTCCCTTGATCCAATCTTTGCCTCATAAACCTTAAATCACTTAACAAACATATCAAGGCATCTAATGGAATCAATGAGAATTAGAGTTAGCTATTTTAAGACCTAAAAAGCATGTTTTCACTCTTAAGCACAATTAAAGGAGAAGTTATAAAATCATGCTATTTCAATGGATAAATGTGGGTAAAAGGTCATAAAATCTCTTAAAATCAATACAAGATAAACCGTCAAGACGGGGTTTATCAGTAGTATACAAACTTCTAAGTTTGGTGTCTTGTATGCATTGTTATTTGATTTTAGTTGCATTTTGATTATTAAAAATCCAAAAATGTTTTTAATTTGTGTCTTTTCAAGTCAATAATACAGAGAATTGAAGATTCAGAACATACAGCAGAGGAATTATACAGAAAAAGCTGGGCGTTCAAAACGCCCAGTGAAGAAGGCAAACTGGCGTTTAAACGCCAGCCAGGGTGCCTGGCTGGGCGTTTAATGCCCAAAAGGGTAGTGCTTTGGGCGTTAAACGCCAGAATGTGCACCATTCTGGGCGTTTAACACCAGGATGGCACAAGAGGGAAGATTCTATTTTCAATTCAGATTTTTTTTAAGTTTTTAAAATTTTTCAAAATCAAATCTTTTTCAAATCATATCTTTTTAATCAAATCTTTTTCAAAATCAATTTCTTTCCATTTTCAAAAATACTTGCTATCAATTAATGATTTGATTCAATATTTCAAGTATGTTGCCTTTTCCATTGAGAAAGGTTTAATGTCTGAATCATATCTTTTCTTGTTAGCCAAGTCATTAATTTTTTAAAAATCAAATCTTTTCAAATTGTTTTTCAAACCATATCTTCTCAATCACATTTTTTTAAAACCATAACTTTTCAATCATATCTTTTTAATCACATCTTTTTCAAAATAGTTTTTAATCATATCTTTTTTATTTCTAATTTCAAAATCTTTTTCAAAAATCACTTAATTTCTTTTCCACTCTTAGTTTTCGAAAATCAATTAGTATTTTTTAAAATGTTTTTAAAATATTTTACTTAATTTTCGAAAATTTCTTCCCCTCTTCTCACATCCTTCTATTTATGGACTAACACTATTCCTTAATGCACAATTCGAACTCCATCTTTCTTGATAAGTTCGAATTCTTCTACTTCTTCCTTCTATTTTTCTTTTCCTCTGACACCTCAAGGAATCTCTATACTGTGACATAGAGGATTCCATATTTTCTTGTTCTCTTCTCTTTCATATGAGCAGGGGCAAAGACAAAAGCATTCTTGTTGAGGCTGACTCTAAACCTGAAAGGACCTTGAAGCGAAAGCTAAGAGAAGCTAAGGCACAACTCTCTGTAGAGGACCTAACAGAAATCTTCAAAGAAGAAGAACCCATGGCAGCCGAAAACAACAACAATGCCAACAATGCAAGGAAGGTGCTGGGTGACTTTACTGCACCTACTCCCGACTTCTATGGGAGAAGCATCTCTATCCCTGTCATTGGAGAAAACAACTTTGAGCTTAAGCCTCAATTAGTTTCTCTGATGCAACAGAATTGCAAGTTCCATGGACTTCCATTGGAAGATCCTCATCAGTTTTTAGCTGAATTCTTGCAGATCTGTGACACTGTCAAGACTAATGGGGTTGACCCTAAGGTCTACAGACTTATGCTATTCCCTTTTGCTGTAAGAGACAGAGCTAGGATATGGTTGGACTCACAACCTAAAGAAAGCCTGAACTCTTGGGAAAAACTAGTCAATGCCTTCTTGGCAAAGTTCTTTCCACCTCAAAAATTGAGTAAGCTTAGAGTGGAAGTCCAAACCTTCAGACAGAAGGAAGGAGAATCCCTCTATGAAGCTTGGAAAAGATACAAACAATTGATCAGAAAGTGTCCTTCTGACATGCTTTCTGAATGGAGCATCATAGGTATTTTCTATGATGGTCTGTCTGAACTGTCCAAGATGTCTTTGGATAGCTCTGCTGGAGGATCTCTTCATCTGAAGAAGACGCCTGCAGAAGCTCAAGAACTAATTGAAATGGTTGCAAATAACCAATTCATGTACACCTCTGAAAGGAATCCTGTGAACAATGGGACGAATCAGAAGAAGGGAGTTCTTGAGATTGATACTCTGAATGCCATATTGGCTCAGAACAAAATATTGACTCAGCAAGTCAATTTGATTTCTCAAAGTCTGTCTGGAATGCAAGCTACACCAGGCAGTACTAAGGACGCTTCATCTAAAAAAAAGCTTATGATCCTGAGAACCCTTCAATGGAAGAAGTGAGTTACATGGGAGAACCCTATGGAAACACCTATAATTCTTCATGGAGAAATCATCCAAATCTCTCATGGAAGGATCAACAGAGACCTCAACAAGGTTTCAACAACAATAATGGTGGAAGAAACAGATTTAGCAATGGCAAGCCTTTTCCATCATCTTCTCAGCAACAGATAGAGAATTCTAAGCAGAACCACTCTGACTTAGCAACCATGGTCTCTGATCTAATCAAAACCACTCAAAGTTTCATGAATGAAACAAGGTCCTCCATTAGAAACTTGGAGGCACAAGTGGGACAGCTGAGCAAGAAAATTACTGAACTCCTTCCTAGTACTCTTCCAAGCAATACAGAAGAAAATCCAAAAGGAGAGTGCAAGGCCATCAACATGGCCGAATTTGGAGAGGAGGAAGAGGCCGTGAACGCCACTGAGGAAGACCTCAATGGACGTCCACTGGCCTCCAATGAGTTCCCCAATGAGGAATTATGGGAATCTGAGGCTCATACTGAGACCATAGAGATTTCATTGGACTTACTTCTGCCATTCATGAGCTCTGATGAGTATTCTTCCTCTGAAGAGGATGAATATGTCACTGAAGAGCAAGTTGCTAAATACCTTGGAGCAATCATGAAGCTAAATGATAAGTTATTTAGTAATGAGACTTGGGAGAACGAACCTCATTTGCTCACCAAAGAACTAGATGACTTGTCTAGGCAGAGATTACCTCAAAAGAGACAAGATCCTGGGAAGTTTTCAATACCTTGTACCATAGGCACCATGACCTTTAAGAAGGCTCTGTGTGACTTAGGGTCAAGTGTAAACCTCATGCCTCTCTCTGTAATAGAGAAGCTAGGGATCTTTGAGGTACAAGCTGCAAGAATCTCACTAGAGATGGCAGAAAATTCAAAAAAAACAAGCTTATGGACTTGTAGAGGATGTTCTGGTAAAGGTTGAAGACCATTGCATCCCTGCTGATTTCATAGTCCTAGAGACTGGGAAGTGCATGGATGAATCCATCATCCTTGGCAGACCCTTCCTAGCCACAGCAAAAGCTGTGATTGATGTTGACAGAGGTGAATTGATCATTCAAGTGAATGAAGAATCCTTTGTGTTTAAGGCTCAAGGATATCCCTCTGTTACCATGAAGAGTAAGCATGAAGAGCTTCTCTCAAAACAGAGTCAAACAGAGCCCCCACAGTCAAACTCTAAGTTTGGTGTTGGGAGGCCACAACCAACTTCTAAGTTTGGTGTTGAACCCCCACATTTAAACTCTAAGTTTAGTGTTGGGAGGTTCCAACATTGCTCTGAGTATCTGTGAGGCTCCATGAGAGCCCTCTGTCAAGCTACTGACATTAAAGAAGCGCTTGTTGGGAGGCAACCCAATGTTATGTTTAATCTATTTTCCTTTGTTTTTTTATGTTTTCTGTAGGTTGATGATCATGAGAAGTCACAAAATCAATTGAAAAAGCAAAAACAGAATAAAAAACAGAAAGAAAAACAGCACATCCTGGAGGAGAACTTGCTGGCGTTTAAACGCCAGTGAAGCTAGCAAATGGGCGTTTAACGCCCAGTCTGGCACCATTCTGGGCGTTTAACACCAGAAAGGGGCACCAGACTGGCGTTAAACGCCAGGAAAGGGCAAGAAGCTGGCGTTAAACGCCAGAAATGGGCACCAGCCCGGCGTTTAACGCCAGAATTGGCATGAAGAGCAATTTTGCTCGCCATTTGGTGCAGGGATGACTTTTCCTTGACACCTCAGGATCTGTGGACCCCACATGATCCCCACCTACCCCACCACCCTCTCTCTTCTTCACCCATTCACCAATCACCTCAACCACTCTTCCCCAAAAACCCTTCACCTATCAAATCCGATCTTTCTCTTCACCACTCATATCCATCCTTCACAAAACCTCACCTACCTCACCATTCAAATTTAAACCACTTTCCCTCCCAAACCCACCCTCCCATAGCCGAAACCTACCCCTCTCTTCACCCTATATAAACCCATCTTCACTCCTTCATTTTCACACAACCTAGACACTACTTCTCCCCTTTGGCCGAACCACAAAGCCATCTCCATCTCCTCTATTTCTTCTTCTTCTACTCTCTTCTTTCTTCTTTTGCTCGAGGACGAGCAAACCTTTTAAGTTTGGTGTGGTAAAAGCATTATTTTTTTTTGTTTTTCCATAACTATTTATGGCATCCAAGGCCGGAAAAACCTCTAGAAAGAGGAAAGGGAAGGCAAAAGCTTTCACCTCCGAGTCATGGGAGATGGAGAGATTCATCTCAAGGGTGCATCAAGACCACTTCTATGAAGTTGTGGCCATGAAGAAGGTGATCCCTGAGGTCCCTTTCAAACTCAAAAAGGGTCAACTTTGATCAAAGGTTGGACCAAGTCCTCACAGTCATTTGTGAAGAGGGCGCCCAATGGAAGAGAGATTCAAGAGGGAAGCCGGTTCAACTGAGAAGGCATGACCTCAAGCCCGTGGCTAGGGGATGGTTGGAGTTTATCCAACGCTCAATCATTCCCACTAACAACCGGTCTGAAGTTACTCTAGACCGGGCCATCATGATCCATAGCATCATGATTGGAGAGGAAGTAGAAGTTCATGAGGCTATAGCCCAAGAACTTTATAAGGTGGTGGACAAGTCCTCTACCTTGGTAAGGTTAGCCTTTCCTTATCTCATTTGTCACCTCTGTTATTGGTGCGCGAAATTGTGAACTATACTTTTTCACAACTCTCATAATCCCTGGTAATGGCTCCAAAAACTTGGTGCGCTCAATACCATGGCATTACACAACTTCGCACAACTAACCAGCAAGTGCACTGGGTCGTCCAAGTAATAAACCTTACGTGAGTAAGGGTCGATCCCACGGAGATTGTTAGTATTGAAGCAAGCTATGGTCATCTTGTAAATCTTAGTCAGGCAAACTCAGATGTATATGGTGATGAACGAAAATAACATAAAAGATAAAGATAGTGATACTTATGTAATTCATTGGTAGGAACTTCAGATAAGCGCATGAAGATGCCTTCCCTTCCGTCTCTCTGCTTTCCTACTGTCTTCATCCAACCCTTCTTACTCCTTTCCATGGCAAGCTCGTATAGGGTCTCACTGTTGTCAGCAGCTACCTCCCATCCTCGCAGTGAAAGCTAATGCACACACTCTGTCACAGTGCTGCCAATCACCGGTTTGGTTCCCCCCCTACCGGAATAGAATAACTCTTTTGCGTCTGTCACTAACGCCCAGTAGGTTACAGGTTTTGAAGCACGTCACAGTCATTCAATCATTGAATCCTACTCAGAATACCACAGACAAGGTTAGACCTTCCGGATTCTCTTGAATGCTGCCATCAGTTCTTGCCTATACCACGAAGACTCTGATCTCACGGAATGGCTGGCTCGTTTGTCAGGCGAGCACTCGGTTGTCAGGCGATCAACCATGCATCGTGCAATCAGGAACCCAAGAGATATTCACTAAGCCTCAGATGCTTGTAGAACAAGAATGGTTGTCAGTCACCTTGTTCATGGGTGAGAATGGTGATGGGCGTCAATCATCACCTTCATCATGTTGAAGAACAAGTGATATCTTGGAACAAGAACAAGCGGAATTTGAATGAAAGAACAATAGTAATTGCATTAATACTCGAGGTACAGCAGAGCTCCACACCTTAATCTATGGTGTGTAGAAACTCCACCGTTGAAAATACATAAGCATAAGGTCTAGGCATGGCCGAATGGCCAGCCTCCCAATGATCTAAGAACTAAAATGTTCAAAGATGATCTAGAGATCTAAAAGTGATCAAAAGATTCCCATACAATAGTAAAAGGTCCTACTTATAAGAAACTAGTAGCCTAGGGTGTACAGAATTGAGTAAATGACATAAAAATCCTCTTCCGGGCCCACTTGGTGTGTGCTTGGGCTGAGCAATGAAGCAATTTCGTGTAGAGACTCTTCTTGGAGTTAAACGCCAGCTTTGGTGCCAGTTTGGGCGTTTAACTCCCATTTGGGTGCCAGTTCCAGCGTTTAACGCTGGGATTTCTTGAGGTGACTTTGAACGCCGGTTTGGGCCATCAAATCTTGGGCAAAGTATGGACTATTATATATTGCTGGAAAGCCCAGGATGTCTACTTTCCAATGCCGTTGAGAGCGCGCCAATTGGGCTTCTGTAGCTCCAGAAAATCCACTTCGAGTGCAGGGAGGTCAGAATCCAACAGCATCTGCAGTCCTTTTGAGTCTCTGGATCAGATTTTTGCTCAGGTCCCTCAATTTCAGCCAGAAAATACCTGAAATCACAGAAAAACACACAGACTCATAGTAAAGTCCAAAAAAGTGAATTTTAATTAAAAACTAATAAAAATATACTAAAAACTAACTATATCATATCAAAAACATACTAAAAACAATGCCAAAAAGTATACAAAATTATCCGCTCATCACACACCAAACTTAAATTGTTGCTTGTCCCCAAGCAACTAAAAATCAAATAAGATAAAAAGAAGAGAATATGCAATGAATTCCAAAAACATCTGTGAAGATCAGTATTAATCAGATGAGCGGGGCTTTTAACTTTTTGCCTCCAAACAGTTTTGGCATCTCACTCTATCCTTTGAAATCCAGAATGGTTGGCTTCTTTAGGAACTTAGAATCCAGATAGTGTTAATGATTCTCTTAGTAAAGTATGATGATTCTTGAACATAGCTATTTATTGAGTCTTGGCTGTGGCCCAAAGCACTCTGTCTTCCAGTATTACCACCGGATACATACATGCCACAGACACATAATTGGGTGAACCTTTTCAGATTGTGACTCAGCTTTGCTAAAGTCCCCAATTAGAGGTGTCCAGGGTTCTTAAGCTCACTCTTATTGCCTTGGATCACAACTTTATTCTTTTTTTTTTCTTTCTTTTTTTCGTTTTTTTTTTTTTGAAATGCTTTTTCTTGCTTCAAGAATCATTTTATTGATTTTTCAGATCCTCAGTAACATGTCTCCTTTTTCATCATTCTTTCAAGAGCCAACATTCATGAACCACAAATTCAAAAGACATATGCACTGTTTAAGCATACATTCAGAGAACAAAAATATTGCCACCACATCAAAATAATTAAACTATTATAAAATTCAAAATTCATGCAATTCTTTCCTTTTCAATTAAGCACGTTTTTATTAAGAGAGGTGATGGATTCATAGGACATTCATAACTTTAAGGCATAGATACTAAGACACTAATGATCACAAGACACAAACATAGATAACCATAAGCATAAAAATTCGAAAAACAGAAGAACAAATAACAAGGAAATCAAAGAACGGGTCCACCTTAGTGATGGCGGCTCTTTCTTGCTCTTGAAGATCCTATGGAGTGCTTGAGCTCCTCAATATCTCTTCCTTGTCTTTGTTGCTCCTCCCTCATGATTCTTTGATCTTCTCTAATTTCATGAAGGATGATGGAGTGTTCTTGATGCTCCACCCTCAGTTGTCCCATGTTGGAACTTAGTTCTCCTAGGGAGGTGTTTAGTTGCTCCCAATAGTTTTGTGGAGGAAAATTCATCCCTTGAGGAATCTCAGGGATCTCATGATGAGTGAGATCTCTTGTGTACTCCATCCTTTCTTGGTGATGGGCTTGTCCTCTATGTCAATCCAAAAACGAGGTGACAATGAATGAGGAAGCTAACCTTGCCAAGTGGATAACCTCACCTTATTTCTTCTCCTCATGAACTATGGATACATGGATGGCCCGGTCTATGGTAACTTCGGACCGGTTGCTAGTGGGGATGATTGAGCGTTGTATGAACTCTAACCATCCTCTAGCCACGGGCTTGAGGTCATGCCTTCTCAATTGAACCGGCTTTCCTCTTGAATCTTGCTTCCATTGTGCGCCTCTTCACATATGACTGTGAGGACTTGGTCCAACCTTTGATCAAAGTTGACCCTTCTAGTGTAAGGATGCTCATTTCCTTGCATCATAGGCAAGTTGAACGCCACCCTCACACTCTCCGGACTAAAATCCAAGTATTTCCCCGAACCATAGTGAGATAATTCTTTGGATTCGGGTTCACACTTTGGTCATGGTTCTTTGTGATCCATGCATTGGCATAGAACTCTTGAACCATCAAGATTCCGACTTGTTGAATGGGGTTGGTAAGAACTTCCCAACCTCTTCTTCGGATCTCATGGCGGATCTCCGGATATTCACCCTTTTTTTGAGTGAAAAGGGGACTTCGGGGATCACCTTTTTCAAGGCCACAACTTCATAGAAGTGGTCTTTATGCACCCTTGAGAGGAATCTATCCATCTCCCATGACTCGGAGGTGGAAGCTTTTGCCTTCCCTTTCCTCTTTTGAGAGGTTTCTCCGGCCTTGGATGCCATAATGGTTATGGAAAAACGAAAAAGCAACGCTTTTACCACACCAAACTTAAAATGTTTGCTCGTCCTCGAGCAAAAGAAGAAAGAAGAGAGTAGAAGAAGAAGAAATGAGGAAGAAGGAGATGGTGGTGTATTCGGCCAAAGAGGGGGAAGAAAGGGTGTTTAGGTTGTGTGAAAATGGAAGGTTGAAGAAGGGTATATATAGAAGAGAGGGGGGGTAATGGTTCGGCCATGGAGGGTGGGTTTGGGAGGGAAAGTGGTTTGAATTTGAAGGGTGAGGTTGGTGGGGATTTATGAAGGATGGATGTGAGTGGTGAAGAGAAAGATGGGATTTGATAGGTGAGGGGTTTTTGGGGAAGAGGTGTTGAGGTG